>NW_026652281.1:12854248-13454248 GCF_009828535.3 Hylobates moloch
GGCTAATTTTCATATTTTTAGTAGAGATGAGGTTTCACGACGTTGGCTAGGCTGGTCTGTAACTCATGACCTCACGTGATCTGCCTTCCTTGGCCTCCCGAAGTGCTGGGATTACAGGTATGAGCCACCGCCCTGTCTGGAGAAACAAATATTTACTAGCTGATAACATGTGGCATGCATCAGGGATACTCAGGTGGCCCCTGCTGTCACAGAGTGTGCAATAAAACTGCATATGAGGGATGGTGGGGAGAGGCTTGCGTTTTGTTTGTTTCCTTATTGAAGATAGACATAAAGCCAGTAAACTGTGACCTGAGATTATTTGGAAGTGAGAGAGGATAATTTTCTTTATGTTATTTTTTTATTTCCATAGGTTTTTGGGAGACAGATGCTGTTTAGTTACATAAGTAAGTTCTTTAGTGGTGATTTGTGAGATTTTGGTGCACCCATCACCCCCTGAGCAATATACACTGCACCCAATTTGTACACTTTTATCCCTCATCTCCATTCGTACTTTTTTCCCCAAGTCTTCATAATCCATTATATCATTCTTATGCCTTTGCATGAGAGAGGATAACTTTCTTTTCTTTCTTTTTTCTTTTTTCTTTTTTTTTTTTTTTTTTTGAGATGGGGTCTCACTCTGTCGCCCAGGCTGGAGTGCAGTGGTGCAATCTCGGCTCACTGCAACCTCTGCCTCCCAGGTTCAAGCGATTCTCCTGCCTCAGCCTCCGGACTAGCTGGGACTATATGCCTGGCTAGTTTTTTATTTTTAGTAGAGATGGGGTTTCACTGTGTTAGTCAGGATGGTCTCAATCTCGTGACCTCAGCCTCTCAAAGTGCTGGGATTACAGGCATGAACCACCGTGCCTGGCCAAGAGGATAATTTTCAATACGGTCATAAGTACAGCTTCTTTGAAAAGATGGTGTTTAAATTGAGACATCAGCAATAAGCACCAGAAAGCCAAGTGAATTCACAGGAGAAGACTGTAAGGGAAAGAAAAAAAAATGTGTGAAAATGCCATTTAGTGTCGAAGAACTTAGTAGTTTCAAAAAGTGAAAGGAACGTCCTGTTGAGAATGGTGTGAGAAGAGAAAGAGAGGACAGATAAAGCTGGTAGGTCCTGCAGGGCGTTGATTATGCAGAGATTAGTGGGCCAGGAATTTGTGATTAATACCAGAGTGAATGGAAGGAGTTGATTAGTGCTGGACGAGGACTCTGGCTGATGTGGGGAGACCCTATTGGATAGGACAGGTGGGATTTGGGACGTTAATAGAAAGTGTCCAAATAAGAGATGCAAGCATCTACCAGTATGATGTGTGCTAGATCTGGAAGGGTGGGCTTCTCTGAGGTGTATCCTGAAGATATGATGGCTGGGATTTTTAGGGTTGTGAGATTTTACTTATCTTGCCTATTGATTCTCTTGTCCCATAATCTTCATAAGGCCACGAATGTGAACCATTTCATTTACTTGTTGTGTACCAGTCTTGTTTATGGCAATGCCTAGAACAGGACCAGGAGTCACAGCATGTGCTTGTGAATGAAGACTCCGTCTTTGAGTTCAGGCTCTAGACATCATGTCAATGCCACAGCTCCTAAGGTGACTATCCCATGTTATCACAAATTGCAAGATTTCATGATTTTAATGGCTGGATAGTATTCCATTGTGTATATATACCACATTTTCTTTATTTGTCTGTTGACAGACACTTAGATTGATTCTGTGTCTTGGCTACTGTGACTAGTGCTGCACTAAACATTGGATGCAGATATTTCTTCAACATACTGAGTTCATTTCCTTTGAATAAATATCCAGTAGTGGGATTGCTAGATCATATGGTAGAACTATATTTAATTTTTAAAGGATCCTTCATACCATTTTCCGTAATGGCTATACTAATTTACATTCCTGCCCACAATGTGTAACAGTTCCCATTTCTCCACATCCATGCTAGCATTTATTGTCATTGTGATAATAGTCATTCTAATTGGGGTGAGGTAATATCTCGTATGGTTTTGATTTGCATTTCCCTGAAAATTAGTGATGTTAAGCATTTTTTTCATATACCCCTGTTGGCCATGTGTATGTCTTTTGAAAAGTATTTATTTAGGTTTTCTGGCCATCTTAAAAATCAGATTATTATTGTTATTTTTTGCTGATGAGTTGTTTGAGTTCCTTATATATTCTGGATATTAACCCTTATCGGATACGTAGTTTACAAATATTTTCTCCATCTGTGGGTTGTCTCTTTAGTCTATTGTTTCCTTTGTTGTGCAGAGGCTTTTTAGTTTGATATAATTCCATTTCTCTGTTTTTGCCTTTGTTGCCTGTGCTTTTGAGTTTTTCTCCAAAAAATCCTTGCCCAGAGCTATGTCATGAAGTATTTTCCCAATGTTTTCTTCTAGTAGTTTCAGATCTCTTACTTAAGTCTTTAATCCACTTTGAGTAGATTTTGACATATGGTGAGATGTAAGAGTCAAATTTCATTCTTCTGTATATGAATATCCAGTTTTTTCAGCATTATTTGTTTAAGAGACTGTCCTTTCCCCACTGTGTGTTTTTCGTGCCTTTGTTAAAAATCAATTGGCTGTGGATGAGTAGATTTATTTCAAGGTTCTCTTCTGTTCTGTTGTTCCATGTGTCTATTTTATTCCTATGGCATGTTTTTTTGGTTACTGTAGCTTTCTAGTATATTTTGAAGTTGAGTAATGTGATGTTTCCAGCTGCGTTCTTTTTCGCTCAAGATTGCATTTGCTGTTCAGGGTCTTTTTGTGGTTCCATATGAATATTAGGATTGTGTTTTATTTTTTGTTTTTTTCCTTTTTTTTCTTTTTTTTTTTTTAATTGAGTTAGGTTCTTGCTCTGTCAGCCAGGCTGGAGCATAGTAGAATGATTTCGGCTCACTGCAGCCTCCACTTTTCAGACTCAGGCAATCCTCCCACCTCACCCTTCCAGGAAGCTGGTACCACAGGCATGCACCACCACACCTGGCTAATATTTGTAGTTTTTGTAGAGACAGGGTTTCACTATGTTGCCCAGGCTGATCTCAAATCCCAAACTGCTGGGATTATAGGCATATGTACTGCATCCAGCGTTGTATAAACATTTTTAAAATATTATTTCAATCCGTGAACACAGAATATCTTCTTATTTATTTGCATCCTCTTCAATTTCTTTCATCAGTGTTTTATAGTTTTCATTGTAGAGGTCTTCACCTCCTTGGTTAAATTTATTTCTAGTTATATATATTTGGTAGCTATTATAAATGGGATTGTTTTCTTGATTTTTTTTTTTTTGAGACTGAGTTTTTCTCTTACTGCCCAGGCTGGAGTGCAATGGCGCGATCTGTGCTCACTGTAACCTCCGCCTCCAGAGTTCAAGCAATTCTCCTGCCTCAGCCTCCCGAGTAGTTGGGACTACAGATGCCCACCACCACACCCGGCTAATTTTTGTATTTTTAGTAGAGACAGGGTTTCACCATGTTGGCCAGGCTTGTCTCAGACTCCTGACCTCAAGTGGTCCACCCGCCTCGGCCTCCCAAAGTGCTGGGATTACAGGTGTCAGCCACTGCACTTGGCCACTTTCTTGATATCTTTTTCAGATAGCTCACTGTTGGCATGTAGAAATGCTACTGATTTTTTTGTGTTGATTTTTGCATCCTACAACTCTACTGTGTTCCTCTATTCTAATAGTTTTTTTGATGGTTTCTTTAGAGTTTTCTATTTATAAGATCATGTTACCTGAAAACAGGGATAGTTTGGCTTCTTCCTTTCTAAATTGAACGCCCTTTATTTCTTTCTCTTGCCTAATTGCTCTACCCAGGACTTCCGGTACTTTGTAGAATAGAAGTGGTGTAAGTGGGCATTTTTGTCTTGTTCTGGATCTTAGAGGAAAGGCTTTCTTTCAACTTTTCCCCATTCTGTAGGATGTTAGCTGGGAGTTTGTCATATATGGCCTTTATTGTGTTGAGGTGTACTTTTTCTACACCTAATTTGTTGAGAGTTTTTATCATGAAGAGATGTTAAATTTTATCAAATGCATTTTTTTGCATCTATTAAAATTATGTTTTTCTTTGTTGATTCTGTTAATGTGATGTATCATGTTTGTTGATTAATGTATGTTAAACTATTGCAACCCTGCGATGAATTCCACTCGATCATGGTGAATGATCTGTTTAATGCACTGTCGAATTTGGTTTGCTAGTATTTTGTTGAGGATTTCCACATCTATGTTCATCAGGTATACTGACCTGTAGATTCCTTTTTGTTCTTGTCTGATTTGGGTATCAGGGTGATGCAGGCCATGTAGAATGAGTTTGGAAAACTACCCCCTCTTCAATGTGTTTTCAATAGTTTGTAAAGGATTGGTATTAGTTCTTCCTTAAATTTGGTAGAAATCATCAGGGAAGCCATTGGGCCCTGGGCTTTTCTTTGATGGGAAATTTTTATTACAGATTCAATCTCCTTAACTCATTATTGGTTTGTTCAGATTTTCTGCTTCTTCATGATTCAGTTTTGGTAGACTGTATTTGTCCAGGATTTCTCTATTCTTTCTAAGTTTTCAAATTCATTGACGTTAACCACCTATATCCAAAATTAGATCCCAAAAATAACCCAACTTAATATTGCACCTCAAGGAATTTGAAAAATAACAACAAACTAAACCCAAAATTAATTAAAGGAAAGAAATAATAAAGATCCAAGCAGTAATAAATGAAATATAGACTGAAAAAAGAATGTAAAAGGTTCATGAAACAAAAAGTTGGTTTTTTGAAAAGATGAAATTGACAAACTGGCTGGGCGCGGTGGCTCATGCCTGTAATCCCAGCACTTTGGGAGGCCGAGGCAGGCGGATCATGAGGTCAGGAGATGGAGACCATCATGGCTAAAATGGTGAAACCCCGTCTCTACTAAAAAAATACAAAAATTTAGCTAGGCGTGGTGGCGGGCGCCTGTAGTCCCAGCTACTGGGGAGGCTGAGGCAGGAAAATGGTGTGAACCTGGGAGGCGGAGCTTGCAGTGAGCCAAGATAGCACCACTGCACTCCGGCCTGGGCAAAAGAGTGAGATTCTGTCTCAGGAAAAAAAAAAAAAAATTGACAAACCTTTAGCTTAGTCTAAGAAAAAAAGATTAAAATAAAATCAGAAATGAAAAATGTGACATAACTGATACCACAGAAATAAAAAGGATCCCATAAACATGTGAGGATATCAATAAAGTGCAGACTTTGATCCAGCAGGTTTGGGGTGAGGCCCACAATTCTGAATCCCACAAGTACCTGGGTGAGGCTGAAGCTACTGGTCTGCAGACCACACCTTCCCCAGCAGGGTCTTGAGTATCAGGGAACTCTGATATCTAGAGAAGATAGAGTACAGCGTTTGCTCAAAGAGAGACAAGGGTGCATCTTGGCTGCAAAATCAGGTACGAAGATACACATACTGTGCTATGAACTTGGAAAGTGAAATTGTGGTTGAATGGGCTTCCCAGAGTCTCCCCTTTCTTCTTGATTTGGTAAATATGTATCTTCATTATAGCACCACTCATCAGATTCTCTAGACCCCCACTTAGAGATCACGTCACTCATGCCTTTCTCTGCCATCCTTGCTAACTTTTTATTAAAAAAATCGATTTAGCAATTGTGAATCAAGATGGGCTGGAATTGGTGGCTCACACCTGTAATCTGAGCACTTTAGGAGGCTGAGGTAGGAGGATCACTTGAAGCCAGGAGTTTGAGACCAGCCTGGGCAACATAGACCCCATTTCTGAGCATAGTGATGTGTACCTGTAGTCCCAGCTATTCAGGAGGCTGAGGCAGGAGGACTGCTTGAGCCCAGTAGGTCAAGGCTACAGTGAGCCACGATAGTGCTGTTGTACTCCAACCTAAGGGAGAGAATGAAACCTAATCTAAAAAAAAAAAAGAAAAAAAAAAGAGAAAAATCAAGTGTGAACAACTGGAGAAGGAGTGGGGGTGTTTTATATTCATCACTCTATCCAGCGGTGAGCATGGCATCTGCCAGGTTATAAATGCAGATGCAGCAGAATGTCCATGGCTCAGCCCTTCAGGCACAAACATCAGGACTGGCAGCCCAGTGGTTGTGAGACCTGCCTCTGAAAGTAGAGAACTCTGGGTGCCCATGCTAGCTTTCCTACTTACTATCTTAGCTTCAGTTTTCTCCTTTGTAAATGGGGGTGGTGATAATAGCAACTTGTCGGGCCAGGTACGGTGACTTATGCCTGTAGTCCCAGCATTTTGGGAGGCCAAGAGTTCAAAACCAGCCTGGGTCACATACACCCTGTTTCTATAAAAAGTATAAAAGTGATCTGGCAATGGGACCGCGTGCCTATAGTCTCAGCTACTCCAGATGCTGAGCTGGGAGGGTCACTTGAGCCCGGGAGGTCAAGGCTGCAGTGGGCCATGTTTGCGCCACTGCTCTCCAGCTTCGGTTTTAAAGTGAGACCTGTCAGTAATAATAGCAGTTTGTTGTAATGGTGCAGATAAAAATGAGGCAATATGTGTGAAGCTTTTAGTTCCTGTGCCCACATATAGGAATAGTCAGAAGCAGTTGTTGAAAACCAACCCTTGGCACAGGGATACATGGAATCATGACTCTTCGCTTTGTGTTTGGCTTTTTAGTCAGGTTTAATAAGGACACGAAAAAATGAATTCCTCATCTCGCCGTTACCTCAGCTCCTGGCCCAGGAACACAACTACAGCTCCCCTGCGGGTCACCATCCTCACGTACTGTACAAAAGGACAGCAGAAGAGAAGGTCCAGCGGTACCGTGGCTACCCCGGCTCTGGCCGGAATTATCCTGATTACTCCCCAAGTCACATTCCCCATGCATCTCAGAGTCGAGAGACAGAGTATCACCATCGAAGGTTGCAAAAGCAGCATTTTTGTGGACGACGCAAGAAATGTATGTAAGGAAACTTTTTCTTGTTCTGTTCTCATGTGGGCCTCGACGGGTTTTCCTGAGTGCTGTTGGGTGTACAAGCTTTGCACGTCAAAATGGGGCTACCCTGAGCATCTGTCTTGGCATAGGACCAGTAATTATCTCTCTCAGGCAAATGCTGGATGATCAATTATTCTAGGTTAAACTAGGAAAGATTTAGATATGGTTTCTTTTTTACTCTTTTAGTATTGCCTACTTTCATGCCATAGGTCCCAATCTTACCTAGATTTCTCTGCTTCTGAGAAAAGTACCCAGATTTCCAATGACAAAAGAAATCAGAGGTAAATGTCTAGGTTGGTTGGATGTCTCTTTTGAGGACACAAAGGAGAGACTTCTAGAAACAAGAACATTAGCATGTGAGGGAGGTAGCTGTGAAACACAGGTATCCTTGAGCATGGTTTGTGACCTAGGTACAACCTTCGGCCGTTTCCAGGTCAGCGATGTCCAATAGAAATGTAACACAAGCCTTAAATACAATTTTACGTTTTCTAATAGCCACAAGTTTTAAAAGTTAAAAAAAGGGTAAATGAATTTTAATAACATTTTATTTAACCCAACATATACAAATTACTATCTCAACATGTAATCAGTATAACAAATTATTAGTGAGAGATTTACATTCTTTTTTTCCTATTAAGTTTTGGAAATCCCACATTTATTTTAAACTTACAGCACTTAAACCTGTCAATTCAGATGATAAATTTTTATTGGAAATACTTAATCTGCATTTAACTTGCATAAAATTAAGGTCAAAAAAGTAGGTTTACATATTCAAGTTGTTTGGGACATACTTAAAACATTTAAAACATTTTCTTTTTGCTTGTTTTTTTGTTTTTGTTTTGTTTCATTTTGTTTAGTTTTGAGACAGTTTCACTCTTTCGCCCAGGCTGGAGTGAAGTGGTGCGATCTCGGCTCACTGCAACCTCCATCCCCCAGGTTCAAGTAATTCTCCTGCCTCAGACTCCCCACTAGCTGGAATTATAGGCGCACGCCACCATGCCCAGCTAATTTTTGTATTTTTAGTAGAGACAGGTTTCCCCATGTTGGCCAGGCTGGTCTCAAACTCCTGACCTCAGGTGATCCACCCGCCTCGGCCTCTGAAATTGTTAGCATTAAAGGCAAGAGCCATTGAGCCCAGCCAAAAGATTTTCAATACCTGAATCAACTATTGCTTTTTAAACTTTTAAATTCTTCTGTGGCTCAATAGCTACACGTGGAAAGTGTGTGCCAAGTTGGATAGCACAGCCAGAAGAAGGTTATTCTCATGGAGAAAAGGAACTGGTATCACTAAGATATTAATCAGGAGGAATAATGAAAGAGTTTACCATTGTAACTGGTTTTTGAGTTTTATTTTATTTATTTGGTATTAATGAAATATCCTCATGAAGGGGCATCCATTTAGCATATATAGAGTAATAATTTAGCCTGTATTAATGGTAGTAATAATGTTTATAGTGGTAAGACATGTTTGATATGAGACATCAAAGCAAATCTTTACAGCAACATTATAAACACGTGTCACCTGTTTTCATACATAAGGAAACTGAGGCTCAAGGTCACTGTGCTCATAAGTGGCCAACCTGAGTTTTTAAATCTAACTCTAAGTATTTTTATCTTTTAATTTTACTCTGTAGAGAGCTAGTTTCACTATTACAGCTGGATCGGTGTTATAGTACTAAAATATTTCTGTGCTAGTTAGTACTTCCCTGAGCTTTCCAGATGCCATTTTTCTTCCCAGGAATGCTTGTAGTTGTTGCTATCCATTAACTAACGGCATCATGTCTGGCCCAGCAGGCACTTCTAGGTCTCTGCTCAATGGCTATGGCCAGTATCCACTCTGTTAACTTGGTGCCCACACTTTACCAGTTATGAAAAGTGTTTAACACAGTTTTTAATATCACCCCCTACTGTGCTGTTTCCCCAATAACTAAGTCAATATCACATCAAAGAGTTCTTATTGAGCACTTCTTATGTGCTATGTTAAAGTCTGTGTTGATGAAATGAGAGTTTAAGACATGGCCAGTGTTTTAGAGCTGTTTACATTTTATTCAGAAAATAATGTATAAAGTGGTATATTTAATGAATTCTTAAATAATAAATTTAGATCCAAAGAATTAACACTATTTCTGCAGTTTTTGAGTAGTAAAATGAGCATTTTTTACTTTCAAAGTGTCTCCCCACAAAATTGATTTTTGTTGATCCATTCTACTAAGTAGAATTATAGCTTGTTTTTTGTTTCTTTTTGAGATGAAATCTCACTCTGTCACCCAGAAACTCTATGTCAAAGGCGAATGTGTAGGTGTGCTTGGGTGTTCCTTTTGAGGACATAAAACACAGACTTCCTTATGGAGTGCAGTGGCATGATCTTGGCTCACGGCGACCTCTGCCTCCTGAGTTCAAGTGATCCTCCTGCCTCAGCCTCCCAAGTAGCTAGGATTACAAGCATGCACCACCATGCCTGGCTAATTTTTGTAATTTTAGTAGAGATGGGGTTTCCTCATCTTGGCCAGGCCGGTCTCAAACTCCTGACCTCAAGTGATCCACCCACCTTTGCATCTCAAATTGCTGGGATTACTGGTGTGAGCCACCACACCTGGCCTAGAGCTTTGCTCTGCTCTGCTCTTTTCTTTCTTTCTTTTTTTTTTCCTTTTTAGAGCATTTCTGAGTTACTGAATTCATCCATTATCCATTTATTTCTATCCACCTACCCATTTATCCATCCACCATCCATCCATCCACTCATCCATCCATGTATCCATCTACATATCCATCCATCCATCCTGTCCAATCCATCCATCTACCCATCTGTGCATCCAAACATTTACTGAGTAGGTCCTTCTTGACCACATACTAGATGCAAGGCACCCGGGCAGGCACTGACAGCATCACTTGTTAGTGGATTGGTGGAGTGTTGATTACATAGTTTCTCTTCTTCTCTTTTTTCAGTTTCTCTCTCAACTGTCTTATCCAGATATTCTCTAATATCCCTTCCAAATGCTCTTCTCTTCATCATAGATGCTCCCAAGCCTCCCACAGCAGACACCTATCTAAGGTTTGATGAATATGGGAGCTCTGGGCGACCCAGGAGATCAGCTGGAAAATCACAAAAGGGCCTAAACGTGGAAACCCTTGTGGTGGCAGACAAGAAAATGGTGGAAAAGCATGGCAAGGGAAATGTCACCACGTACATTCTCACAGTAATGAACATGGTAAGAGGGGATGTCACGAAGCTTCTGGCTCTCTAAAGAAGATCAACGTCGTAGAATTCTCTTGCATGGGTTGAATAGCAGATGTATTAGGTTGGTGCAAATGTAATTGCAGTTTCTGCCATTGCTTTTAATAGCTACATACGTGGTTTTATTTTTTTAAGCTGAGTTTTGAGGAAATTGTCTTTATATGTACATATATTTGGTTAAATTGAAGCCTACATACTTCATTCAATATCCCTGATTGATTCCCCCTAAGGTTTTGAAAATTTTGAGATTTTGTTTGATTTCCATTGTTCCAACAGGTTTCTGGCCTATTTAAAGATGGGACTATTGGAAGTGACATAAACGTGGTTGTGGTGAGCCTAATTCTTCTGGAACAAGAACCTGTAAGTGGCAAACTTCATTTATGTCTTCATTCAGTCTCCCATTCAGAATACATTTCTTGAACCCCTACTGTGTTCACTAATCCATGTACTAGCCGTTAACTGCTCAAATTTGAAACTAGGCTGACTCTCCTCAAAGTACAATTTTGAAAGGTTGTGTAATCACACAATTAAACTAAAGCACCAGAAAAATATTTATATTTAAATGTATTTATATATGCATATATATACATAAATAATGGTACATTAGTATTAAATAATATGCAAATAGATAATATAAATAAAAATATGAAATATAAATATGTTACATAAAATAAATGGTATGTAGGCTTCACAAAGAAGGTGAATTTGGTCATAGATTTAAGGATTAGCTAGATTTTGCAAGTTTGATATGCTGAGTAATTGCTGGTGGATGCAGAAGGATATTTCAAAAATATGCTGAAAATAAGACATCAGAAAATTATTGTAGTAAACCTACTGTATCCCCAGTACCATCTTAGGTAATACAGGGAATAAACAAGGGATATTTAGCTGCCCTTGGATTGATCACAGTGAGATGCAAGACACAAACATGGGGCAAATTATGAAAACCAGAACATGTAATAAAGTGTTAAATTACATGGTACTCACTGCTTTGTAGTGTTTTGATGTTTAAACTCTGTTTCTCTGAGATAGCGATTACCATTCAAATGGCTATTTTTTAAGTTCCCTGAGGCTTTTCCTCTTCTTCTGTAAGGCCAATAAAAAACATAAAAAGCAGGAAGACACAGACAAGACAAAAATTGATCTAATTGCCCAGGTGTGGAGAGCTACAGAAGTTAACAGCTTGTCAAATGGTTTTTGGAATTTTAGAAAGTTAGAAAGGACGTGTGCTGGTTAGCAGACACTTTTGTCTTTAGCCTACTAATAGGTTGCCCAAGGACATTGAAGCCAGCCACATCCTAATTAAGTGATAATTAAAGATCTTGTCTAAAAACCTTCAACTTGGCCAAGTCAACAGTTTGGACTAAGCAAACATTTGACAAATGATTATTTTAAGGGTAGGTCCTCTCTTATCCTTTGGAATCATATCATCGTTTGCTTATTCATTCAGTGAATTTTCATTATATTGATTGATTGATTGTAACCTGTGATGTGCCAGATGCTTTTCTGGGAATTTTGACATCTATGGAAATAATGATGAGGCTTTATGGAAAAGCCATTGAACTTCATCACCATTAATTAATTATCATGTTTTAAAAGTTGTAACAGTTTTATAAAGGTAGTACTAGGTGAGATGAACAAAGGTGTTCTGATGCCGGGTTATTTTTTGTAGAACTGTAATCAGTCGTAAGCCACACTACAGAAACTTTGTAGTTGCTTTAAATATTGTGAGCATTTACTTAAAATAGATATTTTCCTGACTCCTGCCTTGGTTCAAGTGTTTTCCTCTAGTGATCTTTTTCCCTAGAAATATGTTTCTGTGTTTGCCTGTACAAATGGAATGATTCAGCATTCTCATCTCTGTGACAAATTCACACTTTGATTTGTGTGGGTTTCCCATAGGGAGGATTATTGATCAACCATCATGCAGACCAGTCTCTGAATAGTTTTTGTCAATGGCAGTCTGCCCTCATTGGAAAGAATGGCAAGAGACATGATCATGCCATCTTACTCACGGGATTTGATATTTGTTCTTGGAAGAATGAACCATGTGACACTCTAGGTACGGTATGAACAGATCCTTCACACATACCTGTTAGCTGAAAACACAGTATGCAAACTTTCTATGGATGATGGATAGCCCTTACGTTCCTTAATAAAAAGGCATAATATTTAAATTGTGGAGTAACCTTACGTACCCTCTGTTGACTATTTTTCTTTTTAACTGAACTTACAATGTGGGGAGCCCACTTACTTTCTTCATTTTGTATTTTTTTTTATTTGAGATGGAGTGTCACTCTTGTTGCCCAGGCTGGAGTGTAATGGCACAATCTCGGTTCAGTGCAACCTCTGCCTCCTGGGATCAAGCACTTCTCCTGCCTCAGCCTCCAGAGTAGCTGGGATTACAGCCGCCTGCCACCAAGCCTGGCTAGTTTTTGTATTTTTAGTAGAGATGGGTTTCACCATGTTGGCCAGGCTGGTCTAGAACTCCTGACCTCAGGCGGTCTGCCTGCCTTGGTCTCCCAAAGTCCTGGGATTACAGGCATGAGCCACCTCGCCTGGCTTGTATTTTTCTTTATTGATCCTACTGATGATCATTGAGGTGTGTGATACATTATTTAACTAGAAACTTGTAGGTTATTCCATAAGCATCATGACCACAGAATCAGGTAGTCGAAGAGGATTTTACTGGGCTCCATGGTACCTAACTGTGCCACTAGGTAGCAGTGCCTCTTTTAGAAAGTTACTTGACTTTGAAGTACTCAGTTCTTCCTTATTTGTACAAGACAGTGATAGCAAGAATTGCATCTTTTATATCTATACTATATTCTATATTCCGTTGCACATAATAGGAATTCAAGATTTTTTAAAAGTTGATGGATGGTTGTCTAAATCAGGAGTCAGCAAACTTTCTCTGTGAAGGGCCAGATAGTCAACATGTTAGGCTATGCAGGCCACAGGTCTCTGTAACAACTAGTCATTTCAGCTGTATTGTTGCAAAAGCAGCCACAAGTAATATGTAAATAAATGAATGCAGATGTGTTTTAATAAAACTTTATTTACAAAAACAGAACACAGGAGCCATAATTTGCTGATAAAAGTAATAGTCCAGATGAATGGTAGAATTTTGTGGAGCTGAGAAAAGCTTATGTGATGTACTCCGCTCATATTTTTCCTCAAAGTTCTTTAAAATCCCTTATGATACATTAGAGATAATGGTATGTTGGACTTCTCAAGAAATTTTATGTATTTTTTATTTTTTGAGATGGTGTCTTGTTCTTGTCACTCAGGCTGGAGTGCAGTGGCGCAATCTCGGCTCACTGCAACCTCTGCCTCCCGCGTTCAACTGATTCTCCTGCCTCAGCCTCCAGAGCAGCTGGGATTACAGGCGCCCGCCACCATGCCTGGCTAATTTTTCTATTTTTAGTAGAGACAGGTTTTACCATGTTGGCCAGGCTGGTCTCGAACTCCTGGCCTCAAATGATCCACCCGCCTCAGCCTCCCAGAGTGCTGGGATTACGGGAATGAGCCACCGTGCCAGGGCAGAAATTTTATTTTTTATGTTTCTCAAATTCTCTGCAGTTTCTCTATTATGTCCTATAAATAAGTTTAACAACTAACCATTAATCACAGTCTTCACAAACACAACTGTTTTGGGAATTGTTCCATAGAAAGGGTTTTTATAATGAAAGATGGTATACATCCATTCATATTCTGAATTTGGAATGTGCAAAGTGACATATGATAATCCAATGCGTTGTTGATGTTTTCAAGAGAGATTCTGAGAAGCAGACGGTGTTGTCTGTTATCTAGAGACCAAAACGTAAGAAAAGGCTTGGAAAAAACAAAACAGCAGGAATTCCTCCAACTGTGGAAAAGATCACTTACTTGAAGCAGTGTGTCCTAATGCAAAGGGCGTGGGCTTTGACTTCCCATATGTCTGTGGTTGATTCCTGAGTCTAATATTTATGACTCTGAGATCTTGAACAAGTTAATTCACCTCTCTGAGCTTTGGTTTCCTAAGCTATAAACACATACACATACAGATATACAATAGACATATAGCACAGTGTGTGAATTTGGCAACCATTTATTTAGTGACTATGATGATGGCAGTAATGATAAAGATGCCACCCCTTATTTGTGCCTTTATATTAGATTTCCCAGCTGATTTTTTCTACTGATTATTAGGACCCAAAGCTGGAAAGAAAGATGTTCTCACATACTGCATCGTATTTCAAGATAGACTTAAGGGCTGGCCGGGATGCCTTTATAATGGCTCTTAGAGGGAGGTAACTTTGGGAACAGAAGCACTTACCACTTTATAAAGAACCAGAGAAAAATGAATTTAATCTGCATACATTGCTTAGGCATTTTCATGTTTTCTTCTCTAGTAAAAGACCAGGATGTGTGTCTTTCCTTGGAAAATACACCCTGAGCTGTGACGTTAATGCCACTGTTCAGTGAGCATTTTGCATTGGTTTTGCTATCATTCTATCCGTTGCTCTGACCCGAATGATAAACTCCGACAAGGCATATAAATATTCTGTGACTTACTAAATAAACTAAATGTAAAATGGGAATTACAGTACTCATACTGACCTTACAGGGCTCTTACGAGGATCAGTTGATAACAATATGTAACAAAAGCAAGAAAATAGGAGATGCTGCATTTATACATTATCATTACACAGGACAAAGAACTATAGATCGTTAATTTTTTTTTTCTTTTTTCAAAAACATTGAATGCATTGATCTATTAAACTAAAACTGTGTAGAACATTTTGAGGACATAAATCATCATATATCTGTCTGTGCAACCTTTGGATTCACATTTGAAACTGCTCTTTCAATAGGGTTTGCCCCCATCAGTGGCATGTGCTCTAAGTACCGAAGTTGTACCATCAATGAGGACACAGGACTTGGCCTTGCCTTCACCATCGCTCATGAGTCGGGGCACAAGTAAGTGGCTCTTTGACCCACTACTTTATGTGAAAATTAGTTGGCTGATTCTTTGGCGTTCCTCTAACCATTGTTGTTGACTTAGGCAGAACAAAGAGGATCAGTCTTGTGTAAAGCTTAGAATAGTTTCTGAGTATACAAATGGCTCAATAAAGGCTAGTTGTTGTTGATTTCATTCTTTTTAAACAGCAGCATTTTATAGCCACACAGTACTCCTTCGTGTGCATAGACTGCAAGTTATTTAACTAAGTCTCTAGGCTGTTAGGCATTTGTTTATTTTTGTTCATGTTTTGCAGCACTGAAGACACTTCTAGCTGATTCTTTATGCACAGGAAGTAATCATGGAGAAAAATAAATTCCCAGAGTATAATGGCATGCTGCTTTTTAAAAAAACTTTTGCTGCATTTACTGAATATTCTTTTAGTTGGCAACATTGCATGTACTTAATATTCTTTTAATTGGTGTTACTAAATCTTCCTTTTATGACGGAGACAACGCTATAGAGAATTTTCAAATATTTGAGCAATAGCAGCTGCATTGGAGCAAGTATAATACTTTACAAAATAATTATTTCAACGTGTAGTACTCTTCAGATATACCAGTTTAGGAATGTTTTTGTGTGTGTACTTGTGTGTATATTTTATTCAACATACAGGAAATAACTCATATATTTTCAAAGCGTTTAGTTAATTTTTGACTTAAAAGCAAACATCATTCAGTAACCATAGTTGATATTTTTATATGTTGGTGCTGGAATCTTTTTTCTTTTTTTGAGACAGAGTCTCGGTCTGTCGCCCTGGCTGGAGTGCAGTGGCACGATCTTGGCTCGCTGCAACCTCCGCCTCCCGGGTTCAAGTGATTCTCCTGACTCTGCCTCCTGAGTATCTGGGATTACCAGTGCCCACTACCATGCCTGGCTAATTTTTATAGTTTTAGTAGAGATGAGGGTTCACCATGTTGGCCAGGCTGACTACAGGTGATCTGCCCACCTCGGTCTCCCAAAGTGCTGAGATTACAGGTGTGAGCCACCGTGCTGGAACAGTGCCATTATCTTCTATAAGCTACATTTATTATCTTTAGGAAATTTAAATCTTGGTCATTGTTGTTATTGTTGTCCAACAAATTTCCAACATTATTATACATACATACACACACACTTAGACACATATGCACACTTTCTTAGATATGAATAAGCCAATTTTAAAATTGTAAATGGAGAAGCAAAAATGCTCATTAAGAACAATGCTTCTCATACAAAGCAGGAAATAAAATATGTGTGCATATCAAATGTATGTCTAAGTTTGTTTTACTATCATCAAGTCCAAATGAACAGGTCTCACTTTTCAAAATACTGGTCATTGAAAAATTTCATTATCTTTGCATATGTGTTAAAATTATCCAACATCAAAATCCAACATTTTAGATAAGGAAAAGCAGAACATATTCTTCAGGTAGGATGCGGGAGAGAAGTCAGAGGTTGGGGGAAGGACAGATGTAAAATAAAATACATACTTAAGTTCTAAATAACATGGCCTTATGAAGTTTTGAAACAGACAATTCCTGAGATATTTATATGGCATTTGGCACATGCTAAAGAAAATATGTTATCATCATCTAAAATGCTATTAAAGTGAATTTAAGAATATTAAGTTCAAAATTAAATTCCAGCTTGGTTTTCTTATGCACATAAAATTCCACTGAAGTTCTAAGTAAGTTCTTTTCCTCTAGCGTAAGGGCTTCAATCTCTCCTACCCCATCTCTGTTTCTGGGATTCTTGCTCTTTCTTCTCATGCTTTATTTATAGGTTTCTTTCTGTTTTTGACTTTCACAAATATATTTAGAAAGAGTGTCTCTCAAACAAATCCCCTTAACGTCTTGGTTAGGTGAGAAGAAGAATTAAATAGGGAAAAGCTGAGGATAAGAAAATGCTTTCACTGAGTATACATTGGGGTTAGTCCATACCTATTTTTGAGTGGTCACCTCTGAATACCTAAGGAAGTCACTGATAGGATCATAGCATACAGCTGCCCTGCTACTATTTTCCTGACAAACTGGAAGGAATGCTGGAAAAATGGCCATATTATAGACATAGGTCACAAAAAGAGTCATATCTTTTATCACAACATATTTATTTGGTATAGACTACTTTCAAAGGCTAACTCTATAAATGAAATTATATCAGAATAACATATTTATTTACATGGGAATCATATCTGCCTTATAAATATATGGTCTAAGAAACAAGTTTTATTCTTTTAAATAATGAGATTAAGAACAATATAAATTAATGATGAAATTCATATTTATATCCCTCCATTCTGTTCTCTGCATCCCTAAAAAAAAAAAATCAGAAAAGGCTTTTCTTGGCACTGAATTTTTTAGAGAAGATCAAAGACTCTTACTTCCCCATCTTCTACCACTTTAATATCACCTGAAGTTAGCTTTGTCTTTGTGGTACGTATCCTATGTGGATATGCACATTAATGTCACATTTATTCTTCCTGTCAGGAAATTTGAGAATTCTTTAGGTATAATGTGCATGATTTCTAGGGAGTAGACACCTAAAGTTTTTCTTCCATAATTACTAGACCCTTCTGTGATGAGATGAAATAAATTAAAGTTTTCTCATATAATACATCTGAAAGATAACAGTAATGGTGAAGATTTAATAGCCTTCAATAAAGGGGTTCAAGCGTTTAAAAATATGTTTATTAAAAGAGTTTAATTACAATTAGAGTTTGCGATTTCAGCTAATAAATTGATCATAGTTGGAGAGAAGTTTTTATACCATGTTAGCCTTATGTATGAACAGTTCATAAACAACTTATAATCAGCATCTCTCTGCACCTACTTCCTACTCACTCCCAGCTTCTTTACCATAGTTCCATGGTTGGTGACCAGAAAAGAATTTTACTGTTTGAAATAAAATAATTTGGCTGTTCCATCACTTTGGCTTAGCTTATACCTAAATTTTAACTTGACCAAAATTTTCCAGCCCATAAAATATGTAGCAGCTAGACCATTCTTTGATTCTGTGGTCAAGAAATAATATAACAAAGCCCTCAGCATTTTTTAAATTTTCTGCGTGAATTTTATAACAGTCTATAGTAATTTGTCTTTCTCTTTTCCAGTTTTAATAACTCTGTCTCTAACCTGGTTTTGTTGATGATCAACACATCTTTTTTCTTCCTCAGATTATCCTTCAGAAAAATGGGTTCACAAAGCAGGATTTTGTTTTCTTCATTCTGTTTCAGCTTTGGCATGATTCACGATGGAGAAGGGAATCCCTGCAGAAAGGCTGAAGGCAATATCATGTCTCCCACACTGACCGGAAACAATGGAGTGTTTTCATGGTCCTCCTGCAGCCGCCAGTATCTCAAGAAATTCCTCAGGTATGACAGGTTAAATCCAGGGGTGCTCCTAGATTTGGAGTGATGACAGAATTGTGCTCCACAGATGTGAAAACAAATACTCAGTGGAAATATGTTTTGATCTCTCAATAAACAGAAAGAGAAATGATGATGATAATGATGACGGTGATGATGACATTATTGTTGTTGAAAAAAGTAGATTGAAGCCTAATATTGTGCTCAATGTTCTCCACGTATTTCCTCTTTCAATCCTCACAGCAATACTGTTATCCTCAATCTAGAGTTGAGAAATCAAGTCTTAGAGAGGTTAATTGTGTTGCTTAAGGTACTATCGCTGGTAAGTTGCAGACAGAAGACACACACTTAGATCTGTTCTGACTCAAGGATCTGTGCTCAACCATCTCTCCCCTGTGACTTGCAGAGGCTGCTAGGTATATTGTCTTTTTACTGTGACTAATTATTTCAATCTTATCAATCAGTGTGTCACAGAGTATTTTGAAAATGCTCAAATGGTATGAGTGTGTGTGTTTGTGTTTTAATGAATAGAGCATTTTCTTGTTTGGCTATTGTGTTTGAAATGGCCAGGAGCTAGCTTTATGTCCAAATGATAGACAAAGAAGATGGTAGCTATATAAAATGCTTCTAATAGCACAAAACCCTTAAGTTGCATTAGTAAAAGTAGGAGTTAGGAAAGTTGTACTATTTAATTCATATTAAACAATTAACCCAAAGTTGAAATACACACACACACACCCCTACCTTTTTAATCTATGTTGACCCACAAGGACACTTAGATGCTAATCCCATATCTCTTTGACCAGATGTTAGTGAAATTTCTTTGGGAATTGACATTTTTGATACTTTATTTTTAACCTGTACCACTGTATATTATTTGCAAATGTTTAAAGAATTAGTAAGATATATATACAAAACATACTAAACGTGAAGATATCTAACCACATATGCTCAAAGGGTGGTAAAAAATCAACAGACTTTTTGTTAGTAAGCTTTGCCGTGAAGATTTTCCTATTAGTTTTAAATTCATGGTTTGGTGACTAAAATTATTTTTTCCAACTCATATAAGAATGCAGTTAATAAGTATTAAAATCAAAATCAACTTAACATAGGTTGAATTTCCATTAGTATGTAGTTAAATGCTTTTGTAGTTAAATGTTATAATAATAACAGCAGCAGCTAACTTTGCTTACTGTGCTTTATGAAGCATGTTATATTTTCTCATTTGAACTGTGTAACAACCTTTATGAGAGTCATTGTCACTCATGAGCTGTATAAGAGCTACATAACTTGGTCTTGGTTGCATGGTTGATTAGGACCCCCATCTGTCTCACTACAAAATTACACTTAACCACCATGCTAATTAACCTCTCAGTGGTATCATATTTTAATTATTTAAGTAAGTGGAGGTAAGGTGCTAAGAATATCCATGCCATCAGGACTGATTTTTGCTCTCAACAGGTCCCAGTCAAACATATCTAAAGCAAATTTTTCTGTCTCATCCCCCAGTTCATTATTGCTTTTGATTCTTTAGGAATGTTATTTATTTTTGTCTGTAAGGCTTATTGTGAGTTTAAGTGCATCTTTGACCTCTGCTCCATTATCTGTTTAAAAAAAGAAAATACTTGATTTAAAACTCCATGAAGACAGGTACTGTGTCTGTCTGGTTTATTTTGTACCTTTAGTGCTTTGTCTAAGGTTTGCCACAGAGTAGGGACTCAGTACAAATTGTCAAATATTCTTGAATAAGATTGTTGATGGCAGTTTTCAAATGTATTAACCTTTCCTGTCTCCTGTGAAATCCCAAGCCAAATCACTTGGATGGCTAGAATTTTCAGCATCCTGTAAAACCCTTCCTGGCTGTGTACATTCCATCCTCTTAGACAGGACTCACTCTTTGGCATAAACATAGATTTGAACTTTAAACATATACCTGTTTCTTGAACCATGTTATGTTTTTCTTTGTATGAGTGCATTTGGAAGTGTGTTGTCGTAAATGGAAAGATCACAGATCAACAGAGTAATTAATAAGCATGTATTGTCATTACAGCACACCTCAGGCGGGGTGTCTAGTGGATGAGCCCAAGCAAGCAGGACAGTATAAATATCCGGACAAACTACCAGGACAGATTTATGATGCTGACACACAGTGTAAATGGCAATTTGGAGCGAAAGCCAAGTTATGCAGCCTTGGTTTTGTGAAGGTATGTTTGCTTGTGATTTCAAACTTACATTAAGACTCTGCAATGTGTCTGTGTCCCTAACCGAAGTGTAAACATCTGGTTTGCCAAGGTCAGGGGTTAGAGTCTGGGTTATCTCTATCATGTCAGTTGTTTGGCATGATAATTAATTGGCAATTTTACTGTCAATGAATTATCCAGGCCTATCCACATAGACCATGCCCGGTTTAAATACTGCTTGGTAGAAAATTCTTTCTCTTTAAATGAAGACTTTATCCCTACTAGTAAACCTGGGAACAATAGTTTGTACCTACTGGTAATCACTGCTTTTGTTCTCTATATGATCCTATTCCCTGTTAATTAATACATTTCAAATCATCACCATCCCAAAATACATTATATGCCTTTTATAATACAGGAAAACTATTAGCAGCTAGCTTTTTAAATATTGTCTATAAATTCAAGGTATATCTTGAGTAATATTAATAAGATTTTTGTGTCAAGTCTTTTCTTCAAAGAATTATAAAAAAGATAATTGGGAAAGTACAAAAGTCCAGGTTATAGAAATGAGAGACATCTTGTTCCACTTGGTCAAGAATGACATTCTACTCACAGTATTACAATCTCAAATTTAGTAAAAAGTAATTTTTTTGGGGGGGGGAGGGGGGACGGGGTCTCACTGTGTCACCCAGGCTGGAGGGCAGTGGTGCGATCTTGGCTCACTGCAAGCTCCGCCTCCCGGGTTCACACCATTCTCCTGCCTCAGCCTCCCGAGTAGCTGGGACTATAGGCGCCTGCCACCACACCCGGCTAATTTTTTGTATTTTTTTTAGTAGAGAAGGGATTTCACCGTGGTCTTGATCTCCTGACCTCGTGATCTCCTGCCTCGGTCTCCCAAAGTGCTGGCATTACAGGCATGAGCCACCACACCCGGCCCATACTAAAAAGTAGAATCATTTTTAAGTTGGTTTATTCCCAATATCCAAAGAGAAATATGGAAGCTCTAAGTAACTGAAAATTGCATGGAAATTATGGAGGTTTATAGCTCCTCTTTCCCCCTCTTCTCCTGTTCCTCTTCTTCCTCCTCTTTCTCTCTCTATTCCTCCTTCTCTGCCACCACCACCACCATCACCATCACTATCACCATTTACTATCATCTCCAGTAGTTGCTGAGTGAGCCTGTGCCCCACATAAGGCATTCTACCTAAAGATTTATTTTACTTTACCTCAATCTTCAGAAAAACCCCGCAAGTAAGAATTATTACCACTTTTGACCTGGAGCTCAGAAAATATTTTCAACTTGCCCAAAGCCACAAACTTTTAAATGGTGGAATTTGACAAAACAAGTTACACACATTGACATGAAATTTCCACTTCTTCACTGGTGACTGGTACCAGTCACGATTGCTAGTGTTTCCTAAACTTCAGTCATTAATATTCAGTCATTAATAACTACCTTCTTTAGTTGTGTTATCTCCATATTATTATTCACTTATTGCTTTTCTAGAAACCAATTCACATTCAAAATATAACTCCAGTTCTAAGAAATAACATCCATTAAATCATACGTTTGATATGGGATTACATATTTTTTTCTAATACAGTTTAACTATTAAAACATTTTCCAGATGTCATTCACATTTTTTTGGTGTATCCTTCATGACACATGGACCTTACCTTCACAAATGCTGGTGAATCATATGTAAAAACTAACAAATTGGCTCGGTGTAGTAGCTTATACCTGTAATCCCAAGATGTGGGGAGGCCAGGGTGGGAGGATCACTTGAGGCCAGCAGTTTGAGAACAACCTGGGCAACAAAGTGAGAAACCCCCTCTTTACAAAAAGTAAAAAAGTTAGTTGGGCTAGTGGCATGTACCTGTAGTTCCACCTACTAGGGAGGCTGAGGCAGGGGGATCACTTGAGCCCAGGAATTTGAGGCTGAAGTGAAGCATGATAGCACTACTGTACTCCAGTCTGGGCAACAGACTGAGACCCTATCCCTAAGAAGAAAAAAGTTAACAGACTGTTCTATTTGCCTGTTAAGTTGATGGTTTTGGCAGAAGTAAGTAGCCATTCACTTTGTTGAAAAAGTTTGTATCCTAATTTGCCTCTTGTTCACTTTATTCTAAAGGATTCATTACTTATTTATTAACCACAAATTTATTGCATACTATGCAGCAAAAGCACAGTTGGTAATAAGTATGATTTTCTTTAGAAATACAAAGGAGATTCCTAAAATTACTATCATTTCTTCAGAACCATGTATTTGTGGGGTACCTGGTCTGTGTCAGGCAGTGTGCAGGGCTTAAACAACCTTTTTAAATTATAGATTGCTTTCTGGGACCTCACTATATTTTTAAAAGACAGCTTCTCATTCTGATGGTCTTTCATGGGAAGCAGAGCAAAGAGAAATGAAAATTCCAAAGGAAAAGATTGAGTCAAACAAGGACAGGGAAGGTAAGAAAGACTTGCTTAAGAGAGAAATGATTTAAGATGGTGATGAGGTTAATGGAGAAGGTAGGGTGGTTTGATAGATTCCGAAGCTTGTTTTCCCCACACCTTAGCTTTCGGTATTGTTTTTAAACCTACTTATAACTTGAAGCCATGGCCACACCTCTGAGGATCATAAATATTGTCAGGCTCTAGCCAGGAGGGATTTCCAAAACAACAAAATCTCTTATTTATCCTGTCCAGTAGAAGCAGTTTAGACCTACTCTGGCAACGCAGGAAAGAGGTGAAGTTTGTCTTCAGGGCTTTTATTGTCCCATTATTACTTTCTAATCTTTTTTCCTCACTTTACTTTTTTTTTTCCACCATGCCTCCTAGAAAGGCAGTGTTGCATAGTGATTGGAAGGACAAAAACAACAAAAAGGAAGTAGTTCTCAAAGTGTCCTCTCAGACCAGCAGGTGCAGTATATCAGCAAGACCTGAAACTTGTGAGAAATGTCTCATCCCAGGCCTAAGGAATGAGAAATTTTGGGGTTAGGACCCAGAAACCCATATTCTAACAAAAGTTCTAGATGACCCTGATGCTCATTCAAGATTGAGGATCGCTGAGTTAGACAATCTTCAATTTTGAGCATTCACACATACACATTTGCACACACAAATCTCTGAATTTGAGAGTCACAAAGACCTAGCTTTAAAATTTTGTTCTTCAATTTCCTACAAGCTTGGGGAAATGACTCAACCTCCGTTAGCCTTAGAGTTCACCTTTGAAAGGTGAAGATTTTAATAGTTCCTCCATGGCTCATTTGTGAAGATTCATCTATTGGTACAGTCGCATCACTTGATAAACAGTACGGTTTCTTCTAACTCTCTTCCTTATGTCTTCAGCGTCATCGCCACCATCACATTTGACTCTTCTTCCCCAGTGGCTGCCCTGGCAAAGGCTCTGGGGCTGGCTCTTTTGGGTCACTCATCCCCATCTTCCCCTCCTCTCCCAGCCACGAGTTTTTTGTGTCTTCAGCGTGCCAGACTTGATCTCTGTTCTCATCCAAAGTGTTCAAGAAAATGAGTTACGAATCTTTCTAATGGTTCTGTGTCATCTGGAAGGACTCAAAGCAGGATTCCCTCTGTAACAAGTGGAGAGAGCGCCCATTTGATTATTCTGCACTTTAGAAATGCTTACTGACTCCATGAGTGAGCTGATGCTTTTTGTCAGAGGGTCTGAAGCGCTGTCACAGACTGATCAAGGCTTCTGTGCTGGTTATTTTACTAAGCTGGAAGTGAGCAGCTGAACAAATGCGTCCTCTTTAGCTGACTCTGTACTTCAGTAGCCAGCACAGTTACTGTCACACAGCAGGAGCTCAGTTTTAATGTTTATTTATAGACCCACTGAGAGTTTGAAGCTGAGTAGGAATTGTGGGGAAGATATTTAAATTCTTGTGTATGTTCTCAGGCCCATCATTCTAGAGAGAATTGTATTGGAAGGATAGCAGGATCGGTGTATATTTCTTCTGTCAATTAAGAAAAATGATGAGACAAGTCTCAAGCATTTTAGGAGATTTATCTGCCAAAGTTAAGGATGCACCCGGGAGACAGGTCTATACCTTTCTCTGAAGATGATTTTGAGGGCTCCAACTTTAAAGGGGAAAGGGCGGGAAATTGAGAAGTACACGATTTTCATGTAAGAGTAGGGTAGGGAAAAATAGTTATTCATGCCTTTGTCTGGCTCAGTGAACCTGCTTTTTTTTTTTTTTTTTTTTTTTAATAAGATGACATGAACAAATGGGGCAGAGGAAAAATGCAGTGAAACTGCATTTTACGTAAGATAAATATAGACACAGTGGGGCAGGGAAACAATCAGATATGCATTTGTGTCTGATGGGCTGGGGCGACTGCACCTGTAAAGATAAGCTATCAATTTCCATTGCCATGGTGAAATTTTAACAGCTCACTAGGAATCTCCTTATGGGCAAAATATGGGGGAGGTGTGTAGTTTTTCATCTTGTAGCCATCTTATTTAGGAACCAAAAGGGGGAGACAGGTTTGTGTGACCGAGTTCCCAGCTTGACTTTTCTCTTTGGCTTAATGAGTTTGGGGTTTCAACATTTAACTTTTAACTTTCTTTCACACTTCTTTAAGAATTTGACATCAGGATTAATGAATGGAGAATAACTAGAAACTTCCTAGCATGGAATCATGCTATTTGATACTATTATACTATTACTTTGTAATATACCAAGTTTACTGCATCACCTTTGAACTTCTATTAACTTTCCCCCATGCAATTACGCTCCAGTGATGTTGATGTTCTTGTGTGTTTTCCAAATGTTTCCTTTTCCATGTCTACAAGACTTTGTATCTGTTTCTTATTCTAGTATGCTTTGTGGCCACCTGGTGACACTTAATCTTTTTTTTATTTTTGTTAAAGATTCAGTTCAAGTGTTACCTCCTTATTTCCTCGGGGAGATTTAAACATTTCTTTCTCTGGGCTCCACTTCCAGCTTATGTGTCACTTTTATAAACTTGTGATACATTTTAACTGTGTACACACATCTCTTGCCTCAGTTGATAGAGAGTATCTGCCATGCCTAGCATATGTTGGATGTCATATCAGATACTCAGTATTATTTATTGGGCTTACAGTGGTAACCAAAGCTCACATGTTTTAGCACTCCCATTTCCATAAAGTGGAAGATGTTCCCTCTGCCTCTTCTCTCATCCCTCCTCAAAGAAGCAGGAGTGACTTACCTGATCGACCAGTTTAAGACTATATCTGAGCAGGCATGCTGCGGTACCATCTCAGCATCTTCTCTCTTGTGCTGCCTGTCTGCAGGATGCACACTTCTCTTCTGCCACCCTGGAGGTTGCCTGCCTCAGATGGGAGACTTGTGTTTGCCTCCTCTACCTGCAAGTGTGAAGGGATAGTTGGTCTAATGCAGTGGAGATAGTGTTGGAAGACCTAGTTGGCCACAGATCTCAGCCACATTCCCCAATTCATGATTATCAGTAATAAGGTTATTATCTAGATTTCTGTTTCTTGGACTCCAATGTCTTATTTATCTAGTGGTGGAAGAGACAGGAACATTATTTATTGTCCCCCCTGAATCCAGCAGAAAGGAAATTGAAGTTAAATAATCTGAGCAAGATTAGGCAGAAAGTGCTAATACACAGGAAAACAAAAGGCCCAGGTTTTAGAGTCAGAATTGTAGCGATATCTATTTGTGAATGAACTCATAGAAGATTGAAGGTAAGATACTCTTTCCATCCTATTATAATAACTAATATTTATTCAGTGCTTATTATGTATCAAATAGTAGTTTAAGCACATGATACATATTAATACTTCCATATCTTTGGGGCATGTGCTATTATTAACATTTTCTAGGTAAGAAATCTACAATACATAAAAATAAATGTTTTACTAAGCTTTATATGAGCAAATGGCAGAACTAATATTGGATCTGGGTAGCACATTCTATTAACCATTATACTATACTCCCTCTCATATTATCTACCTAGAAAAAATATAAAACAGTACCAGTGCCAACCCCCTTATCAAAGAAGGAGGGGAGGAGCAAAATACTAAATTAATATATCACAGAAGGAGACATACACATAGTCAGTAAATGCATGAAATGGTACTCAATATCAGTTGATCTCAGGAATATATAAAATTAATATATCACAGAAGGAGACATACACATAGTCAATAAATGCATGAAATGGTACTCAATATCAATTGCTCTCAGGAATATATAAAATAAATTACAATGGGGCACCACTGCGCACTGACTGGAATGGAGAATATTAAAAAGACTGACAACACCAAATGATACCAAAGACCAGAAGCAACTGGAACTCTGCATATTGCTGATGAGTGTGTCAAGTGGGTATAATCATTTTGGAAATGGTTTGACAGAGTTGTTTCAATGTAGAAAGTTAAACCTACCTTTACCCTTTGACCCAGCAAATGTACTCCAGGATATTTAACTGAAACAAATAAAGGCCTGTGTTCATAAAAAGCTTGTCCAAGAATATTCTCAGCTACTATTTGATTCATAGAAGGCAAAGACTGGATACAACTTAAATGTCCCGCAAAAGGTGAATGTACAAGCAGATTAGATTTTGCTGTATTCATATAATGGAACTCCATTCATCAATAAAAATGAATGAACTATTGATACACACAAAAACATAGATGAATGAAAAACATGCTGAACAAAAGAGTACATTGTGTATGGTTCCATTTATATGAAATTTAAGAGAATAGGCAACACTCACCTATTGGTGACCGAAATCAGAATAGTGGTTGCCGTAAGAAGGGAATTGACTGCAAAAGGGGACAGGGGAACTTTTCGGAGTGATGGAAATATTCTGCCTTGAATGTGGTGGTGTTTATAGTGGTGTATATATCTGTCAAAACTCATGAAACAGTACGCTTAAAATGAATGCTTATTATTGAATAAATCATACCTCTGTGAAGTTGATTTTTTAAATGGCATCGGGGCAAATCTTGGTCACTCCTACTTGTTAATTGTTATTTGTTACCTTTAAATTATTGCTTAGCTTAAAAACTTGGGCAATAAACTCAGACATACATGGGCTTAAATCCAGGCCAAGTAGAGAGTTAACTGCTAAAAGAAGTTGGAAGAAGTTTCTTAACTTCTCTGAGTCTCAGTTTTCTCATGAGCATGTTGAGGAGATAGTCATGCTTTCGTCATATGGCCACAATGATGATACAATGAAATAATTCATGCAAAACTCATTATCCAGTTTTTTTTTTTTTAGCATGTACTGTTTGCCAGGTTCTTTCATGTTATTATTTTTTTTAATTCTTGAAAACTGTTAAAAATTCCAGAGTCTTTATTACAAATGAAGACTATTTTAAAATATAAAGTCTGTCATTTTTATTCATATATTGATTTACTAAAAAAAAATTTACTGAAGCCTACTTTGTACCAGGCACTGTTTTAGGTGCTTGGGATACATCAGGGAGAGAACACAGTTCTGTGCTCTTGTGGCTAATGGGGGAGAAAACAAAACACAATATACGTTGTAAATAAGTCAATGATGTTGCCACAAGTGCTAAATAAGTTTGGAATAAGATAAGGAAAATTGGGAGACTGACTGGGTGGTGGCTGATTAAATTTTTTAATAGCGAGGTCACAGGAGGTGAAATTTAGGCAAAGAATTGAAGGAGGTCAGAGAGAGAGAGATGCAGATAGTTGAAGAAGTGGAACAGCCAGTGTAAATACCCACTTTGGGAGCAAGATTTGAGTGTTTGCAGAGCATCAGGGAGCCCGTGTGGCTAAACCAGAGTGAGCAAGGTGTAAACTGGTAGGATACAATGTCAGGGAGATACAGGGAGCCTGATTGCATATGACTTCATGGATGACAGTTAGGACTTTGGATTTTTCTCGTGATGAATTGACAAGACATAACAGGGTTTTGAGCAGAAAAGTGCCATGAGCTGACTGACACTGAGGTGATCTGGAAGGCTCTCCCTAACTGAGTGCCATCCAGCAGAAGTCTCTATAATGCTGCAAATGTTCTCTTATCCAATATGGTAGGCACTAACTACACATGAACCTGAAATGTGACCAGTGTGCCTGAGGAAGTGAATTCTTAATTTGATTTTAAGTAATGTAAATTCAGGTTTAACAAGCCACATGTAGAAAGTAACTATCATATTGGACATTACAGCTCCAGTCACTGTGTTGAGAATAAACTGGGCAAGGGTGCAGGTAAAGTAGACCTTCGAGGCTTGTGAGGAGGGCCTGGCAGTGAGCTGTGTGTCAGGTGGCTTGCAACAGGGTGGTAGAAATGGAAGGTGGCCATGATTGTTCAGATTCTGGAAATATTTTGAAGGCAAAGCCAATATGATTTCATGATCTAGGGGGAGATTTCATGATAGAATGTGAAAGAAACAGAAGAGTCAAAGGTGACTCTAGGAGTTTTTATCAGAACCATTGGGAATATAGAGGTGTCATAGAGTGAGATGGGGACAGTGAAACATGGGACAGGTTTGGAGGAGCCGATGAAGAACTTTTATTTTGGATGTGTTCAGTTTGTAATGCTTCATAAAATTTGGTTTGCAAAAGCCATTGACATTTTCAGCATGTCAGGTTTTACTTGAAGGGGTATCCAGCCTATAGAATACAACTGGAGAACACAGCAAGTGACAGGACAGAATAATGGATAGCACTGGGACTCTTTCTTTTAAAATGTTGCCTAGTTCAAAAAAATCATATGCAGGCAACATGAGACCTTAGGGTCTCTGTGCTTATTTCTTTTTCCCTTAAATTATGACTTAAGTCCAGGGAATTATAGATAAGGGAAAGTTATTTGAATATGCTGGTAAAAAGAGGGGGGAGGTACAAGCAAAAAAAAGTGCAAACTCTGATTTGCGTTTCCTTTGAAAGGGAGCCTTCTCAAGGGGCTCTCATGGTCTTCAGAGTATGTAGTTGGCTATAATTACTCTTGACTTCTGCACTCCGCTGCAGAAGAAATAACATGTTCGTGCAGCCTGTCTTATTTCACTCTGGAATCCCTGTGTTTTTTGTTTTGCTTTGTTTTCCTGGTTCTCTCCAGCTCCCCCTTCTCTTGGCTCTGTGGCTTGGCATTGGCTATGACAGCTAGCCCTCCTTTTCTTTGGTCTGCCCTAGGGCCATTTTGGTGGCTGCCACATAGGCACTGGGTGTGGGTTATGGCTTTTTCCTGGCTGTAAGAAGAAAAACAATTTAGTTCTGAAAGGCTTTCTAAGTGTAGGTTTAATCCTTTCAGTGCTATCTCTCATGCCTCCCGTTTCACATAGGCAGCTCTCTTACCCACATTGATTGATTTACCTCAAACCCAGGGTGACTCAATATGACAACACGTAGCGATGATGTCCCTGATTCAGTTTGCTGGGAGGCTGCCTCATGCTTTCTGCTAATGTCAGTGGCAGGTTCATGGGAAGATGTATATATTCTAGCTTAGGAGCTCTTTTGAGATTTGGGAATGGTACACGTGCCCACATCTGGGGCAGCTGGTGGTGTTGGTGTTTCTAAGTAATGTCGTCAGTGTTCTTCCATTCTCCTTTTAGGGGAAGAATTTTATGGTCTACAAGACCAAAATTACTGTATATATATCTCTCTCTGGTTTCCCTGTGTTTTCTTTTCTCAGTCCCATGGAAAGGTTTTTTTTTTTTTTTTTTTTTTTGAGTGTTTGAAATATTTCTAAGCATATTCTTGCCATGTTTTCTAACTGTGAAATCTACATGAAATGGGGTGTTTGGGGAATTAGGTGCCTGGTTCATTGAATTTTCAGAGTTACAACAAGTAATGACAAAAATTATTTTTCTCCTCTCTGATTGCTTGTTATTTTCCCCAAAATGTATGTCTTCACATTTGTATCTTAGGAAATAGAATGTGGCCACCAAAATGAAGTCACTTTGACCTTTCACAATGTTTCACAACATTCCATTAGTGCTATAATTCTGAATATCAACTTTAACTGTTAGAACGGAAAGTAATCTGGTTCCGTTTCTTTATAGACTAGAAAACTGAGGCCTGGAGAATTTGAGAGCCTTCCAGTATCCACCAATGGCAAATGCAGGCCCAGTGTAGTGGTTAAGTTACTAGACTCAGAAATCAGGCCAGCTTGAGGCCTTCCTTTGCTCCTGGCCAGCTATGTGACTTTAAAACTTCAACAGCATCAGAAGCTTGCTCAGTTTTTTCAGCTAAATGAGTTTAGATGAAGAATTAGTTCAGTTTCCACCACTAAAATGGTAGTAAAAGTATTACTTCCCTATCTAAATAAATTTCCACAAACTTAGTGTGACTTAAGGCAACACACATTTATTATCTTATAGTTCTGGAAGTAGATATTTGAAAGGGCTAAAATCAGGCCAGGCACAGTGGCTCATGTGAGCAGTTCCAGCACTTTGGGAGGCCGAGGCGGGCAGATCACCTGAGATCGGGATTTCGAGACCAGCCTGGCCAACGTGGTGAAACCCCGTCTCTACTAAAAATAAAAAACTGGCCGGACATGGTGGCGCATGCTTGTAATCCCAGTTACTCGGGAGGCTGAGGCAGGGATAATCGCTTGAACCCAGGAGGCGGAGGTTGCAGTGAGCCGATATCATGCCATTGCACTCCAGCCTGGGTGACAAGAGTGAAACCCAGTCTTAAAAAAAAAAAAAAAAAAAGAAGGTAAGGTCTAAAATCAGTGTGTTAGCAGGGTTTTGAAGGCTTTAGGAGAGAAGTCATTTTCTTGCCTTTTTCAGCTTCTGGAAGCTGCCTGCATTCCTTGGCTCATGGCCCCTCCTTCATCTTCAAAGCCAGCAACGTTCTCCTAGGTCTTTCTCAAGCTGTCATCTCTCCGGTTCTCTTCTAAGCTCCTCTTTCCCATATAAGGACCCTTGTGACTATGTTAGGCCTACCTGGAAAATTTAAGACCGTTTCTGCATCTCCATTTCAATTGATGATGACCTCAATTGCATCTGTAACTTTAATTCTCCTTTGCTACACAACTTCACATATTCACAGGATCCTAGGATTAGGATGCGAACGTCCTTGGGGGCCATTATTCTGTGTACCACAGTCTAGCATGAGAATGAAATTGTTTCATAGGTCTGGTTTGAGAGTTAAATTGTCTACATATTTGAAAATTGCAATAGAGATGAAGAAGGTGGCCAGGCCTGGTGGCTCATGCCTGTAATCCCAGCACTTTGGGAGACTGAGGTGGGAGGATCACTTTAGGTTAGGAGTTTGAGATCAGCCTGGGCAACAAAGCAAGAATCTGTCTCTACAATCAGTCAATCAATAAAATATGAACAGCACTGATAGTAAATACTTCAGTTAAGCACGCACGGGACGTTGAAAAAGCAACTGTAGAACGTTTTTTAAAAAGATGAATAAGGTACTAATGATAGGTAGTATTTTTGAGAACTGCATGTGCCAGGCAAAACCATCACTTTACATGTAGTTCGTCATTTATCCTTGAGAATAAGTCTATAGGGTCAAGTGCTCATTTGATCACTGTCGTACAGGTGAGAAAACTACAACTGAAAGAGATTCCATAACATGTCCATAGGGCATGAAACCAGGCATTTCAGGATGAGGATTTGACTCCAACTTGCTTTATTCAAATCTTGATGTATCCTCCTACCACGGTTATTATTATCACTATCATGAGAAACCAGATCTATCACTTCCAAGCCAAGTGTTCTCTAAATTAACTGTTGCTACCTACCAGCTGTTATGAAACACACATGAATATCTGGATGCTGTAGAAACCCCCCACTTACATAGTTGCTAAAACATATTAACTTTGATGTTAGCAACTTCACTGGCCTCTACTTTCTGAATAATTGCTCTGATTTCAGCTACCCCCAAATATAATATTGTATACAACATCTTTGAATATTTTTGTTTTTATTGTATATCACCCTTAACAGCCCCCCCCCCTTTTTTTTTTTTTATTTCAGGACATTTGCAAATCACTTTGGTGCCACCGAGTAGGCCATAGGTGTGAGACCAAGTTTATGCCCGCAGCGGAAGGGACCGTTTGTGGCTTGAGTATGGTAAACTGCATACTTGTTAGTTTTTAGCTCCAGAAATTTGATAAGGCATAGAATTCGAACTGTTTGTATTGTGACCTTAGGATGAATGTTTGGTATTTTATATTCTCTGACTTCTCTTTATATTAACCTACATTATGTAGCAGCAATTACAAAGCTTAATGCTCATATAACCCAGATAGCTCAATTGTTTAAGAAGATTTTTTTTTCTTTTTTCTTTGTCTTCCTGTTTTAGATGGTGGCTTGGCTCAAAATATCTCTATTTCAGTGAGCTAACAGGTTTCATTGCATACCATTTTCCTTTTAAACTTGTGGTGTTTAAAAAGTCTCAGGGATCAGATGTCTTGTTAGTCAAGAAATGACTGTCCCTCCAGACCAAGGCTTCGGCTACTCAGCTCAACTCACAGGACCTGTCATTGAGCTTCTGACATGCCCTATAGATTCCCATCATGTACAGTGACTTTCGTATTGAAGGGTAAGAGACGCCTCCACCTAGTGTGTACCTAAGGTCCTTTTGCTGGTGAGCATCTTCTACCCAGAGAAGCACTTCCATTTGGAAAGATTATGGGAGATCTCAATATTTTGAATGAAGAACTCTCATATATTTCTATTTTTCTTCCTTTTTCACAATAGAGTCTGGAGGGAGGGCAGGTTGCATTTGGGCTACTAGTAAATGATCCAGATTTGGGAAGTTCATTTGAAAGACCAGTCAAAGAGGAGCTATGAATGACAAGAGATAATGAGATGTTACAACTTTGCTGATATTAATTATTGACTCTGTCTCAAGGCAGTATAAACCTATACAGAAAAAAATGGTCATTGGTCATTTACAGTTATTTCAAGGCTGGGTGTGATAGCTCACACACGTAATCCCAACACTTTGGGAGGCTGAGCAGGGAGGATTGCTTGAAGCCAGGAGTTCAAGAACAGGTAACATAGCGAGACCCTATCCCTACAAAAAATTGAACAGGCTTGGTGGGGCATGCCTGTAGTCCCAGCAATTTGAGAGGTTGAGGGAGGAGGATCGCTTCAACCCAGGAGTTTGAGGCTGCAGTGTGCTGTGATTATGCCACTGCACTCCATCCTGGGCCACAGAGCTAGGCTCTGTCTCTAAAAAAGAAAAAGTTATTTCATTCCACAATATTTATTGACTACTAGATATCAGGAACAGGAGATGCTGGGGATGTAGAGATAAATAAACCACAGTTGTATTTCTTTAAAATTTTATAGTCCAGGTGGGGCACAGTGGCTCATGCTTGTGATCCCATCACTTTGAGAGGCCAAGGTGGGTGGATCACTCGAGGTCAGGAGTTCAAGACTAGCCTGGCCAATGTGGTGAAACCTTGGGTCTACTAAAAATACAAAAATTTGCTGGGCGTGGTGGTGCACACCTGAAATCTCAGCTACTTGGGAGGCTGAGGCATGAGAATCAGTTGTATCCCGGAGACAGAGGTTGCAGGAAGTGGAGGTTGTGCCACTGAATTCCAGCCTGGGTGACAGAGCAAGACTCTCTCAAGAATAAATTAAAAATATAAAAATTTACAGTCTAACAGGGGAAACATATACAGAAGCAAACAACTCATTCTGTCTTAAAACACACCTTCTCTAAGCAGTAGTTGCTCTCGGGGCCCAGATGAAATGCAAGATGAATCTTCCTTGAGATTAGCTATGCACTTAGAATAAACCACAGCAAGTGTGCGCATCAAGATGGTTGTTGGGTTGTGGGTTAAAGTTCTTCAGCTGGATGATAAAAAGGACTTTTCAGAGAGAATCCAACATCAGAGGCAAAGGCACAGATTTCTGATACTTGTTAGGACGTTTATTCCCTATCTCTTAAAAAGATATGTAATTTTTAACTCTTTAAAGAAAATGAACGTTTTAAAAATTGAGGAGTTATGTGCAATTTTTAATCCGATAGTGGTCTTAGGGATTCCCAGTGAGGACTATTCTTGAAAATGTTAATAGAAGTGTTGGGGCCATGAAGATTCAAAACAATGAATTAGTGGAATAATTTAAAATATAAATAGTGCTCAAGTCCTTTTTACTTTTGAGGAATCACAACTTAGAACTTGTGACTTGAGGATTAGTGTTTTTTTTTTTTTCGTTGAAAAAGCAACAGTGTTACCTATAAGGGATATGCAGGAAAATATTTATATAATGAATGAGAAAAATACATGTTACATCACTCAGGTCTAAACATTTATTACGTAAGCACATCAGGTATCTAAGTTCCAAGGGGAGTAAAATGTACTTGTGTTAGGCTTCAGTAAACAGAACAGAAGATAAATAAAGTCGGAAGTGAGAAAACAAATGTCTTGATATCACTGCCACACCACGTTATTTTAAAACACCAGGCTATAGTTATATACTGGTGAAAAGCCCTTAAGTGTAATGTCACCCTCAACACAAAGCATCTTAATAAGTTCCATCCATCATCATTCCAGTGTAATGATTATTACATTCATATACGGGTTCCTCAGATTCTTCCTTCACCAGAGGATATAACTGGCTGCTTATTAGACTGTAAATTTCATGAGGGCAGGTGCCCTGGTTTTACTCTTGTTTCATCTGGAGTGTCTGACACACAGTAGCAGGTACTCAATGTTTCATTTGTTTCTCTGTAACTGGAACCCAACTCTGTCCTTCCTCTTTCTTCTCCAGTCCCTTGTCCTTCAGCGATATTTGTACTATGAATACTCAGCCAACATGCGGCAGTATGAAAGCCACTTACTCTTTTTTTTTTTTTTTTTTGAGATGGAGTCTCGCTCTGCCGCCCAGGCTGGAGTGCAGTGGCACGATCTTGGCTCACTGCAGGCTCCACCTACTGGGTTCACACCATTCTCCTGCCTCAGCATCCCGAGTAGCTGGGACTACAGGCGCCCGCCACCATGCCCGGCTAATTTTTTCTATTTTTTATTAGAGACGGGGTTTCACCGTGTTAGCCAGGATGGTCTTGGTCTCCTGACTTCCTGATCCACCCACGTCAGCCTCCCAAAGTGCTGGGATTACAGGCCTGAGCCACCGCGCCCGGCCAAGCCACTTACTTTTATCTAGAGATATGTGTGCATAGAAAGAAGGGTTTGTGCATGCTGTCTATAAAAAGATAATGGCCCAAGTCATGGCCATTGAATTGGAAATTAGATGTAGTGCCAGAAATATGTGTGCTGGGCCTGGGCGTGGTGGCTCATGCCTGTAATCTCAGCACTTTGGGAGGCGTTGGCGGGCAAATCACTTGAGGCCAGGAGTTCGAGACTACACTGGTCAACATGGTGAAATTCCATCTCTACTAAAAATACAAAAAATTACCTGGGCATGCTGGTGCACGCCTGTAATCCCAGCTACTCAGGAAGCTGAGGCACAAGAATTACTTAAACTTGGGAGGTGGAGGCTGCAGTGTGCCAAGATCGTGCCACTGCACTTCAGCCTGGGTGACAGAGTGATAACCTGTCTTTAAAAAAAAAAAAAAAAAAAATTTGTGTATGAAAAGATGGAGCCGGGTGCGGTGGCTCATGCCTATAATCCCAGCACTTTGGGAGGCCAAGGTGGGTGGATCACCTGAGGTCAGGAGTTCAAGACCAGCCTGGCCAACATGGTGAAACCCCGTCTGTACTAAAAATACAAAAATTAGCTGGGCATAGTGATAGGCACCTATAATACCAGCTACTTGGAAGGCTGAGGCAGGAGAATCACTTAAACCCGGGAGATGGAGGTTGCAGGGAGCCAAGATTGCGCCACTGCACTCCAGCGTGGGCAACAAGAGTGAAACTTCGTCTCAAAGAAAAGAAGAAAAGAAAAGATGGATAAAATTACAGTTTTATATATTCTAAATTTGCATTTTGTATGTAGAATTTTATCTATACATGTGAATGTGTGCAAGTCTGTGTGTACATTCCTTTATATTCCTGATTTCCACACTGATTAAAAGGCTAAACAGAGACAATCTGATAGTAGCCTAACTTAATACTAGAATGAATACTGAAGTAATAGAACATGAAATTAATTGAATTACTGGAAGAGATCTAAAAAACACATTTTCCAAAAAGAAATTAGATTAGAATTAAGGTACATTGGTCAGTAATTTGCCTCCAAGATGAGAAGTAGAAGTGTCCTGCTTAGGAGTTCCGGCTACTGATTTAAATCCAGTCTCTTATACTTGCGTAGTTATTTGAATAGACCTGTTTGGGTAGTTTGCGTCACTCTCTACAAGTTAGCTAGTATTTCTTTGCTAAATTTCTCCTACTGAGGAAAATGGCTTTTAACTCAGTGCTTTGCAAGGATTAGATGAGGTACTCCATGTGAAGCTCTCTGCACCGTTTTTGGCACATAGTAGCAACTTGGTAACCTGTGGCTGCTGTTACTGTTATTGGCTATTGTAATTTTGTCTCAGCCACTGAACTCAGTCCAGTAGAGTCCTCGTGATTCCCGGTAGAAAAGATTAATGCTTATGGTAGACAATAGTGTCAGATGACCGATTGCCTTCCCCAAAAAGTCCTCAATAGCGTTATATGATTTCATGCAAACTCTGAAATGGCAATTAATCCAGGGAAAAGAAAAATTAAAAACAGAAGAATTAATCAGCACATGGCAAGAATTTGAAGAAAAGAAGCAATATCTTAACCTAGACAAAGTGCACTAGCAACCAAGCCACACAGTAAACAGTCATGAAGCCAAATGTATCACAGGGGATAAGTGAAGATTTGAAAGTCAAACAACCTTCCCATAATTCTGTAACCGATCCCCCAGTTCCTCAGCAAAACCTGGCATGGTCCAAACCCCAACCCTTTGGATCTAATTGCAGAGGCTTTTAGAAAAGAGCAGTTATGCTAAGTCATGCAGAACTTGCTCATAATCAAACCATGGCAGGGGTCGGGGATGGGGGGTAGGCAACAACAACAAAAAATAAAACTAAAACGAAAGAAACACTACCACAGGCTAACGCATCCCCTAGGGAGAGATGACCAGGAAAGCCAGGAATTTGTTACAAAGGAGAACTAAAATGGAAAGGTTAATACAGAAAAAAGCTCTCCATCTAGCTTGTACAGGTCATGGGCAAATGAAAGACCCTGGGCTAATTCATCAGAAACACTGAAAGAGCTCCAAGTCATCAGAGCGTCTGAAGTGGGCACCTTTTATGTAGACAAAAGGAAAAAGGATGCTATCTGAAGAGAACAATTTGTACAGACTGAGTTGTTCAGCTTCGTAAGAAATGCTCTATAGTGACGGGTTTGCAATAAACAAAAATATAATGTATGTGTAATTGTATCTATTTTATGATAAGATAATCATTCAGAATGATAGATCATGTTAATATCTTAACTGTTACTTCTTGAATGAGTGATCCCAATTGTTCTTTCAGAATGATAAATTGTGTTAATATCTTTACTGTTTCTTCTTGAATGAGTGATCCCAATTGTTCTTTAAGTAGTGTTGTCTCTAAGTGGCAAGGCAGGCTTCGTTGTAACTTTATACTGACTCCCTTGGCTGTTAGGTGGAATCTTATCTGAACATGTCACCTCCACAGCTCACAAAGCCTATCATACTCAGCCTGTTGGTGAGCAATGCCCCTTCTCTCTAGATGTCAGCCTTTCAAAATGTATGTGGTCAATGCAGAGTAGGTGAGTGTTTTTAGAGCACAGCAAAGGAATTTATCAAGGTATCAGGCATTTTCCTTTTCTCCCAACAGACCTGTCTTTCCTGTTACTGTGCATGTGTTGGCAACTCCCTGCGCTTTCCCAGGTGGTCTCTGACAGGAAGCATCTTACACGTTCTTTTCACAGTGGTGTCGGCAAGGCCAGTGCGTGAAGTTTGGGGAGCTCGGGCCCCAGCCTGTCCACGGCCAGTGGTCCAGCTGGTCGAAGTGGTCAGAATGTTCCCGGACATGTGGTGCAGGAGTCAAGTACCAGGAGAGACACTGCAATAACCCCAAGTAAGGCTGCAGCATAAAGTTAGTCTTTGCAAGGCCTTAGCCTTCAGCCCGTAACACACTGGTTTTTCTTGTTCATACTTTAAGAAGTTTATTTTTTTATTTTTAATTATTATGGCTACATAACTGTTATACATATTTGTGGGGTACATGTAATGTGTTGATACAGGTATACAGCGTGGAATGATCACATCAGCATGATGAGGTATCCATCACTTCAAGCCTTTATTGTTTCTTTATTAAAAAACATGCCAATATCATTTCTTTATTAGGCCCATTCCACTGTTTGTTATTTTAAGATATACAATAAATTATTGTTAACTATAGTCACCCTATTTGTGCTACTGCATACTAGATCTTGTTCATTCTAACTATATTTTTGTACCCATTAACCATCCTGACATTACTGTTCTCCCTCCCCACTACCCTTCCCAGCTCTGTCAACCCGCTCTCCAGCTCTAGCTCTGTGTGAGTTCAATTTTTTTTTTTTTTTAAGCTCTCACATGGGAGAAGATACAATATGTGTCTTTCTGCATTTGGCTTATTTCACTTAATATAGTGTCCTCCAGTTCCATTCATGTTGTTGCAAATAACAGGATATCATTTTTATAGTGGCGGAATAGTATTAAATAGGATTCATAGTATTAAGTAGGATTAATACTATCATAATAGGCTGAATACCATAATTCAAATAATACTATTATATTATATATAATTACTATTAATATATAGTATATATACTACTATATACTATAATATATAGTGCATATACTACTATATACTATAATATATAGTGCATATACTACTATATACTGTAATATATAGTGCATATACTACTATATACTGTAATATATAGTGCATATACTACTATATACTGTAATATATAGTGCATATACTACTATATACTGTAATATATAGTGCATATACTACTATATACTGTAATATATAGTGCATATACTACTATATACTGTAATATATAGTGCATATACTACTATATACTGTAATATATAGTGCATATACTACTATATACTGTAATATATAGTGCATATATATATAAATAAATATATAATATTTATATATATATAATATAATATATAATATATTATATTTATAGTATATAATTATTTATAGTATATATTATATATATATATGTATATATAACTATATATTATATTTATATATATATATATATTCTATATATATATATACTAATATATACATATATATATATATTGTATATGTATTATTATATATACTACATATACTATATATAGTATATACTATATAGTATATATAAATAGTATTATATATGTATAATAGTATAATATATGTAGTATTATTTATACTATATATTATATATAGCATATGACACTATATTATATATAGTACATATGACACTATTATATATAGTATATATGACACTATATATTACAGTATATATAGTATATATGACACTATAAATTATACTATTAATATATAGTATCTATACTATACTATCTAGCAGCATTAGTAGGATGAATGGATAAAGAAAACATGGCACACTATTCAATTATGTATATGTGCCATATTTTCTTTACTTATTCATCCACCAAGGGACTCTTAGGTTACTTCCATGTCTTGGTTATTGTGAATAATGCTGCTGTGAACATGGGAATATGGATGAACGTGGGAATACAGGTATCCGTATACACTGATTTCCTTTCTTTGGGGTATTCCTTCCTTTTGGGATTTTGGGATTGCTTTTAGTTATTTGAGGAACCACCATGCTAATTTACATTCCCACCAACAGAACACACTGTTTTATTTTTTATTTTTTTGGTATTTCTTTTTTTATTATTATTTTACTTTAAGTTGCAGAATACATAAGCAGAATGTGCAGGTTTGTTACCTAGGTATACATATGCCATGGTGGTTTGCTGCACCTATCAACCCATCATCTAAGCTTTAAGCCCCACATGCATTAGGTATTTGTCCTAAAGCTCTCCCTCTCATTGTTCCCCACCCCCTGACAGGCCCTGGTGTGAGAAAATACTGTTTTAAAGTGCCAGTTTCTTCCCTCCAGTTAGTAACAATCAACCAGAGTTTTACTGTTTGCATGTAAAGTCCATGTGCTCCGAGGGAAGGTATGGTGTGCAGAAGGCAAAACACAGCAGAGGAGTCATTCTCTATGGGACTGTGATGATCCAGTGAGACTCTGAGCTACTTTATTCATCTAAACTAGGGTTCTACACTCATATAATTAAATACTTGCTATATTGTAGAACAGAAAATTTGGCCAGCAAACCTTGTGAGTGTCTCTCAAACTGGTGAACTGCAGAAAGTATGCTGATTTTTGCCTTGCAGGAATGTACATCAACATGTGTTGACAGATCTGCCTGACTTTTCAAGAGAAACCAGAAATACGGAAAAATGCTGCATGTGAAATTTCCCACTTTTAAAAATATTGACAGCAAACTCAATTTTCTTTAAAGACAGAAAAACCCACTGTGACAACTAGTCAAATCAGCTGTGGATTGAAATTGGCCTGTGGTCACCTGTGGGCACTCTTTGGTCTGGTCATACTGGAGTCTGAACTGCAGTTTGTGCTCTGTGCACATGAAGGTGGTTTTATGTTACTTTTATATGCTCTAACTCCCACATGAAACATGGGTGAGATGTAGATTTTCCAATTGGCAGAATGATGTAGACAGAGCCCAGGTTTTGGCGATAGATAGAAAGACTCTAAACCCTGTGTTTGCCACTTCTTAATTCTGTGGCTTTGTAAAAGTCATTTGACTTGGGTTTATGTACAAAAAAATGTAGAAGATAACCTTGGAAGGTTGGAGGAGGATTAGAAATCGCATCTGTAGGATGCCTGACAGACTGGGGAACTTTCAGTGCACATTCAACAAAAGGTTCTGGGATCTGTGTGGTTTTCATCATCCTCATCCCAGCTCACCAGGAGGACAGGGTCACAGAGGGTCAGCCCACCGAAGCAGGGTGGAGAGGCAGAGCCTTTACTGATGAAACTGACTTTTGAAGAATGTGATGGAGTGAGAAGAATGTGATGGAATCTTGGAAAACAGATTTAATTTACAACACGATTTAAGTTGGTAGCATAGTGCAGAGGATGAGAACATAGACTCTGAAGTTGGACAAACCATTTTTGCATCCTGACCCTAACACTTCTGATCTATGACCACAGATGACTTAGTCTTCCTGCTCCAGGTTCCTCACTTATAAAAACGGGATAACGATAGTACCTATCTCAACTGAGTTAACATTTGTAAAGTGCTTTAGTAGAGGGTCTGACGTGTCGTTAGCATTGCATTAACTGTTTGGTAAATTGAGGAATAAAGACACTAGAGCAAAAGGAAATTTTTAAAAAGATGATGGTACTTCATTTGAGTCAGCAGTCTGAGTTAGATAAAAAGTCTATTTTTTTCCCAAAATATAAAGCAGAGTTTGGAGACGCTTTGACCATCACGTATTAGGTGCTACTTGGAATATCGCAGGGTAAAATAGATGTCTTCAATTTCAGCACTATTGACATGGGCTGGAAAATTCTTTGTTGTGGAGGTTTGTCCTGTACACGGTAAGATGTTTGGCAGCATCCCTGCCCTTTACTTACTAGTGCCAGTAGGATCCACTCTTCTTCCCACCACCCACCAAACTGTGACAACCAAAAATGTCTCCAGACATTGCCAAATGTCCTATATGGGACAAAATAATCTCTGACTGGGACTCACAGATGTAATCAGGCCCAGTGACTGAATATAATGATAAGGAGGCTGGTGATGCATTTGCAAGTTATACCAGGTTATTGTTTTAATAACAATATTAAAACAATTAATGATGTTGTTTTAGTATCTCCTGGTTTAAGCAGGAGGGTAGTTTTTAGCCTCCTGATACTTTGAAAGCAGCCATGTCTTAAGTTGAATTGTTAAAATCATCATATTACTTTACATTTTTGAAGTATAGTTCATGGATCTGGTTTTCATACATTACAACATTTTACAATCTCGATATTTTCCCAAGAAAGACATAGATTACCTAATTCAATAGCTCTGCTGGTAAAGTGCATGAATGAGGCCCCTGAGATTTAAATTAAAACCTCTCTCATATCTGTAGGATTGAGAGCTCTCATTATAATAGTGCATTGTTCATGGAAACAACATATTGTAATTTAGAGATGCCTAATAGAAGAATTAATCGTTAAAGTATTTTCATTCAGTGCAGTTTTATCATTTTAAACAAGATGAAAAATAAATCAGGATACTGTTTACTTTAACTCTGCATGAAGCCAAAAATAAAACAAGTAGATGATAGGCTCTCCCAAGACAGCTGAATTAATTGTTCTCTCTCTGTTCTTATTTCACTCTGTTGCAGTGATGCTGTTTATTCTCCCTGTTTCAAGTTATGGATTTCTTTCTTGCTTCAGTTTAAGCATTTGGTTCTATTCGCATCACTCAGTGTAGCCATTTTCATTGTCTCATCCGAGAAGCAGTGTGAGGTTTCTGTTTCATATAAAGGTGTTTTTCCCAGAACAGATTTTATTTCATAAAAAATGAATGATTCTTGGCTGATTCATAGATTTACCAATTTTTTTTGTTGACGGCTATCTGTCCCTGGAATGTCCAGTGCCAGGCACACAGGGACATCCTGTGTCCCATGTAAGTGGTAAATAGTTTTAACTGATGGAAGCCCTATTTTTCACTGAGCCTTCCTATGCCTCGTGGACCTTCCCAATGTCCTTTTTTAGGCGTTTGTTCCCAATCAGGTTAGAACTGACACATGAGTTGAAACCTGCTGCCTAATTCAGTTATTTCACAGATGAGTAACCAGGGGAGGCAGAGGGCCCCATTCACGGTAGCACCTCTTGCTCAAGTCCCCATGCTGGTAATGGCAGAGTCAGATTAAGATCCCATAGTCTTAATCCTTTGACATTTTTCATTTTTTTCTGGTTCTTTGTTTATGAAACTATCACCCCATAAGGGATCCTAGTGAAATTTCTATAAACTCTCCAAGAAAATCATTAGTGATGTGCTAAGGTGTTCTAGAACTTTTCTAAAACATGAGTCTATTTGAGAAAGAATTGTCTGCTAACTCTAAGGCAACTTAGCACATGGAGTTAGAAGGAAAATCACGGCCCCAGAAGAATAATTGAATCTAATTGGTGGTGTATTTTCCAACCAGTAATTTCGAGGCTCAGCTGGTTATCAGAATCACCAGGTGTGTTTTTAAAAATACTGATTTCTGAATCTTCCATATCTCATATTCTTATTGAGACAGTGGGTGGAGGTCCCCAGGAATATGTATATGTATATGGTTTAACAGAGCTCTCCAAGCAATGCTAATACTCACCCAAGCAACACCGTTGTAACTATTTGTAGTCAGGACTTGATAAATGATGCAGAAGCAAATGCTGGTGTGCTTTTTACCGTTGTCTAATATAAGGACAAAATCACGTGCCTAGGTTTTTGTTTTGTTTCTATATTTCTTTTTAATATTGAAGAACTTCTTTCACCAAGACATATCATGATAGAATTTTCTGTTAGGCTAACACTTATGTTCAAAGCTACAGAAAAATATTGCCTATATTTTTATAGAAATGGCCAAATGCTTGCTAGTAATTACTTTTGATCACTTTGACCATATCCCATAATTAAAAATGAAACGTATTAGTATATAAAAATCAGATCACCTAATACTCAGCACAGGATGGGTACTCAATACAAAAGCATAAGGCATTTAAAAATAGTTATGATTTATTTATTCTGAGTCTGCCCTGGATACTGCCCTACATTCTTTACAAAGGTTAGATCAGTTAATTGTCACGACTGTTCCTATTTTGCAAATGAGGAGGTTAAATAAAATCACCTAAAGTTAAGCTGGGAGGAGGCAGAGAATACTGTATTTAAATCAGCGTCTGGCCAGGTTTGGTGTATCATGCTTGTAATTCCAGCACTTGGGGAGGCCAAGGCAGAAGGATTGCTTGAGGCCAGGAGTTTGAGACCAGCCTGGGCAACACAGGCCCTTGTCTCTATAAAAATTTTAAAAATTTGCCAGGCATGGTGGCACATGCCTGTAGTCCTAACTACTCAGGAGGCTGAGGCAGGAGGATTGCTTGAGTTCAGGAATTTGAGGCTGCAGTGAGCCATGATAGTGCCACTTCACTCCAGCCTGGGTGATAGGGCAAAACTCTGTCTCAAAATTAAAAAAAAAAAAAAAAAGAGAATCTGCCTCACTGTAAAAAGCCAGCTCCCTAAACATTGCATCTTACTGTCTATTCTTCTTTCTTTGCATGCCCGGCCCCATGGCCTAAGAACTCAGTTAAATGCAGGCATAGTTAAGTAGGAAAAAAATCCTGGACTGAGTCCACAGGCCTAAGCTTGAGCTCATCTCTGTTTCTTTCTAGCTCTGTGACCCTCATTAAACAAGTTTTGTAAGCTCTTGTCAGCTGGTTCTCACTTCATCTATGAAAGAAGGACAATGGCTGTATGAATTTGGTGTTCTTTTCCACGTTACAAGTTCTATAAGTCGATAAAGTAACACCTTGCAGTCCTCTTTCACTTCATTAACTACATAGAGCCCAAATGAGATTTATTCATGAAATCACAGAAAGTCTTAAACTGAGAAATTAGATTTAAATAGGCCTTGTAAAGATGACCAGAATATTGAGGCTATGATATAGCACTTTAAGATTTTTCTAAGTGCTTTTTAGATAATCATTTAAGAAGTCTTCAGGGATTTGATTTATCACAATGGCTACTGCATGTTTAAGTAGTTGCTCCAGAGTGTTTTGAAATAGCATAAAAATCCCATTCTGGCAGTGTGACATTTCCCGTTTCTGTTGAATCCATTTTAGCATGCAGTTATAGGAGGACGGGATAAATTAATTATGCTGAAGCATATTCCAGGGCTGTTTTAGAGCATACTTGTGCTTCCTAAAGAGACAAGGAATTTTAATCACATAAATTTATTAACCTGTAGCCACCTTTCATGTTATACAAGATGATCCATAGTTGAGTTTTGGCCTTCAGAGAGAACTCCAAAATGGGAGCAATGAAAAGAAGCCACAGCTTTGTGCACAGAGTAAGCTGGATACGATGTTATGGGTAATTTTCAATGTGGTGGCGCTCTTTTTTAGCTTTTTATTTTGCTTTCTTGTTTTTGCAGATTAGAATCTGCCTACCAAGATCTTAAAGAGCTTGCCTTTACATCATAATTATTTATGTTCTAATGGAATTCCCTACTCTGGAAATCATTTCCCGTTGTGCTTGGCAGGAAAGGAGTAGGCCACCTGCAAAGCTGAAAAGTGACTATGCTGATGAAAACAAGAGAATGTTTTCCCTCTGGGTTCAGAATCAATCAGAAGAAACACACAATAGTCATATTATACTCAAAGTATCTCAACAACTGACAGCTGGATTGGGGAGAGCAGCAAATGGTGCTTTCTGTTCCTTCTCCCCAATGTGCTGACATTCTGTGTAATAGCAGGTGCATGGCAAAGTGTGGGAAGATAATGAGAGTATTAGGAAATGGGAGAAAGCTGGAAACGTAGCTTGAGTCCATGTTTGAACGGCTTTTGATGCCCAAAGTTAGGGTATGTGCATGTAGCACACAAGCACACATATACAGTAAAAGAACATTTAGGTGTGTTTACAGATTTCCCTAACACAGGAGCTAATATGAGGGTCAAGAATATCCGTTCAGTTAGAACAAGTCTCCAGTTTCATCCAGGTTGCTGTGAATGCCATTATTTCATTACTTTTTTATGGCTGAGTAGTAGTCCATGGTCTATATACACCACATTTTCTTTACTCATTGATTGATGGGCATTTGTGCTGCTTCCATAGTTTTGCAATTGCAAATCGTGCTGCCATAAACTCAGGAATGGAAAACCAAACATTGTATGTTCTTACTCATATGTGGGAGCTAAGCTATGAGGACACAAAGGCATAAGAATGATACATTGGAGTTTGGGGACTCAAGGGAAAGGGTAGGAGGTGGCAAGGAATAAAAGACAGGGTACACTGATTTAGGGGTGTACTAAAATCTCAGAAATGACTACTAAAGAACTTATTTATGTAACCAAACAACCTATTGAAATAAATTAAAAATTAAAAAATTGTTCTACCATAAAGACACATGCACGTATATGTTCATTGTAGCACTATTCATGATAGCAAAGGCATGGAATCAACCTGAATGCCCATCAACAGTAGACTGGATAAAGAAATGTGATACATATACACCATGGAATACTATGCAGCCATAAAAAAGAGTGAGATCATGTCCTTTGCTGTCAGATGGATAGAGCTGGAGGTCATTCTTGTAAGCCAACTAAGGCGGGAACAGAAAACCAAATATCACATATTCTTCCTTATAAGTGGGAGCTAAACATTGAGTACATATGGACACAAAGATTGAGGGTGGAGGGTTGGAGGAGGGAGAGGATTGAAAAACTACATATCAGATATTATGCTTATTACCTGGGCGATGAAATAGTCTGTATACCAAACCCCTGCGAGACACAATTTAACTGCATAACAAACATTTACATGTACCCGTGAACCTAAAATAAAAGTTTAAACAAATTTTAAAAATTTAGAAACAAAAGAATATCCTTTCAGGCTGGGTGCAGTGGTTCACACCTGTAATCCCCACACTTTGGGAGCCTGACGGGGGTGGATCACTTGAGCCAAGGAGTTTGAGACTGGCCTGGGCAACATGGCGAAACCACATCTCAACAAAAAGTACAAAAATTAGCCAGGTGTAGTGGTGCATGCCTCTAGTCACAGCTACTTGGGAGACTGAGGTAGGAGGCTAACCTGAGCCAGAGAGGTGGAGGCAGCAGTGAGCCGAGATCACGCCACTGCATTCCAGCCTGGGCAACAGTGTGAGACCCTGTCTTAAAAATAATAAAAAGTAAAAATTATTTCATCAGTGTTTAAGGAAATGGACAGAATGTAAACATTTGATTGGTGATTGCAAATAAATTTGATTTAGCATGCCAATTTTAATGAGTGAGCAGTGGTAACGAAAAGAACTAGAAAAAGTCCCTTGATTGATTAGTTATGTCTAGCCTAGATTCAAGAAGGAAGGTGTTAAGTTGTATGCTATGTACTTCCATTCCTATAATAGACTGTATGCATTTGCATACACTGTGGCAATGCTCATCTTAATTGCCCCTCTTCATATTATTGCATGTGACTAATAATGAGCCCTTTGATTGCTAACATTAAAGTTCATTAATTTCATTTTTAGGCCTCAGTATGGTGGCAAATTCTGTCCAGGTTCTAGCCGTATTCATCAGCTGTGCAACATTAACCCTTGCAGTGAAAATAGCTTGGATTTTCGGGCTCAACAGTGTGCAGAATATAACAGCAAACCTTTCCGTGGATGGTTCTACCAGTGGAAACCCTATACAAAAGTGGAAGGTAATTTGGTCCGTATGACATTCAAATAAGTCTCTATGTGGGTAATAATGTGATTGACCAATACACCAATAGAAATTGTTGCCTGTATCAAAGAGTTTGAATGTTTACCTTTCACTCCCCAGACCCATCTGGCTCAATGTTTCATTCTATGGGTTTTGTTTATTTTTCCACTGTTTTTTTCCCCCCCATAAGATACCTCTTGTCTCCCACATCTGTAAACCCAAGGTTTCATATGTTTGGAATGTGCTTATGTTTCTCCTTACCTTTGACATTTTGGCAATTAAATCTCCCAGGGATCTTAATTGAAATTGGTATGAACGGTCCAGACCAAAAACTCATGAAACCATATATACCCCATAGAGGCACCATACACAGTACCTGGCATGTCAGTTGATTACAAGCATGAGAAGGCCTGTTTGTAGAGTGTGTGCGTGCACGCAGACAGACACACAGAATCATAAATAAAAATTATACTAGGTTCTTGGTACTTACTAAAAATTATGGCTTGTATTTTACTTTTTAATATGTCTTTATTTTGACTGAATAATAAAACATTAGTTACAGCAGAAGAGTTTAACGTAGTTTCTCTTGCCTATGTAGAATAAGCTGTCATCATGCTAGTTGTTTCACTACTTCTATCCATTCGATTTATCAAAACTTATTCATGCTGTCTTGAAAGAGGATTATATATGAATCCCAACTGCCCATGTGTAGAATGGAAAGAGACTAAGTTTAATGACAATTCATGGGCTGTTCTGTGCAAAAGCTCAACATGAACCTATATTAATTAGTGATCATAAAGGAAGCTAATATTACAGGCATCATTATAACAAATAGAGCCTCCAAATCAAAAGAGAGGATTGTGCAGCTTTGCTCAGTATCATCCTAGCCATTTCAGGAGCACTGATGTGGTTTTGGGTCATGACTGTCCAGGAAGCATAGATAGAGACAGACGTGACAATTCCAAAGCTGTGTCTTAGGAGGAAGTAATGAGGGACCTATAGAGGTTTACTGTATATGAGAAACGAGTTACATTCAAAACTTCAAAGAGCTATTGAAAAGGAAGGATGTTCGATTTATTTCAAATTGCTTTAGATAACAGAATTAATTCAAGGGCTGAGAACATTCTAGCCATATTATCTCCTCAGAGACACCTTCCTTGACAGCCTGTCAACATATTCTTCCTTCATGTTGTTTTCTGAACCCTTTACCCCGTTTTATTCTTCATAGCTCTTCTCAGTGCATGAAGGTATTTTTATCTAGTCATTTATTTGTTATCTTCCTCCCCACAAGAATTTAGGTTCCACAAGGACTAAGCCTTTGTCTGTCTTGAGCTTGCTTCTATCTCCAGCATCCAAGAACAGCACTTAGTATATATTTATGTAATGGTTATAACTTTTGAAGTGATAAGTAAATAACTGTCCAAAATGAAAATGTACTCCCTCTGTAAGTAACAAGCTCCCTATTACTAGAGGCATTCTACCAGGAGCTGAGTGATGTCGTAGGGAGCATGCTGCACAGCAGGTCCCAGTGGATGCTGCAGTTGCTCGCACTTCCAAACTTGGAATATTTCCTTTCTCTTGGTTGTACACTCGAGATTCCATGCTTCCTATCTGTGGTTCTTTCTCCATGACTCTGTTGTCCCTCCTTTTGCTTCCTCTTCTATTCTTTGCTTTTGCTTTGGCTTCATGGATATTCCTTGGCCTTTATCACATTACATCTTTCATTCAAATTTAGTGTTTATGAAATCAGTCCTGTTATCACCCTTAAGGAAATTCTGTGTTGAAGATGTAAGAAGAAAGTTAAATAAATTTTGCAATTTAGAAAATGCTTGCTGGTTTCAGAGTTCTTTCACTAATTTTATTGCAGTTTCCACTGAGTAGGGAGCATGCAGTTTCATTCATGAATGCAACAGATGTTTACTGACCTCTTTTTGTGTAGGAGACCCTTTGCTAGATGCATAGGAGAATGCATTGAATCAAACGTAGACTCCCAGCCTTAGGATCTTACCTCTCAGTGGAGGGAGACAGAAACGTTAAGGCCTTCTAGTCTCTACTTGTCTCCTTTTGATACTTGTATCAGGGGAGACTGACCATGACTTGAAGGTCTTGTGACATTCCTGCAATTTAGAAGAACAAGGGAAGACTTTTTCATAAATGTGGACAATCTCTGTGCTACAGGAGTGAGGTTTTTTTCCCTTCTTTCCTCTGTGTTTCTGATGGACTCATAAACTCACCCAGGAATCTGTGCTTAAAAAAAAAAAAAAAAAAACTTTCTAAAACTTGTTAATTCCTGGAAATGATAGAGAAAAGAAAGGGCATTTATGTCATCCAACTCCCTAATCTCATGTGCAAAAATTAGGCATTAAATAAAGCTGCTATTAAAAAAAATTATAGATGGGAGAGAAACTTTTAAGCCACCCACACATCTGCATATTTGGACTGTGATAATTTAACTCCTTTCGCGTTTGAGTTTTGAGTTTGTCTTTTATTGAGAGGTTTTATAAAGCACAACTATTTGTAAACTGTTTACACATTTGTAAAGCTGTTGTTAGGGATATCGCTGAATATCGCCCACATAAGGTCTCTTGTGAGAAACGTCATCTGGAATTCGTGGCCAAGAAGAGCTCTTTCTATTTGAGAAATTGGCATAGGAACTCCTTTCTGATAACAAGAGCTCTATAAATATAATTTTTTTTATTTTTGCCTCTGATATCAGAAATGTCTCAGGGACTTAAGGGCCAACAGAAGTTACCTTTTTGTAGCGTTCAGGACGAGTTTATATGCTTTCTCTCCATTTTTATGACATGTTTTTTTTTTGCTATATGTTTTACAAACGTGACTAACCATATGCCTTTTCTCCCTGGTGCCTAAAACCTTTTCTCTTAACAGACTGAGTAAATATCTAAAGTAATCCATGCCCTAAATCAGGGTCATCAAACCATGGCCTGCTGGCCAAATCTGGTGTGTATTTGTTTCATCATATTTTATTAGAACACAGCCACACTACTTCATTTCTATATTGTCAGTGGCTGACCATCAGGCCTTTGAAACCTGAAAGGTTTACTATCCAGGGAGGCTGGGTAGTAACCCATTGATCATGTGTGTGGTGACTGTCCCTAAGGATAAGAAAAATAAAATTGTTACGTATTACTCTTAAATTAGTTTTATATGGATTGTTAAATGGGACTCATGCTTTGAAAGCCACACCATATGGGCTTATATGTGCATACACACACATTTTCCATTTTCATCATGATAGCTTTCTAAGTAAATTTAATTCATCCTTTTGGCAATCGTATCATTTTTCCCCTTAGTCTCCCCTTGACCATTTCCTATCTTGATCTCTTTGCTTCTAGAGGAAGATCGATGCAAACTGTACTGCAAGGCTGAAAACTTTGAATTTTTTTTTGCAATGTCTGGCAAAGTGAAAGATGGAACTCCCTGCTCCCCAAACAAAAATGATGTTTGTATTGATGGGGTTTGTGAAGTAAGAGAACATTTCTGCTTTGGAGTGTATGAGCATGCTTGTGTTTCATCATATCATATGTGTACTGTGAAGAGTGGTGTGAGAGATTGCCTCTGGAGAAGAGCAGATGGCATAGAGGGAAAGGGCAAAATGTTTCACTGGATTTGAGCACCGTATCTTCTTTATTTTTGTATTTTTTGAGATGAAATTTCACTCTGTTGCCCAGGCTGGAGTGCCATGGTGAGATCTCGGCTCACTGCAACCTCTGCCTCCTGGGTTTAAGTGATTCTCCTGCCTCAGCCTCCTGAGTAGCTGGGATTACAGGTGCATGCCACCACGCCCAGCTAATTTTGTACTTTTAGTAGAGACGGGGTTTCACCATGTTGGCCAGACTGGTCTTGGACTCCTGACTTCAGGTGATCAGCCCGCTTCAGCCTCCCGAAGTGCGGGGATTACAGGCGTGAGCCACCGTGCCTGGCCGAGCACCATATCTACATTCCACATTTACTTGTTGCATGAGCCTAGTTCAATTATTTTAGTTTATTTTTTACTCTACTTGCACATACATATTGCACATGGAGATGATGCTATATCCTACTTTGTATAGGAGTTGTAAAAATGAAATAAGAATGTAAATAATAAACTTTTATTGCATGTGCATTAAGTACCTTTACTACATGATTAGAACCTCACAAGTGTATTTTGAAATAATACTATTTGTCCCCAGTTATTTTTCCTTTCACTTTGAGTGCTCATTTTCTCTTCCATTTTAATTTTAGTTTGAGCCCTTTGATCTTTTAAGAGTGTGTGTTTGTACACATGCATGCATGCATGTATATTGTCCAGCATTTTCATATTCATTGTCCAGCATTTTCATATTTGAGTCACACAGCTGGCCTGAATAATCTCAGCTGGTACTAGTAGCGATGGTGAGTTTTTATTTCAGTTTCATCAATGAAGAGTCTAAGCCTTAGATGACTTATACAACGTGCCCAGTCATCTAATAACATCAGGGGAGGGATTTGAACCCCAAGTGAGTCCAACTTGAGGCTGTGATTTTTAACCATAAGCTGTACTTCTTCTCTAATGCTCTGTAAATACAGATAACAATATAGCACAATCAGGCCAGGTGCAAACAATATAGCTCTTTATTATTCCCGGCCTCTGGCTTCTCTGATGTTTGATTTTCTCATGTTTTTTGTTTCTGTCACAGCTAGTGGGATGTGATCATGAACTAGGCTCTAAAGCAGTCTCAGATGCATGTGGCGTTTGCAAAGGTGATAATTCAACTTGCAAGTTTTATAAAGGCCTGTACCTCAACCAGCATAAAGCAAATGGTGAGAGATGCTGCTGTTTGTTATTGCTAATGAGATGCAACTTTTGCTACCGAACAAGTTTGAGTCACGCCAAATGTGGTTGAGCCTTTTACTAGTTCACTGGACACACTAGTGATGGTGGCATTTGTCACTTGTGCAAGAGTAAGGGAGGATAGTTGTGAGGAATTTCGTCGATACATTACCTTGTAGAAATATGCTAAATAAATGCCTTTCTGCTTTGCATTTTTAGTATGCCGACCAGGACCCCTGTGTGTCCAAGTGCATTTGTTAAACAAAGAAACATTGTGAAACTTAGGTGATCTCTACTCACAGCACTAAATGAATATTTGAAGCAGTTATCTAAATATCTTGAGTGAAATTAAACTTTTGATCCCTGTTTTCTGAATTTCATCACTGAAGATACATGGTTCTAAGTTTCTTCCAGACAGATTTTTTTTTTTTTTTTTTTTTTTTTTGAGACAGAGTCTCGCTCTGTTACCCGGGCTGGAGTGCGGTGGTGTGATCTCAGCTCACTGTACCCTCCACGTCCCAGGTTCAAGCAATTCTCCTACCTCACCCTCTTGAGTAGCTGGGATTACAGGCACCTGCCACCATGTCCCGCTAATTTTTGTATTTTTAGTAAAGATGGGGTTTCACCACACTGGCCAGGCTGGTCTCAAACTCCTGACCTCGGGTGATCCGCCCACTTTGGTCTTAGGAAGATTTTTTAAAAGTCTTCTTGAATTTTGTGGCCTTTTTTGGTCCGGGAAGGGGAAGAGTGTATTTCTTGTCCACAGAAAACATACTTGGAAGGCTTTGGGAAGCCACATACATTTTCCCTAGTCTAGTGTTCTTACTATTTGGACAATGAAATCATTGATCATGTTTACTTCATAGAGTAAGAATGAATTTAGTTAATGATTCAAAAACCTCACTCTATAAAACTGAACACTACATATCAGGGGCAATTTCTAGTCCCCTTTCTCCAATGCACAGGGTAGAATTGAGACATACTCTCTTCTTTCCATTTAGAATATTATCCGGTGGTCATCATTCCAGCTGGCGCCCGAAGCATCGAAATCCAGGAACTGCAGGTTTCCTCCAGTTACCTGGCAGTTCGAAGCCTCAATCAAAAGTATTACCTCACCGGGGGCTGGAGCATCGACTGGCCCGGGGAGTTCCCCTTCGCTGGGACCACGTTTGAATACCAGCGCTCCTTCAACCGCCCGGAACGTCTGTACGCGCTGGGGCCCACAAATGAGACGCTGGTCTTTGAAGTAAGCCTCTTCTGTGTATTCAGTTTTTAGTGCTTCTTGCTACATTTATAGCGATGACTGCAATTGGAGGCAGCTTAAACAACTCCAATCCTTCTAGTTCAAAGGTGTTTCCTGGCCGGGCACGGTGGCTCATGCCTGTAATCCCAGCGCTTTGGGAGGCTGAGGTGGGCAGATCAGCTGAGGTCAGGAGTTCGAGACCAGCCTGGCCAACATAACGAAAACCCGTCTCTATTAAAAATGCAAAAATTAGCCAGGTGTGGTGATATGCGCCTGTAATCCCAGCTATTAGTGGGTTGCTGAGGCAGGAGAATTGCTTGAACCTGGGAGGCGGAAGTTGCAGTGAGCCAAGATCGCACCACTGCACTCCAGCCTGGGCAACAAAGGAAGACTATTTCAAAACAACGACAACTAAAAAGGTGTTTCCTAATAGGCTAAATTTCAAAGTGTAAAGGGGAGAAGACCGTGATTCCATTTGGGGGAAGAGGACAGGAACCCAAAGGGCCTCCAAGAGAATGGGTTGATTTTCATATTTAGAGGTCAACCTTTCACCAATATGCTTAGGTTTCAAGAACATCAAAGAATGTGGCAAGAATACTTTTTATATTATTCTGGTTTGTCTATGTCTGCCGTTTGGATGCTCCACTGTAGCTATTCACAACATAGGTCAAGTGGCCTAGGAGAAGGGATTAATAGTAGAGAAAATGCTTGCCTGGGTGTCAGCAGAGTTTCGTCATACTAAACTACCATGATCTTGTAGGTTGTACCTTCCCCATAGATAAGAAAAGGGGAAAAAAAGGGTAATAAAAATGATAATTAAAAGAAACAACGTTATCTGGAAATGACTCTGCAAGGCTATTACCGTAGAAACATTTTCTTTAGTCCTCATCATGTCTCTGAGTGCTTTTTCTCCGTTTGTAAAATGGGGTGACTGTTGGCTCTTATAGGCAAGTGATTTGCTTCAGTTTGTATAGAAATGATACTGAGTATTTGCATATCCAGCTACTCTTATGAGTCATTTTAAGTTTCAGTTTCTTACCTGTGAAACTAAGGTAGAAAATGGACTTCACTAACCAGAAAAATAAGGAATCAAGTATGAACAAATATTAAAAGACTTGCCTATCTCATACAGCTAGGGAAAAAACAGAGCTGAACTGGAGTCAAAGTCTTTTCACCCAGGAGTATGAGATCTGTGTAACACTCAGATTACTGTTCTCTTCTCAAATAAACGCAAGATCAATGTAACTGTTATTATTATCATTATTATCATGACTGTAATAGAGTAGGTTCAGGCATTCTGTGATCAGTTTCATGCATTCATTTCTTAAATGCCCACAACCACCTTAGGAAGGTAGGTATTGTTACTTAATCCCCATTGTACAGATGAGAAAACTGAGCCTCAAACAGACTGTGTTACATGTAAGTGGTAGGACTGAGGTTTGAACATAAGTCTTCCTGGCTCACTTGCCCACACCATTATCTTAATATATCACCAATACTGGCAGGGCTCAGCTACTTGTCATTATACGGTTTTTCTCAATGTGAAATGTTGCCTCTGTGGGAGGTACAAAGCCTACTAGAGGTGGGGAATAGATAGTTTGCTCTTTGCAAACATCTGTCATCCAGATTTGAATGCATAAAATACTGAGAACATATCCATGTATTTTGACCAACACTGACATAGATCTGTGGCAACTAGAGGGTTGATCTGAAAACTATTAGGAAGATTGTGTTCATAAACTTGTGTGATGATTTTTACTTAAAATTTATTTTCCTCTATCTTATATATGTTAATTCACATAAGACTGTTGGCACTTACTGTGTTCTTGGTGCTGAGGAAAGGGACATAGTGCTTGTTTTCTGGGCTGACAGCATGCTGTGTCCTCAGTCATCTCAGGGTATTTTGGTCAGATTAGTGATGAATAAGGCAGTTTTTCAGAGGCAGCTACTTCTTCTGTCTAAACTGAAGCACTCAATTTATCATCTTTCTCAGTTCCATGCACAGTGGGACTGGATGATTCGTTGAACAAATACCATGCTACCATGATATTGGTAATGACCTTCTGCAGCTCACAGTGGTTCACGGGGAAAGCAATAGAAATGAATTTCTCTTACCCAGTGTGTGGGAGTTTGTATTCTGTGCGTTGAGTTATGGTGGGTGAAATTAGATGACATCTGGAAGTTTCCCTCATGGATTCTTAGATTTGCTAGAACTTCAGAAAGCAGAATAGTGAAAATGTCCACACGTTAAGAAATCCCTCGAGGCAGGTGGATCACTTGAGGCCAGGAGTTCGAGACCAGCTGGGCCAACATGGCGGAACCCCATCTCTACTAAAAATACAAAAATTAGCTGGGTGTGGTGGCGCATGCCTGTAATCCCAGCTAGTCGGGAGGCTGAGGCGGGAGAATCGCTTGAACCTGGGAGGCACAGGTTGCAGTGAGCCGAGATTGCATCACTGCACTCTAGTCTGGGCAACAGAGTGAGTGAGACTCCGTCTCAAACAAAAGAAATCACCGCGTTCCTGTGTCACATGCACTGAGCTGCTCTTATATTTCACATTGACAGTAAACTGGGTGTATAGTAGTGGATACACAAAAGAAAATCCTCCTGCTACAATGAAACTTAGAGTGTTGAAGGGTACAGTACAGCATTACACAAATGAATAGATAAATGAAGGCAGATGTATAGATTGTGGTAGTTTCTTTGAGAGAAAATAAAGTACGAGAAAAAAAAAACAGACTTTTTGAATTAGAGAGTTGGTGAGGAATTATCTGAGAATTACCATGTGAGGTGAAACTTGAAGGATGAGAAGACCCAACCGGGTAAAGAGTAGAGGAAATTCAGGCAGAGGAAGCAACAGTTTAAAACTCCATGTGGGCTGGGTATGGTGGCTCACCCCTGTAATCCCAGTGCTTTGGGATGCTGAGGTAGGTGGATTGCTTGAGGCCAGGAGTGTGAGACCAGACTGGCCTACATGGTGAAACCCTGTTTCTACTAAAACAAAAATTAGCCAGGAGTGGTGGTGCATGCCTGTAGTCCTAGCTACTTGGGAGGATGAGGCAGGATAATCATTTGAGCTTGGGAGGCAGAGGCTGCAATAAGCCGAGATCGCATCACTGCACTCCAGCCTGGGTGGCAGAGCGAGACTGTCTCCGAATAAATAAATGAAACCTGATGTGGAGTATCAACTTAATATTTTAGAAGAACTAAAAAATAGGAGAATCTAGCTATAGTGTAGTGAGGTGTGAGATGGGTATAGTAAGGGGGTGGCCCACAGATAATATAAACCATGGTAAGGAGTTTGGATTTCAACCCAATAACAACCTCAGGATGTCAAGGAAGAGGGTGGTTTACACCATCCTGGCCAATATGGTGAAACCTCATCTCTACTAAAAAATACAAAAATTAGCCGGGTATGGTGGCACATGCCTATAGTCCCAGCTACTCAAGAGGCTGAGGCAGAAGAACCGCTTGAACCCAGGAGGCAGAGGTTGCAGTGAGCCGAGATCACACTACTGCACTCCAGCCTGGCATCAGAGTGAGACTCCGTGTCAAAAAAAAAAAAAAAAAAAATTCAACCAGGCTGCTATGTAAATAAGTGATTGGAGAGGCAAGAAGTAAACTGGGGAGATAGGAAAATGGTTCTAGAATTCCAGGTAAGGAGTAATAGACGCTGAAACAGATGGTGACTGTGAAGGTGGCGGGAAGTGGATCTGTTTGCAGCGTATTATGGTGGAGAATTGGAAGCTGGAAAAGTTACAAGAGATGTATAAGAAATGAACTCTGAGGGAGAAAGATGTGAGAGAGTCACAGGTTTCTTCCCTGAGCATTTGGAGGATGGTTTTACCACTATTATTGTCTTAAGGATGACTGGAAATGGGTTTAGGGATGGGGAAAAATTCCATTTTAGCCACCATATATTTGTAATGTATCTTAAATATGCAAGAGTAGCTGTCAAGTAGGCAGTTGAGTATGTGTTTAAAATGCATGAAAAAAGCCTTGGAATGAATATGCAAATCAGTTGCTAAAAATACCTAAAGTAGTATAGTAGTATATCATTTGTTAACTGAGCAGGGCACTTGGATCCAAGTTTTCTTTGATAAGCTGCCTCTTGGGAGTAGCCAAATACTTGCAATATCCAGAATGTGCCTTGTGAGGAAATGCTGAGCCTTGGTTGACACCACCAATAAAGAGGAGCATGCACCTGTCATGGAGAGGCTGGAAACAGGATCTTCACAGATGTCATGGAATTTGTTTGTAGATGCAAATCTCTCGTCATGCTGGCATCTTGTCATGTATTTTTGCCCTGCACCTGCACACCCACAGACGTGAGAGTGGAGATGCCCTCATTCATGGCAACAGGGATGGCATCCTAGCTGTTCTTCCTGCTTTTGCTCCAATTGTATATGTTTCTATCCAGATTTTAAGGTATTTAAAATCTGTCTGAATCTCATACGCAAGAGCTATGCAAATTCAGTTTACAATAGGCTTTGCTACTTTATTCCCTTGATGACATTTGAGACCCTCTGTGGAGGCAATCAGAGAAACCCACTAAGTGCCAGTTTCATAGTTTTAAGACCATGCAATCTATTATTCAGATTTCCAAAGTGTAGCATTTTCCATAATGTCAAAGGACTATTAGTAGATGATAAAGAAATATTTTTTTTAGGCCATGGTGGTAGAAAATGAAGGATTAGTCTCCAAGAGTAGTGATTAAGTAACACTAGTCTTAAATATTTACTAAGGAAGAAGAGTAGTAGGCAATTAAAAATAAAACACATAACCTTAAATTCTAAGATGTTCTACACACAGAATGGCTGAGAGTACAGACTCTTAACTAGCCATATAACTTGGGCAAGTTTCTTAATCTCTGTGTCACTTAATGTCTATATTTGTAAAATAGGCAAACAATACGAGCTAATTATTAGGGCCATTATAAGGATAACTGAAGATAAGTTCAGTGCCTACAAAATACTTTGCCCATAATGTTAATTACTATTGCCATTATTTTGCCTTCTGAGTATATCACATATATGAGATATATATATATGAAACCTGAAACCATATTTAGCAAACTGGTGATCACAAGTCAAGTTCAGCCCTAGGCCTGCACTATCAATCATATGTATATATGTACATACATATATATACACACATGCACACGCACATATACACACACACACACACACACACACACTTTTTTGTGTGTGTGTGACAGAGTTTTGCTCTTGTTGCCCAGGCTGGAGTGCAATGGCACAATCTTGGCTCACTGCAACCTCCGCCTACTGGGTCCGAGTAGTTCTTCTGCCTCAGCCTCCCAAGTAGCTGGGATTACAGGTGTGCACCACCATGCCCAGCTAATTTTGTATGTGTTTTTTAGTAGAGATGGGGGTTTCACCATGTTGGTCAGGCTGGTCTGGAACTCCTGACCTCAAGTAATCCACCCGCCTTGGCCTCCCAAAATGCTGGGATTACTGGTGTGCACCATGCCCAGCCATGTATAATATTAAAATGGACAAAACAGATGAATGCTTTAATATCAGATGACTTATACATATGAATTTTTGAAACTCTTAAGAAAACCTCTAGTCCCAGGAGATACTTGAGTTTGCAACCTTGATCGTGAGTTAACTCCCATCATGTTCCTAACAGGAGATAGCTAGTCCCATCAGTCCATCTGTTTGGTGGACATCCGTCAAAGATGTCATACCACCTACTCGAGAGAAGCTGTCATTAGAAAATGTTCTTCCAACCCTCTCAGCATTTTTATTTGAGAGGAAGATACTAGCATTTCCCAATCAAAATAGACTACGGCCAGGATAGTCTGGAGCTCAACAGTGAATCCAGCCCCTGATACTATACTTTAGTTAAACCTAAGGCATAGGAGTTGAACTCTCTTATTAAAGATTTCTGGATTTTTTTAAGTCATTTTTTAGATATATTGTGTTACCTATTTCTTTTCTACTAAGCATCTGAGCAGCAGACTTCTTTTTCTTTTGAGGGGCTTTTTCGGCTTGAAGGTATCAGTTTTAGAGAGCAGGACTTCATTAATTTTTGCCAAGCGGCCTTCGATCCACCTCAAATCAAATGTACACAAACCAACTTCTGTGGCTGAAAGTGAACCTGAATAGGGAAACAGGGGTACATGCATCTGACAGTCTCTGCCATGTGCAATCAGAACAAAGTGCAAATCACTCCTGATGAGAAATATGTTTTTTACCGCTTCATGACAAGCAACCATTTTTTCTGTTGTTTGTCTCTGCAGTTTTGTTCATAAACACAGAACCATTCCAGCAGGCTTCCACAATTCTGTTTGTAATTTAAGCTTTTTCTTTTTTTTTTTTTTTTCCTTGAGTCATTTATTTATTTATTTATTTATTTATTTATTTGTTTATTTATTTTTATTATACTTTAAGTTCTAGGGTACATAGGGTACATGTGCACAACATGCAGGTTTGTTACATATGTATACGTGTGCCATTTTGGTGTGCTGCACCCATTAACTCATCATTTAGCATTAGGTATATCTCCTAATGCTATCCCTCCCCACTCCCCGCACCTCAAAACAGGCCCCGGTGTGTGATGTTCCCCTTCCCGTGTCCATGTGTTCTCGTTGTTCAATTCCCACCTATGAGTGAGAACATGCGGTGTTTGGTTTTTTGTCCTTGCGATAGTTTGCTGAGAATGATGGTTTCCAGCTTCATCCATGTCCCTACAAAGGACATGAACTCATCATTTTTTAATGGCTGCATAATATTCCATGGTGTTTGTGTGCCACATTTTCTTAATCCAGTCTATCATTGTTGGACATTTGGGTTGGTTCCAAGTCTTTGCTATTGTGAGTAATGCCGCACGCACATATGTTTATTGTGGTAATTTAAGCTTTGTGTTGGACTTACATTATCTGCAGGAAAACCACAACAAAGAATGAGACAAAAAATGATGAAAGTGCAAAACAGAGAGATGTAGTTCCTTCTCGTTTTCACCTTTAGACCCTGAAATCTCCTGTTGTTGTCTGTTGATCACATTAGCCAGGCCATTGACATATTGTCACTGAACATAAGATAAGCTTCAAGCTGAGTCATTTTATTTGTGCTTTTTAAAAATTTATTTATTTTTTTATTATACTTTAAGTTTTAGGGTATATGTGCACAACATGCAGGTTAGTTACATATGTATACGTGTGCCATTTTGGTGTGCTGCACCCAGTAACTCGTCATTTAACATTAGGTATATCTCCAAATGCTATCCCTCCCCACTCCCCCCACCCCACAACAGGCCCCAGTGTGTGATGTTCCACTTCCCGTGTCCACGTGTTCTCATTGTTCAATTCCCACCTATGAGTGAGAACATACGGTGTTTGGTTTTTTGTCTTTGCGATAGTTTGCTGAGAATGATGGTTTCCAGCTTCATCCATGTCCCTACAAAGGACATGAACTCATCATTTTTTATGGCTGCATAGTATTCCGTGGTGTATATGTGACACATTTTCTTAATCCAGTCTGTCGTTGTTGGACATTTGGGTTGGTTCCAAGTCTTTGCTATTGTGAATAGTGCCGCAGTAAACATACGTGTGCATGTGTCTTTATAGCAGCATAATTTATAATCCTTTGGGTATATACCCAGTAATGGGATTGCTGGGTCAAATGGTATTTCTAGTTCAAGATCCCTGAGGAATCGCCACACTGACTTCCACAATGGTTGAACTAGTTTACAGTCCCACCAACAGTGTAAAAGTGTTCCTATTTCTCCACATCCTCTCCAGCACCTGTTGTTTCCTGACTTTTTAATGATGGCCATTCTAACTGGTGTGAGATGGTATCTCATTGTGGTTTTGATTTGCATTTCTCTGATGGCCAGTGATGATGAGTATTTTTTCATATGTCTTTTGGCTGCATATTTGTGCTTTATTTAATCCATGCACAGCTCTATATGTCATTCATCAGCATGATTTAGCCCTGACAAAAACTAAACTTCAGGATTTTTCACCGGGTGTAAGATTTTTCCTGATAGTTAGAAGTTATTTTTGAGATGGCCGGGTGCGGTGGCTCACGCCTGCAATCCCAGCACTTTGGGAGGCCAGGGCGGGTAGATTACCTGAGGTCAGGAGTTCGAGACCAGCCTGGCCAACATGGTGAAACCTTGTCTCTATTAAAAATACAAAAATTAGCTGGGCATGGTGGTGGGTGCCTATAATCCTAGGTACTGGGGAGGGTGAGGCAGGGAGAATTGCTTGAACGCAGGAGGCAGAGGTTGCGGTGAGCCAAGACTGTGCCACTGCACTCCAGCCTGGGCGACGAGAACAAAACTCCATCTCAAAAAAAAAAAGTTTTTTTTTTGAGGAATGGAAGATCGGCCTCCATTGGTGATAGAGTTCTCTCAGATTGATCTGGTTCATCAATCTATCTATTTGTAAATAATACAGACAGCACCTTGAATGACAACAACAACAAAAATAAGATGTAAGGACAAATGTTGAGTAGGTCTAAATAAAATCATAAAAACGAAGTCTTCCCCAGGTTCAGTTGGATATGTATAATATGTTTTTAAAAATAATTATTTACTACTACATAAAAGAATAAGAACTACAGCAATATCTCCAGTAATACAAAATTGTGGTTTCACCACAGTGGAATAAGGTCATATTTGCCTGGCTATTGTTTTCCAAAATCTTTATGCACTCATTCTACCAATAGATTCAAGAAAAACTTAATGTCCAAGGAATTTGACCTATCTGAAAACAGTCTACATGGAAACTTGTATGATTAATTGAACGTGCCTTGCTTGTATTTTTAAAGGAGTTATGGCTTCATTCAAAAGTTGCAAATGTATTCGAAGCAAAAAAAAAAACAAAACCTCCAGTTATCTAGTATTTTGTCTATGATACCTTTTCAGATAATTTGGGTTAATGCTTTTGGTATTTAAATTACACTTTATTGTTCTCTAGAGAACATCATCAAATTGCTGGTCAGTTTTTAGCACATGCTTGTATCTCTCTAAAATGGATGGAACACAGATATTCTAAAAACATGAAATTATAATAAGCAGTAAATTATATTTTCCCAAAAGTGGACTGCATATTGATATCCAAGTGATGCATGGCTGTATTCTTTAAAGGAAGTTAAATAAAGTTCATAGGTCTTTCCATACAACAACTATGAATTGAGCCAAAATGAATACTTTTGGAGCCAAACATATATTTACTCCAATACAAAAATGTTAAATCTATTTTTATAATCTTGTGAAATGCTAAAATCACTGTGGGAACCTACTAAAATGAAAAATGCCGTTCCATCCACAGAAAGAATAAATCTATGAATGAAAGCACCGTCTCTTGGCCACCTAAAATTATTGTATATTCACTAAGTCCTTATGATGATGTAAAATTCAGCAGAAGTGTATGTTTTCCAAAACACATGAGGATGGCACTGTGAGATTCATGTTCCTCTTTTTTTCCCTTTCGTATGTATGACATCATATTCTCCCCATATCTTAGCTAAATTTCATTTTCTTCTGCCTTCATGTGTATCGATGTAGGTAATTACCATCAGAACAATTTTCTTCTGTTCGCTTCCTCTCATTGTCTCGTTTAAAAAACATTCAGTGTCCAGCCCTGTGTTAGATATTGGAGATGCACAATCAGGCCAGGTGCAAAAATTCCAGCACTTTGGGAGGCTGAGGCAGGTGGATTGCTTGAGCACGGGAGTTTGAGACCAGCCTAGGAAACATGACAAAACCCCCGTCTCCATGAGAATAGAAAAATTAGCTGGGAGTTGTGGTGCATGCTGCTAATCCCAGCTATTCTAGAGGCTGAGGAGGGAAGATCTCTTGAACCTGGGAAGCTGAGACTGCAGTAAGCTGTGATCGTGCCACTGTACTCCAGCCTGGGCAACAGAGACCCTGTCTCCAAAGAAAAAGAAAAAAAGGTTAAGACATAATTCTTGTCACCAAAACTTTACAGCCTTAAGTCTTTAACTAATGTAAAAAAACAAGCGTTGGGAGGTGGATTCCATTCTTTTGGGAAGCAATATGGGTTAGACAAGGAACATCTGTGTAAATAGCTGGGATCTAGGTTGCTCTGCTACAAACTATATGACTTTGGAAAAATCACTGAAATGATCAGGGTCCCAGTTTCCTGATTTCAGAAATGATTTCCCTAGGCTGAACTAATGTCTTCCACTGTGTCCTTTAGCACTGTCCTGAAGTACTTTTACAGCACCCCCAAACCCTGTGTTACCAGACAATGACTTAGTTATGCTTGTAGCTTCCGCATCTGGCACAGTATCTGGAACATCGTGGGATGTTTAAGAAAATGTATTGAGTCAACAACATCCAATGATAAAATTCATTCGTTGCAATCTTCTTTCAAATTGAAAAATTTTACATGGAACCAAAACATAAAATGAAAGGAGAGCTTCTTTCACTGAAGCCAGGAGTGTAGGGACCAGAACCCAGCCTGTCTTTACCCCATTTCAGCCCTGAAATCCTCTGAAGATCCCGAGGCTTCTGTAATACACATTTGAAAAACCACTGTATTTGATCATCTCTGGAGACTGGTCTTGACAACCATATGGTTTAAAGTTAAGTACAGCAAATAGCATTTAAAGTAATGAAATTTGATCTCCTAAAATGCATTTGAGGAATCAGTGTGCTTCCTAACACACTTGCTTTCCTGAAGTGAATAACTTACACCTAGGAAGTCACTGACCAGTTAGTTCACAGTGGACTTAACTCAGTCTAGATGAATAGCAATTTACCCTTTCAGGGTGTTGAGTTTGCCAATGATTCCACTTATTTCTTGGTGTTTTCTAGTACAAGGCAGGATAATGCAATCCTGGAAATAATTGACTGCTGTCAGTTAACTCCAAGAAATAAGTGCATGGTTTGATGCCAAATAAAAGTGTCTTCTGCTTCTGGTTATTTTTGTATGTCAAAACTTTATAGAATGTCTTCATGGGAAGCTCAAAATTTAAGCTAAATAGAAAACAGACCTTCACTTGTATCACTAAGTCACATGCCAGTCCACTGTTAAAATGCAGTCTGTATTACAGACATCGATTCTCCTTGGGTCCTTGGTTCTAGATGGTTTCAACATGTGCAACAGGTGGATGTCAATCTATACATTGCTGGCCCCATTGATTTCCTTGGTATTAAAGGGAAATACATCATGGTAATCAAGGATTTATATGATTGTCTTAGGTCTTAAATTTCTTAGGCATTATTTAAATCAATCAAGTTTTTGATCTTGAAATACATACACATATATGCATATAAGTGACTTGGAGAAAAGGATATAATTTTCTTGACCATGTGTTTTATTTCTGTATTTCCCAGAAAAAAATAACTAGCCATGTACATGCGCACATTAGCATAAAAATAAATATTGATTTAGCAATCATATAGTTTCTGAGATCACTATGGATATAGCTAATATAAAACTAAATAATTTCCGTGTATTTCAACTTATTTTCTACAACCTAAGTCTGGCATAAAGGCTAAGGAAACTCTCACTGAACTAGTGTACTTGTTAGTCATCTGGAAAATTTAAAAGTTAGCTTTTATTTTAATAGAGTTTAGGATATTATGTATCAGTGACCGCATTGTTTGTTTTATTGGGTTTGCGAATACGGAGAAAAACTGAATCTATTTTAATTCTCCACCCCTGAATATCTAAATTAGGTGTGTGTGTAAGAAATTAAATTTTCAAGTGATGGAATTGTGAAAACTGAAGATCAGAGTGAAACTTTACACAAGGCTTTGCTGACAGGCAGTTCATCTGAAGTAGACACATACATATGCTGGGTTTTTGAGTATGGCTGAAAGCAATGTTTTTCCATCTTGAGGTTTAGGTGTAGGTAATTTAAGGTCACTGACTTTGTCCTTTGTTTAAGCAATACGGAAAAGGCCTGTTTCATATACAGTTTTAGAGGACCTTGGCAATAAGGATTAAAATGTACACAAGTTTTTTTTTTTTCATGATTAGCTGAGGTGTCCACTTAGAGATGACACATTCTCTAGAAGTGACTGGAGATGAGGTATCTTATTAGCTCATGCTCCTCCTTTCTCTCCTCTTCCTTTTCCCCCATTTCAGTCTTTCTCTGTCTCTTTGTCTGTATCTCTCTCACACACGTACACACACACAACAATGAATGAGTCACATTCTCTATCAAGCTGTCATGCAGTTGGAGTGGAGGTGAGGAAATTCATCATGAGTGTTTCATTATAAAGTAACTTTATCCCTGTCTGATAAACAAAGTGATTCAGTATGACATGATAATACAGGTTGCTATTGTATGGCTGAAATATGACCACCTGTGTTTTTACAGCATACCTTTTTTAAAAAGTTTTAAAAAATAGAAAAGCTCTCCTTTATGTTAGGAATTTTTTTCTCTATGTTTAGCAGATGAAGAGGATGTTTAACTCTTTGAAATCCCATTCGTAGTGTAATAAGGGAGAATCATGAAGCTGAAAACTACAGCAGCCTTTCTCATGACAGTACGTGAGAAATAGGTTAACCACAGGCTAGTTTCAAGGCAGGAAGAGACATCTAAAGAAAATTACTATAATAAACAACTTCCTCCACTCTTTGGCCAAAGGAGATGACAGGGTGGTGGGGACCAGGTGGACAGGCGCATTGATCAATGAGATGACAGTGTGAGCACCATTGACGAAGTATTACCTTGTCGTCCAGCTCCTTTGTGACCCTGCCTGCTGAATTCTCCCCAAGGAGAAATGAGTAAGGAAGTGCCTCAAGATACAATCACTGTAAGGGAAGGGAGATTAGCCAAGCAGCATGGACTGAGTGAAGACACAAGACACAAAAGAAGCAGAGAAGTAATGGAGAATTAATTCAGAACAGACGATAGAAAAGTCAGGCTCGAGAGGACGATTCAGAGGTACTTTTGCGATGGCACGTCATTTGTCTAGAGATTGCCATTTGCTATTTGAAGTGGGGGCCTCCAGTTAATTCATGGCAAATACTTTTGTGACGGGTTAGAGAACACTATTTATTTCTCCTCACTACACTCTGGGGAATGTTGATGAGTTGAATTAGAACTGTAGTCAAGGTTCAATGTGTCAGCCCACACCTTTGAAGCTGCCTAACAGATGCGTTTCCAAATCCCCGATCAGGGTCTTTGTATTACTGTCTCTTGTCAAATTCAATCACTGACACATAATAGCAATGATGATACCTGGTCATGTTCTTCCAGCTTTGAAGCAAATAAGAAGTCAAAGAAAACTGGCTGATTTTTAACGTCATAAAAGTTTCCAAAAATCATATGAGCTTACAAAAACATGAATCCACACCACAAAACCATTCCTTCCATGAGACATAGGAGTGTAAGGTGCCATTTGGGCTTTATCAAGAAAAGGCCAACCAATAAAGTCGATTATATTTCAGTTGTTAAAACAATGATTATAAATAAATCCAGAGGAAAATGGATTGAGGAGATCAAGTATGCTTAAATTAGATGCCAGTATGTTCAAGAAATAAAATTCTTAGGTTCAAACCCAGTGTCACAAAGTAAATGTCGCAGCACGCTAGGGAGGCCCAGTGTTGTCTTTCCAACAGTTAACACAGTTTTAAAATTTTTAAATTAGTATCCTGGGCTTGATGTTTCAAAGCTTGAGAGGCAATGTTGTGAGAGTGAAGATGTGAGGTTTTAGGGTTAAACAAGACCAGAGACTTGAGTCCCCTTGCTGTGACTTATTAGCTATGTGACTTTGAGTATCGGTTTATTAGTCTACACTGTCGGAATTAATAGCGCCTTCTTCATAATGTCATTATCAATTTTACATGAGATAATGCATGTACAGTGTTTTGCCTGGCACACAATAAGCACTCAGTAGGCACCGTTATTTTTAAAGCAATCAAATACATTATTGAGTTTCCTAGCATGCATTAAATAAAAAGCTAGTCTTTAAAATCTATCCATAACCTTTATGGCAAAATGAGGACAACTTCTTGAAGAAGAAAATAAAAAAGAAGACTTAAATAATGAAACAAATACAAAACTGACTGAAGGAATGTTAAAAAGTTTTAACATTAAAAATTAAAAGTGGGGGCAAAAGAAAGAAAATTATTTACCCATGATTATTCAGGGTTTCCTTTGTTTTAATTTTATGTGCCCTAAACAGAAACTGCATCCCCTTCCTTCAGAGAGTGGTTGGTAGATTCCAGCCCCTGTCTGTGGTTTTCCAACTTAAGAAGTTGTAAATTTTATAACTCTGCACCCTGCGGTTAGAGCTGCTGAGTGTTGTGTCTGAAGTCAGGTGGTTTGTGTGTTAAAGGTAGACATTAAACAGCTCTATGGAGGACCTGGAAGCATTTAAGGAAGTTGCTTGCCAGCTGTAAATTAGAGACTCCATGCCAGTTGGCTGGAAAATTCTCTGGACTAAGTCCAGCTAAGTAGACTGAATCACTGGCGGTCTTTCCAAATTTGTGCATTTAACAGCTTGGCTATACACTCCGACATGTGGCACAGGGTTGTAAGCAATGGCATTATTGTGATGCGGTGCCATTACGGGAGGGATGCAGTGCTCCTGTGCCCTGAGGGTGTTTGTATTCTCCAGGAATGCTGAGAAAAGCAATGGACTACTCTTGACCTGGTCACCGAAAATGTTTTAAAATAAATGTGAACAGTGGGAATGATCATTTTCAAGTTACAAATTACCTAAGATGTGTTCCCTGGCATTCACAGAGGAAGTTAGCATCTCAGGTAGGTTCTATGCACATCTCTCCAAGGTTGTCCTGCTTCCCCACATCAGTGGCAGAGGCTATCTGTGGTTCAGTTGATGGTAATGGACACACTAAAGCACGTGCTGAGATATAATCAAGGCCACCAAATTGGGGTCTATATTCTCCAACCATGAAATGAGAGAGAGGTCATTGTTAGATTGAAGGGTCATTTAGCATTTGAAAAATTGTAAATCGTGTCTTAAAACTGATCTAGGTGAGAAAACCTGAATTTAGCTGGGCAGGGCTAGCTTCATGGGCATGGGACCTGCCCAGCTGCAGAGGACCTCGTGCTTGGAAGGGCCCTGTGGTTTAATGCTTCACTGTCACTGTCTTGAAATCCTTCATTTCTTCAAACAATGACTCTTGGATTTTCATTTTGCACTGGGCTTTGTAAATTATGTAGCAGTTTTTGAGGGTGGATTTGATTTCTTTAAGAAAATTCTGATTTTTTTTTTAAGAACAGGGTGAAAGAGAAACTTTCCCACAGAGATTCTATGAGCCAAGTGGACAATAATCTCCAAAGATTTAAGTATTTGCGGGCATCAAACAGTAAGAGATAAGAGGATTTCTAGGATACTCTTGGTCACTGTTCTTCTCAACACAGGATAAAGATGGGGGCAAAGAGCATCTTAGTTATTGAGAAGCAAATAATATACTACAATTGGCACACACTTATCTTTTATATATTTGGTCTTGGTACTTATTTGTTTAAGTTTTTACTTCCTTTACAAGGCCTTTATGAGCTGATGTTAAGTAAATTCTTACATCAGCTTTCTGCTGGTCTATACAAATATTGTCTTTCAGTCTACATGATAACACGTTGAACTCCGCATGTGAATTTATAGCTACACAGACATTAAAGGCAAACCTTGAGTCATTTGATTTTGTAAAGTTAAGAGGCCTTCATTTATGTATTAATAGAATGCATTAATATGTTAAGGAAATAAACTATAAACAATACGCTCTATATGCTACTGGGCATAAAACTGTAATAGTAACACACATACACAGGCATACAACTAGCTACTGTGTATTTTATGAGTTAATTTAAAGCTGCACATTCCTAAGAACATGTAAATTGTGTGAGTTCTTTCTCTTTTTCTTTTGGCCAGATACACGAGTTTTGTATTACCATGATGTTTTGAAATGGATGTGTTCCCCTACTGCTGTTTAATATTCTGATCATTGCTGGTCTTACCTTTAGTTCAAGAATTTTACTTAGCTGAGGATCCTCATTTTCAAGTTTAGGAAAGGGGATGTGGGAAACACAGTGTAACAGTTTGTCCTTTTCAGAGGGGGAATAGAAATCTTCAAAGAAAACAGAAGGGTTTGATTGTTTTTTGGAGACGGTGTCTCACTCCATGGCCCAGGCTGGAGTGCCGTGGTACGACTGTAGCTCACTGCAGCTTCCAACTCCTGAGCTCAAGCAGTCCTCTGCCTCAGCCTCCCAAGTAGCTGCGACTGTAGGCGTACACTACAACACCTAGGTAGTTTTTTAAAACTTTTATTTTAGAAATGGGGTCTTGCTTTGTTGCCCAGGCTGACCTTGAACTCCTGAGCTCAAAAGATCCTCCTGCCTCAGCTTCCCAAAGTGCCTGGCCAGAAACTCAAGTTTTGTTGCTTTGTGGGTTCTTTGCTATAATCATCACCAAGATGCGTTATTAATAAGTGATAGCTACAAAGCTTCTTTAGATATAATGTGATTTCCTCCCCCACCTCAGATTTACTAAAACATTTGAATTCCTTTTATAGGATGGATAGCACTTGATTTTTTGAGAGGGAGTGCTGTTCTGTCGCCCAGGCTGGAGGGTAGTTGAGTGATCTCGGCTCACTGCAAGCTCCGCCTCCTGAATTCACAGCATTCTCCTGCCTCAGCCTCCCGAGTAGGTGGGACTACAGGTGCCTGCCACCAGGCTTTAGTAGAGACGGGGTTTCACCGTGTTAGGATGGTCTCGATCTCCTGACCTCGTGATCCACACACCTTGGCCTCCCAAAGTACTGGGATTACAGGTGTGAGCCACCATGCCCAGCCCTAGCACTTGATTCCCAAGTAACTGTGACTGTGTTTTTTTTATATATGAATCTGTCTCATCTTCTCCACTGGGGGATATCGCTTCTCCTCCTCCCGAAAGTCATTTTTTTTATTGTCTTGACTGTAAAAGTCACAAGAGACACGATGGTGGCTTAGATCAGGGCAGGAGCAACAACATATGAGGTGGTAAGATATGAGAGAGGGTGAAAGTTAAAGTAACACCATTTCTGATCTACTAAATATGAGTGTCAGAAAAAGAGAAGTCTAAAATGGCTCCAAGTTTTTATTTTGACCTAAACAACTGGAAAGGTATTCCCTATGAGCAGCCTTTCAGGGAGAGGCAGAAAAAAGTTAGACATTGATATACTTTTAAGCATTCAAGTGAAGATGCCAAGTAGACAATCTAGTACGGAAGATGGGCATCAGAGGCTAGGTTTCATCCGTAGCTGTGCATCCAATATGGTAGCCATTAGTCACACATGGTTATTTAAATTAAAAGGCTTTTTACTTCGACCACACTAGTGCATTTCGAGCGCTCAGTAGCCATATGTGGGGCAACTACGGTGGTCACATCCTGGTGGAGATGAGGGGAGCTGGAATCAGTGTGTAGTAAAGAACTTGGACTTGGAGACAGGACAGGGTATCTTGAGTGACCGCAGGGGAGGAGGAGGAGGATATGGATACAGATGCAGAGAAACATTTGACAATGGGAGATTGTGTGAGTTCCCTTCTTGTTGGTTGCATTGATAATTTTTTGTGGTTGGCTTGAGTGAAGGTCTGGGGAAGCTTCACGTGGTTGTTTTTGCTTAATACTGGTGACACTTTTATCATCACAGTCTTTTTCTTAAACACGTTTTTTTCTTAAACACATCCTGCTGTTCACAGCAACATTTAAAAATGTTTTGCAGTGAAACCACAGGCCATGTATGGCTGAGGCTCTAGAATCTGTCTAAAAGGTGAAAGGGGAATATATTTCAAATGTCTGTTGAAAATTTGTCAAACTACTTTTTTAATCAGCAGAACATAAGTCCTAGAAGCTCAAAAGGCAAGAACTAATATTCTGTTATATTTTCTCTGCGTTTTTATTGGGGATCTGTTCCCCTATGGCAGAAAATATTAGGATCTAGTTTGAATGGGAAGAATGGGGTGATACTAGAAAGTGGAGATGAGTAAGTTAATTTCTTTCTGTATAGCACTTACACTTAAGCTAGTCTCGACTATGTGCGTATGTGTGTGATGCGACCTCTTTGTACTGCAATACCATTCTGCCTTGTGGGCCTTAGCGCACCATAAGTCTTACGCATCGCACTCACATTGTATTGCCACACAAGTAAATATGGTACAGTGCGTAGTTTTCTCTGGTACAAGGTCTCTGCATTTTTGTTGCATTAAAAAAAAAGCAAAATAAGTGCTACATTTGAAATGCTGCTTTAACTGAATATGAAATTGAACTATGAACAGCATCAGGATCATCTTCTGAATGTAAAACTGCTCTCACAATTCTAATTTGACCATGAATAAAACTGTAAAGTTTCTGTATTTACTTAATATCAGATGAAAACATTAACAGAAACACTGCAGGAAAGCATACTATTTATTCAGAAATACTATGGAAATAAGGAAAGCATAGTATTTATTCAACATGTGTGAAATATTAAGTTGAACACAGGATTCCAAGAACAGCTGTATGACTTAGCTGCGAAAGTTTAAAAAAAAAAAAAAAAGCAAAGACTAGAAAAATCTTCAAAACTAAAAGACTCCTAAGACTTTGATTTAGAGATTATTTTTATTGGCAACTGATAATAATTGGGCATTTGTTCATGTAATGGTACTACCTGTTGTGTTTTGTATCGATTTTGTTTTGGATGGGGGTGGAGGAACACAGATCCATCTGTTAACATTTTGATTATTTCTGGGAGGCATCAAGATTTGTTTTGTTGCACTACAAACTGATGTGTACACCATGGAATCTTGAGATCTTAAGAGTCATAATACTCCTGGAGACATTTAAGCCAGTAACAAAATAGAAGTCATTTTGTAGCATCCTAACGAGTGATCTGGTGAAATGAAGGGCCTTGAACAGCTGCCACCCACCAAACTCTAATGGAGGTGGGATCCCACCAGACGGAGATAGAGCCAGGGGTTCCTATTTTCAACTGGCAATCAGCTTTGCCTCTTGGGCATGAATGCCCAGTTCTAGTGGTAAAGAATTTTCCACAGGATTCATGGAGTGGGAAAGAACCAGCTATTTATATTCATGCTTTGAGCTTGAAAAATAAAAACAGGAGGAGTAGTTAAGAGGGCATTAAGAAGGCAGACAGATATGTTTCCTACATCAAAAACAAGGTGATACATCGCATTGTTTAGGCACGTTTTGGTTGGTGGCTTTATTTAAGCTCAGTCCATAGTCACTTGTGTGATCTTGCACAAGTTCTCTCCAGTTTCTTTTTTTCAATGAAAATATAGGCAACTACATTCTAGAGTTGTTAGAAGAATGTTTTATGATGCATTAAGAATGGCTGCAGAGTGCTTGGCACTTGGGAAGTGCCCAATATGTGATTGCTCTTATTTTAGTAGTCAGACTTTATAGGATCAGATTTATCCTAAGTTGTTGCCTTTTTGGAGGTTAAGTCTATTCTAATGCATATATTCCAATTCCTGATTCTGAACATGTTTCTTTTCTTCTTTCTTACCTGCTCATCCTAGCACACAGTTAACAAATTGTCTTTGGGAAAATTTTCCATAGAAATTATATTAGAAACACATTTGGATTCTAAGGCTGATGGTAGCAACTCTAAGTGGGGTATTCTGTGGGTTTTGGAGTGCTTCCCTTGTTTCAATTTCCACTAGCACCCAGGAGAGAGCTTGTAAATTGTGACCTAAGATAGTTCATCAAAGTGTATATACATAGATTCAGTTTTAACTATTATCTGTAGGGCACCACTATGTGTGTTTACCATGCTAGGTTTTTAAGTTAGGGTTTAGACCCAACAATATAACCTTTCTTTCTTCATTATGATACATATACGTGTGTGTGTGTGTGTGTGTGTGTGTGTGTGTGTGTGTGTGTCTGTGTATGTATGTGTTTGTGTATACGTTATGGGCTTATGGCAAATGTCAATTGTGTTTTGCTCTTTAGCATCTACCTAAATCTCAGTTTTGATAACATGAAGGTACATGTTATCAAAAGTGTCCTGGGAAAACTTTAAGTCAACATAAAACATACTTGGGAACCATGAAGTATACCAATGTTAAGGTCAAAATGTCATGTAAATATCTTGAAAATGTTCAGTAAGATTTCTGGAATTCCAGGGTCTGACCTGTATCTTGATCTCTGATTTTTATCTTACACTGTCCAGATTCTGATGCAAGGCAAAAATCCAGGGATAGCTTGGAAGTATGCACTTCCCAAGGTCGTGAATGGAACTCCACCAGCCACAAAAAGACCTGCCTATGCCTGGAGTGTCGTGCAGTCAGACTGCTCTGTGTCCTGCGGTGGAGGTAGATGATTTTCTCATTCTGTCTTCCAAGGCTGTCTCTGTTAAAACAGGTTCTTTCACTCCAGGCATCTTTAAGACAATATGGTTTAAATAAGCCACCCAAGAACTGTCTTTTAAGAACCATCACCATAAAAGCAAATATTATGGCATTAGTTAAGGGTTTTCCTGTGTGGTAAGGAATCAGCTCTCACAAAGCTCCAATCAACCACAACCAAGACTCAAAAGTTACACATCTAAAACTTATGGGAAAAAGACATAAAATATATTGACTTATTTACAAATAGAAGCATATTTATATTATAGGTGTTTTTTTAATTTTCAGCTTATAGTTTAGTTTCTACCAATCTTGACTTTTCTGTCCTTATAAACCTTCCGTTTGGAAGTTATAAAAACTAGGGTCAAGGCAAGTCAGGACACATACACGGCAAACTTAAGATGTCTGTCTGAAACATGGATATCCCGTCAGAGATAGGTCAGCAAAGGCTCTTTCACTAGAGGAATGGATTAAATCTGAGACAACCTTTGCAAGGAAGGAACAACAGCAACCATCTACTCGGTGAGTAGAAGGAAGGCATTTTATTTAGATGTGAACAACGTCACATATTTGGGGGTTAAACAATTGTCACACTTGCCCATTTGGGAGGAAGAACAAGTGCCCAAAAATAAGTTCCTGAAACCAAAGCATGAATGTTGGTCTCTCATTTCCTGTTATTCAGAGCAGCTGGTGACAGTGAGACTTCCTACTGGTTCCATCCCACTAAGCATAATAAGGCTTAGAATCGGAGACAGAGCAAAGATACAGAAAATGAAGAAATTCTTATATCTGAAAGGCCTATCTGTAGGTCCATGCTAATTAACAAAATATGAAAAAATACTTTTAAAGTATACATATATAAAATAATTAAAAGGTAATACATTTTCTAGTAATACACATTTTAAAGGCAGTGGGCTATTAAGAAGAAAGGTAATCCCCATAATTTGTAAATAGGCAATACCCAATGTTAATATTTTGATCCATATCATTTTTTTCCCTATGCACATGTAAGCAAACATGTGTTTGACAGATTCACATACCGTAAGTATCATTTTGTATCCCTCTGTACTGAAATCATGTTATAGACATCTCTTCATACTGTTTCATTTAGTCATAGATTATGAGGTCTTTCTTATATCCAGTGTTTCTTCAGAACATTTCCAATAGCTTTCTGGTATTCCAGGGAGAGCACAGTGCCTTGGGAAGGAGAGAAGTTTGATTTGCTTTCCATTTACAGAAACTAAATCCAGCCAAGAGGAGGATGCAGAGGAAGCCAGTTGTGAAATTCTCGCCTTGCCCTGCCTTAGCAACCCCTTCACATGACTCACAGACCCTGGTGTGTCCTGTGTCCAAGAGAAAAAGAATTCAGATGAATAAGTCCTATTAAAGTCAACAGTTAACTTCAAGGAATGTTGATTTTTTATTTTTGTTCTTTTTTCTTTTTTTGAGATAGGGTCTCACTCTGTCACCCAGGCTGGAATGCAGTGGAACAATTATGGCTCACTGCTGCCTCGACCTCTGGGGCTCAAGAGATCCTCCTACCTCACCTTCCCAAGTAGCTGGGACTACAGGTGCCTGCCACTGTGCCTGGCTAGTTTTTTTCTTTTTTATAGAGATGGGGTTTTGCCATGTTGCCCAGGCTTGTCTCAAACCCTTGGCCTCAAGCAATCCGCCTTCCTTGACCTCCCAAAGTGCTGGTATTATCAGTGTGAGCCACCGTGCCCAGCCCTGATATGGTTTTCATAAGTGCCTCCTGAAAGCAAACCTGCTTCAGCCCCAGGAGCTGGACTAACTGCTCATCATTATAGCAGGAGTGACTTATTCTTTCTCAGATTATATTTGAAGACAAAGTTCCAATGTAAATAAAAAACACAATTCAAAGGGGAGGCAGCATCTGTATTTGCGGAACTAAAAAATACAATTATTCACACATTTTTAAAAAAAAGTATGCCCCTGATAAGAAGTCCTGAAATTAATGTTGAAAGCAAGGCAGTGGGATGCCACTAAGGAAGCAAAAGCAGAGGCCGGGTGCGGTGGCTCATGACTATAATCCCAGCACTTTGGGAGGCTCAGGCCGGTGAATCACCTGAGGTCAGGAGTTCGAGACCAGCCTGACTAACATGGCCGTCTCTACTAAAAATATAAAAACTAGCTGGGTGTGGTGTCACACGCCTGTAATCCCAGCTACTTGGGAGGCTGAAGCAGGAGAATCGCTTGAACCCGGGAGGCAGAGGTTGCAGTGAGCCAAGATCGCGTCACTGCACTCCAGCCTGGGCGACAGAACGAGACTCCATCTAAAAAAAACAAAAACAAAAACAAAAAAAAAACGCAAAAGCCGAGCCCTGGCTGACAGGATTTAATACATATTTAGTGAGTTCTACTCTGCTTTTATGTGCCCCATGCTCTTAGGAAGTATGAGATATTTCATGTTAAGGCGAAATCTTAGGGTTTCCACATATAACTCACTAATAGTTTTTCTTTGAGGAACATTATTCATCTGATAATAAAGTTTGCCTGGGATGCTTCCCTTTATAGTCATTCTGTTTTCAAAAGGTTGTATTTATCACTTTATGGTTCTAGTATCCACATCGGTCTTGAAAACCAATAATTTACGTGTTACAATTATTAAAATATAAAATATATTATTTTAGGGAGGAGAATGGAATTCAAATTAGTTGCAGATTTCATCAGTATTCCACGAAATATTTGGATTCCATATCTGAAATAAAATATCACAATGCTGGTAAATCAGAAGCTAAACTTAGAACCAAATTGAAATAATAATCTGTGATTTTCACTTTGTCACTTCTGATGTCTTACCAGGTTACATAAATGTAAAGGCCATTTGCTTGCGAGATCAAAATACTCAAGTCAATTCCTCATTCTGCAGTGCAAGAACCAAGCCAGTAACTGAACCCAAAATCTGCAACGCTTTCTCCTGCCCGGCTTAGTAAGTCATTTGGAAATGTCTTTTTGTTTACTTTTATACTTGTATGCCTTCATCGTTATGAGATGATGAAAGCCCACTGTCAATACTACTAATGGAAAGTGATTCAAAGGTAGACGCAATACTTTAAAAAGTAATAGAAGATGATGAGCTAGGCGTGGTGGCACGTGTGTGGTCCCAGCTACTTGGGAGGCTGAAGAGGGAAGATCAATTGAACCCAGAAGTTCTAGGCTCCAGTGAACCATGATTGTGTCACTTACATATTAGCCTGGGTGAAGGAGTGAGATCTTGTCTCTAAAAAAAATTTTTTTAAAAAAGATGGTCGAAGTTTAAATATGAGTTGAAAAATACAAATTTACTTTTGGTACTCACTTGACTTTGGCTTGATAGCCAGGAAGAAATTTACTGGCTATTTAAAAGGAAGCTTGCTTGGGATATGAAGGCATCTTGTTTTTTTTGGAGGGGAGGGAGAAGCAAGGAATCTCACTCTGTTGCCCAGGCTGGAGTATAGTGGCCTCATGATAGCTCACTGCCACCTCTGCCTACTGGATTCAAGCAATTATTGTGCCTCAACCACCTTAGTAGCTGGGATTACAGGTGCACGTCACCACACTTGGCTAATCTTTGTATTTTTAGTAGAGACGGGGTTTTGCCATGTTGGCCAGGCTGGTGTCGAACTACTGGCCTCAAGTGATCTGCCTGTTTTCAGCATCCCAAAGTTCTGTCATTACAGGCATGAGGTGCTTTTTTCTTTTAACCTTTGCTTAGGGATTCCTCTTCTCTGAATGGAATCAGACAGATATTTAAATAACACAGAATCCTAAATTACTTTAATTTGCATGTGGTTATGTGCCTAACTTTTATGTAAATGGTCCAAGAATTTAAAAATCATAATATTATGCAGGCCATGAAACCCCAAATGCAAAATTACACAGTAGCAAGACACCAAATAAAAAGAATGGGGTATAGGCCAAGTGGTAACTCCACCGCTGATGATGGCAGCCTTGGAGGGGCTCAGTGAGTGTGTTCTTGGATTGACTTTGGCCACACTATTGTTTGAAGACTAATTTTAAGTAATCTTCCCAGTTAAAGGGAGTCTCTTTTATGTGTTTATCTTCTGCCAAATATATTTATATAAAATGGACGGAGTTTCTTCTAAAGCAATGTTGCATTCACCGATGTTTTAGATCATCTTAATAAGTAGTGTTTGGTTTGTGGTGATGCAATCGTATTACACAATCTTTATATTTAAAGCTGTGTGTGTGTGTGTATATACATATATACACACACACACACACTCGTCTTTTCTTGTAAATAATAGTGTATTTGTCATAATCTGAGGCTGAGGCAGGAGAATCACTTGAGCCGGGGAGGCGGAGGTTGCAGTGAGCTGAGATCGCACCATTGCAGTCCAGCCTGGGCAACAAGAGCAAGACTCCATCTCAAAAACAAAAAACAGTTTCAATTGATAACCATTCAAATGTATACCAAGTCTCAGACAGATAGCTATTTAAAAAAAACTGGTCTGGCAAATTTTAAAGAAAATGAAGGTAGGTATTTAACTCGTCACTAAATTCAGGTGTAATCAGAAAAGTAACTTGGGAAGTACCCACTTAAAAATATCCTCTGTGAGACCTTCTCTAAATGTACCCCCCTCTCCTGCACAAACCTCCCTGTCTTTCTCTCTCATTGATCACTCTTCCATAAGCCTCCTCATTGTATTTTATGTTGACTTCCATTGCAGCACTTATCAGAGAGTACTGTCTTGATTTGTTCACATATCCACGTCTTTACTGTCTTACAGGCTCCTTAATGGAAAGAAGGCTGCTTCCTTAATTGTTCTAATCCTAATGCTTAGGAGAGTCCCTAACACATAGTTAAAATCCCAACAAATTTGGCTCAATGAATTGTGTAGATTTTAAAGTGACATGGATTTCTTCTCACGCAGAGGCAGGAGTGTATTTGTAGAACTGTGGGATGATTAAATATGATTCTTTATATCTCGATCACATTAGTATAAGCCTCTGGATCCATCAAAGAACAATTAGAGTAACTTATCTTATTGGTTCTGAAATTGATCCATGGCTTCCATAGGTGGTATACCTTTCACAATAACTGCTTTGGAAGTTATCGTACAAAGTTTGGCTTTATTGGAAATATTTGTTTTGCACTGAAAGCTGGATGCCAGGTGAATGGAGTGCATGCAGCAAGTCCTGTGCCGGAGGCCAGCAGAGCCGAAAGATCCAGTGTGTGCAAAAGAAGCCCTTCCAAAAGGAGGAAGCAGTGTTGCATTCTCTCTGTCCAGTGAGCACACCCACTCAGGTCCAAGCCTGCAACAGCCACGCCTGCCCTCCAGAATGGAGCCTTGGACCCTGGTCTCAGGTAAGAGGAGAAAACTTGGCAGTTACTATTCTCGGTCCCCATGAAGCCAAAAGTACAGGTGTCTTTGCTCTCCAAGGGGCTCTTGGCAGTTTATATGTTCACGGAAGTCACAATGAGTTCATGTGCCTGGGAATCTGCATTTTAACTAATGTTCTTTAGGAAATCTGAAGTTTTGGCATCCCTCTCCCAGAGCTTAGAATCCTCCTTAGAGGAACAGAAATTGGAGTGTGGGGGCCATTTAGGCCAGACCCGTGAGCACAGCTGGAAAGGATTCCAGTGTCAGAAGACTGGCATAGAGACCTGGCTACTGAATTCTCCAAAGCAAACGGGAAACACAAATACAAAGAATGAAGCAGAGAAGAGATATTTAACTCTTGCTTCAATGGGAACGAGGTAAAGTTAGAAGAATACAGAGAAAAGTAGGGCATAAAGTTTGCTATGGTCACAAATTCCCAGTGAAAGCCATAAATTTTTAAAGTTAGAAGGGACAGAGAGCTATCTGTCATTCACAGCTCAGAATTCCCTCTAAAGCAAAGGTTCTCAACCGTGGCTAAGTTTGCCTACCAGGGGACATTTTGATGTCACAACTTGGGGAGATGAGTGCTCCTGGCATCTAGTGGGTAGAGGTGAATGTCCTACACAGCCCAGGCCAGCTCCTCACCACAAATAATTTTCTGATCCAGAATGTCAGTGGTGCTGAAGGGAAGAAGCCCTTCCCTACAGCCTCCCTTGCGGATGATAGCTCAACCGCTGCTCAATCATGGCTGACAAACAAATTATGAGGAAGAATGAAAAAACGGCAAGAGTTTTACCACCTGAACTATGAAGCCAGGTAGCAGCCACTGATGACAGTTCTGCTGTGTTTTCCTTTAGGGTATATTACATGCTGGAGGGTGCTGCTTTCTGATTAATTTCAGCAGTGTGCTACCATATCCCCTACCAGAGGTCAGAGTAAGGCTTTATTTTTTAATGTTAGGACCTATCTGTTAGCACAGGGGTCACCAACCTCCAGGCCGTGAACAAGTGTCTGTCTGTGGTCTGTAAGGAACTGGGCTGCCCAGCAGGAGATGAGCAGCAGGCCAGCATCACAGCCTAAACTCCGCTTCCTGTCAAATCAGTGGCAGCGTTAGATTCTCAGAGGAGTTTGAACCCTGTTGTGAATTGCACAGGTGAGGGATCTAGGATGCATGTTACTTATGAGAATCTAATGCATGATGATCTGAGGTGGAACAGTTTTATCCCAAAAGCACCACCCTGCCCGTCCATGGAAATACAGTGTTCTGCAAAAGCCGTCTCTGGTGCCAAAGAAATTGGAGACTGCTATGTTAGGGAATTAGGGGTCAGGAGGGAGAGAGAATATTTTTGAGCTTGTTTAGGGGTTCTTTCAAATGAGAGAATATATTCCTTTATAGCAGAGGGGAAATCCAAGTAGTACATGGCGTTGAGTCTACTCTCTTTTTTACAAAAAGAATTCAAATAATTGTTTTAGCCAAATATATATGGTGGGTATGAATAAAGAAATGGGAATGGGGGTGGCAAAGTAGATCTCATAAAAAGAGCTTTAGTTCATGGAGTTTATCCCACGTTTCACAGGAATGTATTTAGTGGTTTTTTTAATGTGGCTACTGAAACCTAATAGGAATGCAAATAAAACTTTTTTTCTTCTCAAGTGTTCCAAGACCTGTGGACGAGGGGTGAGGAAGCGTGAACTCCTGTGCAAGGGCTCTGCTGCAGAAACTCTCCCCGAGAGCCAGTGTACCAGCCTCCCCAGACGTGAGCTGCAGGAGAGCTGTGTGCTTGGACGATGCCCGAAGAACAACCGGCTACAGTGGGTCGCTTCTTCGTGGAGCGAGGTATGGTTTAGAAGTCACTGCTGGGTCAGGAGATCGAGACCATCCTGGCTAACACACTGAAACCCTGTCTCTACTAAAAATACAAAAAATTAGCCGGGCGAGGTGGCAGGCACCTGTAGTCCCATCTACTGGGGAGGCTGAGGCAGGAGAATGGCGTGAATCTAGGAGGCGGAGCTTGCAGTGAGCTGAGATTGCGCCACTGCACTCCAGCCTGGGCAACACAGCAAGACTCTGTCTCAAAAAAAAAAAAGCCACTGCTGGAGGTTTCTTGAGATGCTCAGCTGAGCTGCTAGCATCTAGGCTCACAAAACCCCTTTGTGTTGCACACATTGATACCAAATGCCTGCTACTCGCCAGTTCTTCTCTCCTGATTTCTTCATGAAACATTGCTAAAGCACCCCCACATTGGTCAAGCCTATGTCTGGGCAGTAGGGGTGCAAGACTTCATAAAACGCACACAGAGAAACATGGATAAGGTATACCAAGTGCCTTGATAGAAGTCTGTAATTTTGTGGGACAGCTCAAGATTCACCCAAGCTGGACTTTGGGAAGAAAACTTGTCGGAAGAGACTTTCTAGGGAGCATGGCCTGAAAGATGAGCAGGAAACAAAGCAAAAGGGGATTTGGGGAAAGCTTGTCTCATACACAGGAGTGATGAGAGGGGACTGCACATTTAGTAAAGAAGGGACATGGGATGGGGTGGAAAGAGCTAGTGACACACTAGAAATATATCTCACAAATACTGGGGAGTAAATTTTATTTTTGAGGCAGGGGCTTGCTCTGTTGCCCTAGAGTGCAGTGACACAATCTCAGCTCACTGCAGCCTCCACCTCTTTAGCTCAGGTAATCTGCTACCTTGGACTAGAGGCATGCACCACTACACCTGGCTAATTTTTGTAGAGATGTGGTTTCACCATGTTGCTGAGGCTGGTCTTGAACTCCTGGGCTCAAGTGATCCACCTGCCCCAGACTTCCACACTGCTGTGATTACAAGCCTGAGCCACTGCACCCAGCCTAAAAGGATATTTTTCCTAAAAGGATATTTTTGACCCTCATCATGTTACCTCCTGTGTGTGGGAGGTTGGGTAAATTTAAAGGGCAATTATTTGCTGTACAGTGGTTTTTCCTATTAAGCTCTGAATCCTTTTCTCTGGCCCTTAACACTCCTCAGCTTGGATTCCTAACTCCTCAGGCCTTAGGTAGACCTGGACCTGTAAGTGTGTAACCCTAAACCTGGAAATCCTTTTGCCCATCTTGCCTTTCTCCTGGACTCCATCTGACACCCATGTGGCATCTCAAGTTCCCTTTTTTGTTTTATGAGGCTAGTGATCTGTGTGATTTTTGGGGAAGTCACTACTGTTCTCTGAAGTTTGGTTTCCTTACCTATAGCATGAGGTACTTGGCTGCTGTATCTTTAAGATCCTTGAGTGAGTGTGGTTGAGCTTGTGTAATCCCATCCCTCCTATTTCATGTGGATGGTGCAACCTTATGTCCAACTGCCTCTGTTCAGAAGATGTGATCCTGGCAGTCTGCACTTTTACACACACATCCCGTCTTGGCTCCTAGTGTTCTGCAACCTGTGGTTTGGGTGTGAGGAAGAGGGAGATGAAGTGCAGCGAGAAGGGCTTCCAGGGAAAGCTGTTAACTTTCCCAGAGCGAAGATGCCGTAATATTAAGAAACCAAACCTGGACTTGGAAGAGACCTGCAACCGACGGGCTTGCCCAGCCCATCCAGTGTACAACGTGGTAGCTGGATGGTATTCATCGCCGTGGCAGCAGGTGGGTACAGGCCGACTAAAGAGGTGTCTATTCAAGTGAGACGTTGAACACCGAGGCATTCCGCAAACAGTTGCTCTTTGTTAATGGTTGTCCAAGTAAAAACAACTAAGGGCTCAAGTTCTGAAGGCAGAATGGGTTTTGTTCTTTGGCCATCTCTGCCCATGTGGCCCTGGGCAGATAACAATCTGTAAACCTCAGTTTTCACATCTAGAAAATTATCTGGCAGAGTTGATTGGTTGTTGTTCATCAGAAAATGTACATAAAACACTCAGCACCAGGCCCGTAAATGTTGGTCATTGCTGCTGCTACTGAAACTGCCACTCTAGTGTTTTATGTTTTAGAAATGCTGCTCACAGCCTTTGCTCATTTGGTTCTTACATCATGTTTCTGAACAATGTAATAGCTAATATTTGTCAAGGTGTTACTATGCACGCTGTTAAGTACTCCCATCCGTGGATAGTATGGTCCCTAAAGCTCAGAATGTCAGGCAATTCAGCCAGGGATACTCAGCTTTTAAACTTATCAGATGCTAGAGGCACCCTTCTTTTCACAAGACTTGGGTGAAACTTTAGCTAGGATTGGTGTGTGATGCGGTCCTTCCAGCATTCCACCCAACAGATGTTGTTGCGCAGCTGTTCAGTTCAGAGGACTCGGGTGCTACCCACCTCACCATGAATCACAGAGTCCGGGTAGACATGGAGGAGAGGAAAGGGAATTAGCCTGATTGTCTCTGGCCGGGCATTGTGCTAGGTGTCACACCTATTGCTGGGGGTTTCTTTTTAAAATTGACTCTAGTAAGTTTATTTAGATTAAGGGGTCAGCAAACAGTTGCCACCCTGCCAAATCTACTCCCCCGATACCTGCCTGTTTTTATAAAGTTTAACTGGAATGTAGCCATGTTCATTTGCTTTATATATTGACCACAGCTGGTTTAGTGCTACAAAGGCAGTGAGGAGTACTTGCAACAGAGGCCGTACGCCTATACAGCCTGAAATATTTACTATCTTGCCCTTTACAGGAAAAGTTTACAAACTCCTAGTTTAGATAATTTGATAACAAGACTTGCCCTCAAATTTTAATTGCGACAGAAACTACAGTCAATTATAATGCATATGTACATTTTTCTTAAATGCAGTAACCTTTTAAAATAAGAAAAGTCCATTTAAAGGGCTACATTTTCCCCTGGTTTTCCTTTTGTTATGAAGTATCTTTATAAATTTTTCATATGGCTGTCTGGAAGAAAGACAGTTGAGTTGTCTACTTTTGAAAATTTTTAATTGCACAGTGAAATCACCGACTTCTAAGAAGCACCAAGTCTATCATGCCGACTCAGAATGTGGCTGGGCACTGAGGACCTAATTCCAGAGCTGTCTCTGACCATTTCTTTTTCTGTCCCAGTTTGGAACTATGTCCTCCACTACTGCAGCTGCACAGATTGTCTGGAATTCTTTAAATCCTGTGATTAACTCCCTAGATGTGTCTGTATTTGTTTCTGCATTCTTAGAGCAGCTTCTGTATTTCTGGAGCTTCTCTTCTTTATGAGTGAGTCACTTAACTGGGAGACACACACTCTTGGGCTAGATAGTTGGGCTAGATAGATAGCATTTGCCTAAAACCCTTCTAATCAGATCAAAGGGATCACACTTGTTAGGACAGATGCTGTGGACTGTAAGGACATATGCCTGGCTCCAGCCAATCTGTTTCATCAGCAGGCATCTTGGTAATGTCATGAAGCATGGGAATTCCTTCTGTTTGATGTCACTGACCTCAGCAGAGTGTTTCTGACTCCTTCCTCTTCTCTCTCCTGCAGTGCACAGTCACCTGTGGGGGAGGGGTCCAGACCCGGTCGGTCCACTGTGTTCAGCAAGGCCGGCCTTCCTCAAGTTGTCTGCTCCATCAGAAACCTCCGGTGCTACGAGCCTGTAATACAAACTTCTGTCCAGCTCCTGAAAAGAGAGGTAAAAGGCACCATGCTCCAGTCAACTTTACTAGTCTTTAGATAATTTTTTCAAAGCCTACTTTGTTGGTGGTGTAGCCTGTGACATTGTACAACTCTAGGGTGAGCGATTCGCCTGAGGTCTATGTGACAGTGCTCCCTGGAGTTGTATAAGGCTCCACTCTGGGGAAGTTCCTGTCCAAACGATCTTTTTCAGACAGTCTCACTCTGTCACGCAGGTGGGAGTACACAGCTCACTGTAACCTCCGTCTCCCAGGTTCAAGCGATTCTCCTGCCTCAGCCTCCTGAGTAGCTGGGATTATAGGTGTGCACCACCACACCTGGCTAATTTTTGAATTTTTGGTAGAGACAGAGTTTTACCATGTTGGCCAGGCTGATCTCGAACTCCTGGCCTCAAGTTCTGGGTTTACAGTCCCAAGCCACATGCCCAGCCTATCCTAGTGATCTTGTTTGCATAGGTCTGAAGGGAATATTTAATTGCCACAATAATGCTTTTTAACCATTATTAATTTGAAAATGGGAACATAAAGGTGAACAAGAATAGCCCTCAAAGAGCTCATATTTTAATGGAGGAGACAACTACAATCCATATATAACAATGTTGTTGAATATATAAAAAATTCAGAAATCAAAAGTAATAGCCATCAGTGAATACGTATTGCTCTAGGACTGTACCGAAATGTTTTCTTAAAGTTAGTTCAAGGGAAGCGCAGTGAGTACTGATAGGAAAATGGAAAGTCTGAGTAAACTGTACCATTCTTCCCTACTTAAAGTAATCTGACAAATGCCAGGAAATATCTTCCAGCCTAATCTGCTTGCCTGGTGCTAAAGAATCTTGCACAAGAACAACAAGAAATAGCTCCGTAGCAGTTACTCAGAGCCAGATCATCCTAGTCCACGCTGGGATACCACATAAGGAAGAAATCAGCAAGCAGTCACGTTCTTCCTGACTCTGTCCTCCTTTCTTCACTATCAGTGATTTCTCATTTCCACCCTTAAGTGCCAAAGATTCAGCCTAGAAGGCCACCAGCACCCCCAGTGACAATGACCAATTATGAAATTGCCCAACAGTTTCAGGATGGTGAGAGTCAATATGCACGTATGGCCCAGGGAGGCCATTTGTCTTATTTTTGCTCACCCAGCACCTAATACCACACAGGGCACACGGTATAGGTGCTCAATAAGTCTTAAATGAATAAATGCATGAGTGTATGGCTACACGAAAGATCGTGTGGGAAGTGCTGTGAGGCTCTTGATCTTGTTCAAAGCCAAGTCACCAAGCACCTTATATACCTCCAGCACTCTTCTAGGGATGAAAGGATAGAGCTGGATCCTGTTCTTCAAAGAAAGCTGCAATGTTCACAGTGTTACAGTGATGGTCAATTCTACCTGTGGTGCTGGAACGAGGGGAGTCATAGGGTGCATATGAGAAACGGCCTATTGAAAGAGGAGCTTGGCCGAGTGCAGTGGCTCACACCCGGAATCCCAACACTTTGGGAGGCTGAGGCACGTGCATCACCTGAGGTCAGGAGTTTGAGACCAGCCTGGCTAACATGGTGAAACCCCATCTCTACTAAGAATATGAAAACTAGCTGGGCGTGGTGGCAGGCACCTGTAGGTCTAGCTACTGGGGAGGCGGGAGTATCTCTTGAACCCAGGAGGTGAAGATTGCAGTGACCTGAGATTGCACCACTGCACTCCAGCCTGGGCTTTTTTTTTGAGACCCTGTCTCAAAAAGAGGAGCTTCTCTCTGTGCCTCTTGGCTGAGTCAGGTCCCTTTTGGAAGAATAAAGGATACAAGCCCACGTGTTTGTCCTGAGCCAAAAATGTGGCCTACAGTTTACTAAGTTGAGGATTTTCTCCCATTCCCCTCCCAAGTATAGGGATGATATGCTTGGCAGGGTGACTACTATGAACATCGTTTGAGTGTATTTTCTGGTTGTGAGTTTTCAGAAAACATTAGTGAGCAGAAAGGAGGCGCATGGTGACAGAAGGAAGAAGGTTCCGTTCTTTGCCTCTTCTCTGAGTCCCCCACTGTGGACCCGGTACTCTCCTAGGCACTGTGAGAGTTTCCTCCCCTTATGGAGCTTCCACATGGGTAGAAGTTTCTACCCATTGTAGTCACTTAAACTAGACCCTAGAGAAGACCATTCTGCCCATGGTGGCATTATCCTGTCATCCAGTGTCACCAAACAACTTCGTGTCCCCCAGACCCCTGCCCATACTGAGTGCCAGTCTAGGCAGTCATTGTATACCATCATCAGTGTGTGATGCCTTATCTGGGTGTCTTGGTTCAATCTCCACCTTGAGGAAACCATCCTTATGATTGCGCTGTACATATTATATGTAAAATTCTCTTCAGGAAAGAGAGAAGGCCCTAAAGCAGTCATACCACCCAGAGACTTGTGTTACACTGCATTGAAACTGGTTGTTTACGTGTCTGGAAGCTGCCTGGGCTGCAGACTAGTCATACTAAGTTAAGGATGAACAGGCACTCAATACTAATAAGCTGCTCCTCACGGAATCCCACCTCTTCAGATGGGGGCAGGCAGCATTCTATGGTGGAAGGAGCAAGGACTCTAAATCATAAAAATAGAGTTCAATCCATACTAACTTGACTCTTAGTAGCTATGGAGCTTTGGGCAAGTTTTGAACTTTCTGAGCATTCATAAAACCAAGAAATAATGCTTACTTTGAAACATTGTTTTGAGTATTAAAGAAGGTAATTCAGTTTTTCACATATTTCTTTAGTGCTTACTATGCATCAGAAACTGTTCTGGGGTCTGATTACAAAAACAGCAACCAGCTAAACAGGCACAGATCCCACCTTCTGACAAACTTCCTTCTGAATGGAAACAGACAATAAACCAACCAATTAACACAGAGTGTCAGAAAGTAAAGTAGCAGCGGTGAGGAGATAGGAAAACAACTTCAGATTATAATGATCAGGCAAGACCACTTGATGATTTAGCACTTAAACAGACACCTCAAGGAAGGTGAGCCACATATGGATCTAGAAGGAGAGTGTTCCTGGCAGAGAGACCGCAAAGGCCCCGAGGCAGGAAAATACTAATCTAATTCAGGAGTGGCACGATGCTCGGAGTACAAGAAACGAGGTGAAGAGTGGTTAAGCAATACATGAAAAGTGGTACTGGAGGCCTTGTCAGTCAGTGTAAGGATTTCAGATTTAACGCTGAGTACAATGGAAGCCAATGGAGAACTATGAGCAGAAGAGCAGTAGGATCTAGCTTTAGGAAGATTACTGGCAGTTAAGGTGAAAGGAGTACAGGTTGTCTAGAGTGGAACAAGGACTTGTCAACTCTGCCAGGAAGCGGATGGAGGAGGTTCCACTAAAGCAGTGGCAGTACTGAAGAGGCTGGATGCTGGGTGCATTTTAAAGATTGAGCCAAGAGTATCTGCTGATTGCATGGAGAATGTGAAGCAAAGAAATGATTCCAAGGTCATCTTCAATAGTGTAAATCAAACAAACACCTGACTCACAGTAGACGCTCAAACACCCAGCTGTTAGTAATTATTATAATCAAAAACAGCACTTATGCTGACTGAATAGTAATACATCTCACTTCTGCTGCCTGACTTACATGAAGGGGTTGTGTAAAAAGGAATTTTAGGCAGAAGAATGAAGGCTTGAAGAAGGAACTCTAAGCATTTCTGAATTATGCGTAGTGTAGACTCTAAATAATTTTAAAGACAAAACTGTGCCTTAAAAATACAGCAAAATGGGCCGGGGGTGTGGCTCACACCTGTAATCCCAGCTCTTTGGGAAGGTGAGGCAGACGGATTACCTGAGGTCAGGAGTTCGAGACCAGCGTGGCCAACATGGTGAAACCCCATCTCTACTAGAAATACAAAAATTAACTGTACGTGCATGGTGGTGGGTACCTGTAATCCCAGCTACCCAGGAGGCTCAGGCAGGAGAACCACTTGAACACATGGGGCGGAGAATGCAGTGAGCCGAGATTACGCCATTGCACTCCAGCCTGGGCAACAAGAGCGAAATTCTGTCTCAAACAAAACAGTGAAATGACTGGACCCTTGCTCCTACAACATGCACTTATGTTTACATACCCATTCACATGCATTTCCCATCTCCTGAGGCCCATCTGAGAATTCCTAATGTACAGTGAAATAATCACATCTGTCTTGTTCATTGAACAACTAAAGAAATTAGAAAGGACTGGTGTTGACTTAAATTCACTGACTTGCAAACTGGTTGAGATTGACTTAAATAACTACACAGAATGTTGGAGACCCAGCTTTTTCAGTTAATCTCAACCCATTTGCAGGCAAATCACGTGGCTTGACTCCCAATATATCAGGCTTCTTGCTCCTGAAATTATAGTTCATGGACAAGCAGCACACCCTCCCTTAATGCTCCCCTCTGACAGCCCTTCTGAATCAGAACCGGTGGTATCGTGGTATAACAAAATCCTTAGGGAATTCCTAAAGCACCGTTTTAGGGTATTTCCCTGGACACTCAATTCCATGGTAGCTCCCAGGCTACATAGGGAGGATAGACATTGATCTTGGATTAGATGCAACATTTTTTAAAAACAAATCATTTAATTTTGCTAATGGTCACAGTCTCTTCTTGGCATCTAAATCCTGCCCCTACCTCACTCCCCTACCAAAGTCCCAATGTTTAATCGGAAGAACCACATAGAGGCACAAGGGAGGTGGGCCCAAGACCTTTGTTCTGTAGGCCGTCACCTTAAGAAAAAGGTTCTATGTTAATATTAATAAATCATAATATGCAAATCACCAAAGGCTGGACCCAGTGGCTCACACCTGTAATCCCAGTACTTTGGGAGGCCAAAGCAGGCAGATCACTTGAGCTCAGGAATTCGAGACCAGCCTGGCCAGCATAGTGGAAAACCCCGTCTCTACTAAAAATACAAAAGTTAGCTGGGCTTGGGGGCACATGCCTATAGTCCCAGCTACTTGGGAGAATGAGGCAGGAGAATCGCTTGAACCTGGGGGGCAGAGGTTGCACTGAGCCGAGATCACACCACTGCACTCCAGCCTAGGTGACAGAGTAAGACTCCATCTCAAAAAAAAAAAAAAAAAAAAAAGAAAAGAAAAGAAAAAGGATAGACAACCTAAGCCAACATGCTAAATGTATTTTCTTATTTTAGAGGATCCATCCTGTGTAGATTTCTTCAACTGGTGTCACCTAGTTCCTCAGCATGGTGTCTGCAACCACAAGTTTTACGGAAAACAATGCTGCAAGTCATGCACAAGGAAGATCTGATCTTGGTGTCCTCGCCAGGGGCTTACCTTTCAACCTCTGGAGAGACCAGCTGCCTTTGAGACCAGGAGCTGAGCACCGAGAACCATTTGTGAGCTGCGGCTGTGATGAAGGAGCCTGCTCTGAGGAACAGACAGGTTGCCACTAGGCTCCTATTTCAATTCCCTGAAGCACGTGGTACTCTGAAGCACTTGAAAATGGGAAGCGATGACAAATCTGACTTTAAAAAACATCTTTGATTTGCACTGTTACATGCAAGAAGTGGTGAATCACACTGAGATATGTCCATTTGGGGAGAGACCCCTTTTTGAACTTCAAAGGGTTCAAGGGCAAAGACATCTGTTTTAAAAAGGTCCTTTATGACTTCAGGTCAAAGACTGAGACTCAGAACTTTCAAATCTGGATGGAATACCTTGCCTAACTGTTGCGTAGAGTTCACAGTTTGACTAACCCTGTGAACACCCAAGCCAGGAGTTCTATGAGAAGCCAATGGTGCTCACAATTGTGCTTGCTGCTGGACTAGCAAGCTTCATGTTATGTTTATTTGGTGTGTGTGTCTCTTTATTATTTTGTGTAAACTATATTCTGCTTATAGAGAGTCTCTGAGACTAAAATTGACAACTTGAAAAGTATTCCAAGGAATATTATGAAGATAGGGCAACATGGACTATTTAAGATCTCCGTGTAATTGAAACTCATGCAAGAAAACAACTCATAGAAAAGATAAATATGGATGCCCTTCACATGTTATCAACCTCGTAACTTTTGGTGCTTGCTGAATCAGTCCATGAAAAGCTAGAGCCCGCTCTTTGGGAATGAAACTTGGCAACATACCCATTTCTGGTATTTAAAAAATATCTAGGAGGAGCTAAATGGCAAAACAGCAGTGTTGTGAGGGAGAAGGGACCATCATTTATAATGCTCTGTACATACTACCAGAGCTCCTTGGAAAATTAAAGGCCACTTGTGACTTTTTCCTACCAACTGATATGTTTAAATTTGCCCTAGGATTTAGCTAGCAGCAAAAAAAAAAAAAAAAGAGAGAGAAAGAAAGGAGGAAACAGTGGTAATAAAAAAATCCATCTGTCTTCTTGCTATGTTAATATTAATAAATCATAATATGACAAGACCCTCACTAAATAAGAGTATTTTCAGTCATCAGAGGCCAGCTGTTGGTAGGCATTAATGAGTTTAAAATTGTTCTCAATTGAAAAAACATCACACTATTTTGCCAAAACCGAAGTAATTATAATACTGTGTCCTCCTGTAATTTTTTGAGAAGTGGTTATAAAGGGCATATTTACATAAATTCTACTTTATTCCTCAACTTCTTTGATGAATGTAACCCAATTTTACTTCTTTAAAAAGTCTCAATTCAAGCTGGATTAGCCAGCTCAGCATAATCAACTAGACAGTGGTTTGTTAAATTTAGTAGCATACTTTGTTCCCATTCTAATTAAAATCATGAGTTCTTGAATCCCAGAGAAATACTGTTTAGAAACTTCTCTCAATCTGCTTGGCTTGGCCTAGAGGAGTGGCCATTTTATCAACAGGAAAAAAAAAACTTCTCTACTACAACCCTGTTGCCTTCTGAAAAACAGCAAGTTATTTCTTTATATAATTATCATTTTATTATTTTATGGAAAATTAATTTATTAATAGCCTATTATGTGTTCTCACTTGCTTCTCTAAGTAATATTTTGAGAAAAATGTTGAATAAAACCATGGATTATAGAGAAAAGTCAAAATATATGTGTAATATTTAATTATTTTATAAGTTTTATAATAAAGTATTCCATTTCTTTATCTTTGACACTTGTTAAGTTCTTGAATAAGTTAGTTAGTGAAAAGTCAGTAATTTCAAAGGTAATTTAACTGTATAAATGTCAGTCAGTTAGGACTCTTAGAGAATGGTTGGGTGCAGTGGTTCACCTCGGTAATCCCGGCACTTTGGGAGGCCAAGGCAGATGGATCACCTGAGTCCAGGAGTTCAAGACCAGCCTGGCCAACATGGCAAAACCCTGCCTCTATTGAAAATACAAAAAAAGTAGCCAGTAACACAAAAAAGGTGGCGCACGGCTGTAGTCCCAGCTACTTGGGAGGCTGAGGCTGCAGTGAGAGGAGCCTGCGCCACACCACTCCCCGCTGGGTGACAGAGAGAGACTGTCTCAACAACCACAAATCTTAGAGAGTAACTTCAGTGAAAAGAGGAAACATAGATAAGCTATTCAACAACTAGTGATTTTTCTTGTTTGCCTTTGAAGAAATCAAAGTATCAAATGCTAGGATGAAACAGATGACACATTTACCCTCTTGAGGACACACTATTTTGTTCCCCTGTAATTGTCATGAAAACATGTATTTGTGGAAATCATCTAAGACAAAGCTACCGTAAATGTATTTTTACATTTGAAAGTCATTCTAGTAAAATATTTTTGTAAAAATAAACAGGGGGAAGGGAAGGATGGGCAGGAAAAGAAGAAAAAAATAAAAAGTAATTGTTCTTGGCTTTTTGAAATTTTGAATCATTAAACCAGTGGAGAATAAGAACTGCGCAAAGTTATGTCCAATTGATCTGAAAATACTGTATTTTTCCTTGCATCTGTGATTACATATGTGTCTACATATGTTCATATGCATATCTTTATAGGTAAGAGAATTTTCATATAAATTATTGCTATTTAGCAAACAAAAAATTATGATTAAGAATGGAAAATGGAATAGATGCAGATAAAATAAGTGACAGAAAAAAAAATATTTTGTTCTTTTTTTGAGACAGAGTTTCACTCTTGTTGCCCAGGCTGGAGTGCAATGATATGATCTCAACTCACTGCAACCTCCGCCTCCCGGGTTCAAGCAATTTTCCTGCCTCAGCCTCCCAAGTAGCTGGGATTACAGCTGCCCACCACCACGCCCAGAAAAAAAAAATTGTCTTTATAACTTTTGGTAATAAGCAACCACATATTAGTGTTTAATGGGAATCAGGAATTATACTAAACTATTTATATATGTTATCTCATTTAATCCTAACAATAGCCCACTTAGGAAGATACTATTATTCTTTGTTGGCAGGTGACAACTCAGATTCAGAGACATTACATATTTAGCCCTAGTACACAGTCCCTGAGTGATGGGGTCAGGACTCAAACCCAAATCCACTGGGGTTCTCGTCACTGTGCTGCGTTACCCTGGGATAGAGAAAGAAAAAGAAGGGCATGCAGGCCTTAGAACTCACTTTTTGCCCCCTGAGATGCATGTGAACAGAGTTTGACAATAAGTGATTTAACAATGATAAATTATCGGCAGAGCTGGGAATTTCAGATGGGGAACTAGGGTTGAGAAGTAATAAATCCTTAGCTAGTCTTTTCAACAAAGACTTGTTGCATATCTAAGTCTTTATCCGTAATAATTGCTTTGCTCTGGGATGATAGTATTTCCTGGGCAATCACACCAGAGTATCTGGAGTCTGCAACTCCAAGTCCATTAAGATGGAGGGAAAGCATGAGCGAGAATTCTCTTGGTATGGGTTCTATATGCTAATGGTAGAAAGACGATACCACACCAGAAAAAAAAAAAAAAAAAAAAAACTGTCTTGATACCTTTTGGTAATAAGCAACCACATATTAGTGTCTAATGGGAATCAGATATTGTACTATTTATATATGTTATCTCATTTAATCCTCACAATAGCCCAATACACCACAATACCTCACAATACACCAGCATGTGTTATCTAAGACATGGTTTATGAAAATTTATAGCACAGAACCCATTATTGCTAAGTGTGATGTGCAAAAGATCCTCTATTTATGTGCTATATAGTTTTATCTTTGAAAATGTAAAAATAAGCTTAAGGATTCCATGCTTTGTCTGTTTTACCTTATCTTTCCCCTAAGATCTTAATTCCTTGAATACCTTTGTGGTCTGCACTGGTGCTGAGGGTTAACACCTAGGATGGTTTTCATCAGTCACCCCTGGATCTGGGTGACTGACACTCTCTTCCTCCCAAGAGGACCATAGACTCCTGAGAGGTGATTCTCAAACTGTTGTCACTCAATTGCTATCATCATGAGTTTTCCCCATAAGCATGTATCACCTCTACCAACTTTTAAATCTATTTAAGTAAAAATATGATTTGCTGTAAAAAATATTTTGGCCAGGCACAGTGGCTCACGCCTATAATCCCACAGTCTGGGAGGCTGAGGCAGGCCGATCACCTGAGGTTGGGAGTTCAAGACCAGCCTGGCCAACACGGTGAAACCCTGTCTCTACTAAAAATACAAAAATCAGCCGGGCTTGGTGGTGGTGCCTGTAGTCCCAGATACTCGGGAGGCTGAGGCAGGAGAATCACTTGAACCCAGGAGGCGGAGGTTGCAGTGAGCTGAGATCACATCATTGTACTCCAGCCCCGGGGATAGAGTGAGACTCCATCTGGAAACCATCATTCTCAGCAAACTAACACAAGAACAGAAAACCAAACACTGCATGTTCTCACTCGTAAGTGGGAGTTGCACAATGAGAACACATGGACACAGGGAGGGGAACATCACACGCCAGGGCCTGTCGGGGGTGGGGGGTGTCTAGGGGAGGGATAACATTAGGAGAAATACCTAATGCAGGTGATGAGTAGATGGCTGCAGCAAACAACCATGGCATGTGTATGTAACAAAACTGCATGATTTGCATGTGTACCCGAGAGCTTAAAGTATAGTAAAAATAAAAATTATTTTCTCTAAAAAAAAGAAATTATTTTAAAATCAACTGTTTTATAACTCCTTTAAACATAGAATCAATAGAACATGGCATGAAGGGTAGCTGCAAAAGCCAAATATTTACATTTGTTAATTTTAATTAATTACAAAATAGTCACTACAATTGGTTTACAAAACTCATCTGAAAATAAAAGAATTCCAATGACACTAAGTGACCTGTTCATAGTTTCTCAAGAATACTCAGTTTAATATCACTAAGTTTAGAATAAAGATGGGATTTTATGTAAGATTATCTTGAATCCCAATTCACAATTGCACAGAGAAAAAGCAAATTATGTCCATTTAATTGTGCCTTTGCTATAGAGCTCGACATTGAGGCTCATGATGTAAGTGACGTTTGTTCAACCAATTTTTGTAGAAAAGCTTCAAAAGCACGATCTACAGTGTGTTTCTCTGAATGTGCCCAGCTATTTGTTAGTTTCCACAGTGGCATAGTGCCTTACTCATCTATAACCACCATATTGTTTGAATGTCATGAAGAGATACTTGCAAAGTGTCCTAAGTGTTTCCTTATACTATGTTTTTTTCTTGAGTCAGAATCTTGCTCTGTCATTCAGGCTGGGGTGCAGTGGCACAATCTCAGTTCACTGCAACCTCTGCCTCCCAGGCTCAAGAGATTCTCCCGTTTCAGCTTCCCAAGTAGCTGGGACAACAGGCGTATGCCACCATGCCCAGCTAATTTTCTATTTTTAGTAGAGGCAGGGTTTTGCCATGTTGGCCAGGCTAGTCTCGAACTCCTGGCCTCAAGCAATCTGCCCGCCTTGGTCTCTCAAAGTGCTGCTATTACAGGCATGAACCACTGTGCTCGGCTACCTTAAACTTTGTTTAATGAGGGACATGGTCGAGTTTATAATCAGGTCATTCAATAACAAAAAGTCATTTTTATAATTGTTGGTTGGTTTAATGAACAAATTAGGTTTAAAAATTGTTCCCAACATTCTAATTGGGATTAAAAAGAGACACCAATATCTAGGAAAAGGAGATCCTGCATGTCTCTTCCCACCCATTTCATTCAACCCCTGTTCTTCTCTTCTTCACACAGCCGTAGCCTCCCCATTTAGGCCATCTCTGCCCCATACAGGTTAGCAGATGGCTTGACATTGTCTCGTGTTGCACTGCAATGCCCATGCCACATGCTGGAAAATGCTATTCTAGGTCAAACCACGTGGTCTTCCTCAACCCTGCATTCTGATGGCAAACAGACTTTTTAAAACTGGTGTGCAGTACAAGGAGTGGTCCATGAACAGTCACAGCACTTGGGGAGATGATCTCTGAAGATGAACCAGAGCCATGGGCTGTTCCTCATGGAGAGGAGGCCCAGGCCCAGTTCCCCCTTTGTCTCTTCCTATCCCTTCTTTCATGTGACTGGACTACAGGAAGGAGCAGGCAGCACCCACTTGGCAGAAGGCCTAGCTTTACTGTTCTTCAGTGTGTCCCTCAGTTCCTGCAGACTCTCCATATCCTAGCAGCTGAGAGTCTCCTCTTCCTAGGAAGAGGGTCTTCTCTCCCCTGTCCCCATGCCTTTTGAGAGCCAAGCTGGCTGCAGAGTAAGATTCAGGACAATGGTTTCTAAGTAACTACCTGCATCACTATCACCTAAAGTTATTTTATACAAAAACTTCCCAGGTCCCTTTCAAGAAATAGAATTCATTAAGCCTGAGGGTGGGGCCTGGGAATTTATATTTTAAAAGGCATTCAAGTTTTTCTCAAGAATAGCTAGGTTTGGAACCACTGGTCTGAGGCCAAAAAATAAAATAGGAAGTGATTGGATGTGTTTTCTTAGACAAATGAGTGCCTGTGGTTGCATGCCATCCCATGCAGCTGTGCAGTGGTTGGGCCAAATTTAGCCAAGAATGAAGTGACCCTTTGCCTGTCTCATCTTCTGCATGTACATTTCACCTGCATGTACATTTCACCAGTAAACTATTAGTTGGTCAAGATAAGAATTCACAGGCAGAGACGCCATGTGCTGGTGATCTTAGTTTATTCTCATTCTCAGGCAAGCCAGGAGCACCTGCACTCACTCAGGTTTGGAGGATGGGGAGCAGAAACATTGAAAACAATTGACCATTTTTCTGACTCAAGCACCCACATGCAAGAGCTAGATTACTGTGCTTTTAAAAAAAATACTTTTTTAAAAAAAGAGTGTATAATAGAAAAGCTGAAGAAATACCCATTGGAATATGCCTTTCGCAAGCTACTCCCAAGGCTTCATGTGTGAGTGTTTACAGAGAAATGCGCAGTCAAGGCAGAATGACAGCTGCTCTCCTATTTCCTGCTTGGTCATTAGGTGCCAAGAGGTGAATTCATCATTTTTTAATGGATGGTGCCAACTGTCAATATCCTCATAAATTTCGAGAAACGCATTGGTTGCCTTGACTAAATGAAATGGTAACTTCAGCTTTTGTACAACAGAAAACCAAAAAAAAAAAAAACAAAGTTATATAGGGAAAAGCCACTGGAATGATGTTTTTGGCCCAGCTCAAGAAGTTAGGTTCATTGTTTGTGCTTTACTTGGCCTCTGATTTCTGTTTAATGGCTAATTTTAATTCACAGTCTTTGTATTTTTTAAGATTGATTCCAGATATTTAAATATTAACATGTTGTTTATATATCCACATAGTCTGAAACCAATAAAGAAATAATTGTTATTGTTTTCAGCAAATTTCTTTGTTATGATGCCCATATTGTGAGGGCTTTTATTGCTCAAAGCTAGGTCTGCTGAAAAGATAGACATTTCACATTTTCTTAGACGTTCTATTTGTTTTAGTGCTGAAAGTCCCCCTGACATGCAGAGTCACTCTTTCATAGTTTGGTCTGCCTTAACTAATATTTTTTCTTACATTTTTGCTAACTAAAATGCATTTATTCTTTTGACAAATATGTATTGAGTGTCAACTGCAATGTGAGCTCCAAGCACAGAAAAATATCTTGTTCCTGACCCAAATGGACTTTACTTAAAAATACAGAAGGCAATGTTACAAGGTCATATAGTCCTAATATTAAAAACAAAAACAAAAAGAACCTCACTTTTACATTGATCCGGTTAGCATTTGAAAATGCTTGTTTCAGTCTGTTATTGTGAATATCATATATGCACAGCAGGATCATTCAAAAGTGTTTTTAACCTCCTCCAAAATCATAATATCACAAAATTATGGCATTAAGCAGAAAGGAGTCCACTTGAAAACTGATAGAAATGAAGAACTGGAAGAGAATTTAGAACTCATTTATCTCCCCCATTTCACAGATATAGAAACTGACACCCAAATATCTTACAGCCTTTCCTAAAATTACTCAATGATTTAAAAGTAAGGTCAATTAAGGGACAATTTTTAGGTAAGCATACTTTTTGCTGTATTATAAAATATTTATTGATTTTTGCCTTACAGGTAGACATTTTTGTTTAGTTTAAGGACAAGTTTGATGAGTAGTGAGTTTAAAATGAAAACCTAGTAAGAAACATTTCTTAGTTCATATATGTGATATTATCTGAAGTTCCCTTCCCCCCCAAAAAAAAATGCTCTGGTACCATAAAAAACACGAGAATATTGTCATCCTCTCTCCATGTAGGGAAAAGGTGACATTATGAAATTGTCCATTTTTAAAACTATCTGACCCATTCCCTTTCCAAAAGTCAAATATCTTCAGGGAACTGAACTATTGCTTTGCTTTGAACTGTGAATTAAGAATAACGTTGAATGTTGCAAACTTTCTACTAAAACCACTAGACACTCATTGGGTGAATTTTATGGTACGTAAGTTGTATCTCAATAAAACTGTTTAAATAAAAAGAATATGCTTGCAATAAGGACTATCTATGCTCTCACCTGTTGTGATGTCAATGACAGGGTCCTTGCAGGAGCAAGCCTGTTTTTGCTGGACAAGCGTTCAAGATTCTGAATTCAGGTTGCAGCAAACAGTTGCGGTTATGGGGATCTGCCATTGGCATTACACGTGACTCGTTCAACCTACATTTAAGAGTTTGGCAGGAGCTGCAACATCTGTATTTGCAGTCATCTCCATCCCAAGAGGGAAAAATATCCATGATAAGGCTAGGGTTGGAGAGGGCAGAAGGTAGAAAAACTAATTTGGTATTATCCCCTTCTTTCTATCCTACTGGTTAATAGGAAAAAATACCTAGAGGAAAGAATTGTGAACACACTGTTCTTTAATGTCTGTGGATTTTATGAAATATTTTTTAAAATCTGCCTTAAGAATCATCTGATGAAGTTTTAATGTTTTGCTTATTTTCAGAAAATTTTCCTAGGACTTATCTGTTAAACCAAGAAAAACAATGTATTAAGATGTTACAGTTCCCAAAGACTAGCAACAGAAGTAGGCAGAACAGAAAGAAGCAATGATGATATAATGATAACAACTGACATTAATGCTCATCTGCTATGAGCAAGGGATGTACTTTCTATTTTCCACATATTAATCTGAATTTCTGTAATTATCTGCATCTTAAGATATGAAATAATTATTGACTCTCCTAATTATGCACGTGAACCAAGACTCACAGACATTTCATACAATGGCACTGGATTCGTAAAGAGCCTGTTATGTTGACTAAGAGCAAGGCATTTGCATCCCTAAGAACCTCAAGTTTATATACTGAATTCCCCCAAAGAATCCATCTGGTCAATAGTAATGTCATTTCATTTATTTGAGCCTCCATTTCTTCGTTTAGGAATAGGCATTTAATCATTTATTCAATGAAAGTTAGCACCATTTATACTGGATTCTACAAAGTTTAATAGATATACACAAGTTTTCTGCCCTCACTGGGCTCATGACTCACAGATGTGGACCATCACTAACCAAGGATATCCCACAACATTACAACCAAGAGAAACCTAAGCAGAAAAGATGTATGATTGCAGCAGAAGCTATATGGTGCTCTCAACGTATCTGCTTGGTTCACTTAGCCATTTTCTTGCATCAGCCTGTGGTGTGATTCTACTCCCAAAGCTAGCACCTGCATTTCTTTTTTCAGGGGCAGGCTCACACTGCCAGCACTCACTTTGGCTGCAAGCACAGAAAACCACAAGTGCGTGGAAATTTACTCTCCCATCCAGCCGGGTGCAGGCTTGCAACCAATGTGTCATTCATTCGTTGGCAACTGACCTAGTCAGGAGTAACTTTAGTAACCAGAATTGTTTTGAATTTTTTATAAGGTTTTGTTTTCTAAAGGGACGTAGCTGGTACCTAGTAATACTCACCAAATGGTAACTATAAAATGACAAGAGAGGAAGACAGTTACTGAAGAAGGCAACAGATGCTCTAGCAACAACTAAGGATATTTTGAGGGCAAAAGAAGGGTTTATGCACAGGGGTAGGGAAGACTTCTTAACATTGGTAAGAATAGTATTTTTGATATAATCTCCAAAGTACAGGCAACAGAAGCAAAAATAGACATGGGGGTTGTATCAAACTTAAGAGCTTCTTCACAAAGGAAACAGTCAATAGAATAAAAAAGTCAACCTAAAGAATGAGAGAAAATATCTGTGAATCATCTATCTGCTAAGGGGTTAATACCCAAAATATATAAAGAACTCATATAACTCAATAGAAAAAAAAAGAAATCAACACTTATAATTTAATTTTAAAATGTGCATGGGACCTGAATAGACATTTCTCAAAAGAAGATATACAAATGGCTAACAGGTATGTAAAAATGTGATCAACATCAATTATCAGGGAAACACAAATGAAACCCACAATGAGGGTTTGATACCTCATACCTATTAGAATGGCTGTCAAAAAGACAAAACAGTAAGTGTTAGGATATGGAGGAAACGAATCCTTGTACACTATTGATTAAAATATCAGTACAACCATGATAGAAAACGATATACAGGTTCTTCAAAAAACTAAAAATAGAATTAAATATTTGATCCAGCGATCCCACTTCTGTGCATATATCCAAAGGAAATGGAATCAGTATGTTAAAGAGATATCTGCATTCCAATATTCATTGCAGCATTATTCACAAAGCAATGTTATAGAAGCAACCTAAGTGGCCGTTGACGGATGCATGGATAAAGAAAATGTGTTTATATATACCATGGAATATTCTTTACTCCTAAAGAAATCCTGCTATTTGTGACAGCATAGATGAACCTAAAAGACATTGTGCTAAGTAAAATAAGCCAGACAGAGAAAGGCAAATACTGCATGCTCTCACTTATGTGTAAAATCTAAAGTACTTGGATACATAGAAGCAAAGAGTAAAATGGTTGGGGTGAGTGAGGGACAAGGGGAAATTGGGAGATGTTAGTCGAAGTATCCAAAGTTTCAGTTATAAGATGAAGTTGTAAGTTCCAGAGATCTAGCATACAACATGGTGATCAAGTCTACAGTTTATGTTATAGACTTGAAATTTGCTAAGAGGGCAGATCTTAAATATTTTCACCACATAAAAGAAGAAAAGGAAAAAAAGAAAGGGAAGGAGGGAGGAAAAAAGGTATGAAAGAAGAAAAAGGCAAGAGAGAGGTAACTAGATGGGTGATGGATATGTTATTAGCTTAATTGTGCTGATCATTTCACAATGTATACATACATTAAAACATCAAGTCATACATGTTAAATATATACAATTCCTATTTGTCAATGATACTTCAATAAAGCTGAGAAAGAAAGAATTTTAGGGTTTTGAAGCTTTGCAGGAAATAATGATAAGCAGGTTGATTTCTGGATGAGATTTTGTGAGGCCTTGGATTATCCAACCTCAGCTGCCAACCTCTTGGCACAGGTGCATGGCTGAGGTCCTCAAAGGACTGAGAGCTGGCAGCCTGAGGAGTGGTCAGCTGCCAACCCTTTCCTCTGTGCAGAGTGGGAAGAAGTTGGTTCCTGTGCGACCATTAATTAAATCCTGAATGGGTGGGCATTTTTAACGTCTTTTCCAGTGTCACAGTCTTGCTAGCAGAGTTCATAACTGAACTGCAGCCAACCTCAGTCAGGGAACAGGAAACAAACTGTGGCTGGGGCCAAAGTACTTGTTCTCCATCCAAATGTAGTCACCCAGGTAGGTCTCAGTTAGAGGTCAGCCTGTAATTCTCAATGGATCCATTGTTTCCACCCATCTCCCCTCTGCAATGTCCGGAAGACATGAAATAGGATTTGGGGCAAGATTAATGTGCTGCTTTACTATATTGTCTCTCTGGAAGGCACACTTTGGGTATTGTTTCCTAGCACAAGGAGTCTTTCAGAGTCGCCTTGTAAAGGATTGCTTTTTGGAAGATTATATTTGAGAGTTAGGTGTCTCAGTATCAACAGGATAAAGTGGCAGGGAGATTTAGCAGTGATCTGGATAATCTTATCAACCCAGATAATTCAGACTTTGGTTTTACTACCTTGAAATGCAGTAGCCAAATAATCACGAGCTAGCTTAATTCCTTTCCACACAAAAAAAGAGGGCTGACACTTACTAAGCCCCAATTATGGGCCAGATACTCTCCTAGGCACTTTATCTGCACTCTTTCCTTTAATTCTCATATCAAATCCCTTATTATAATTTCCTCCCTTTTAAGTAGGAGGAAAATGAAGTTCAGTAAAGTTAAATAATTCACTTAAAATCACACAGAAAATAAATGATGTAACTAGGTTTAGAATCAGTCTGTTTCAGGCTAAAGTAAAGGTCTTTCTACTTCGGAAATGGAAGAAGCCAACTTTTAAAATAACAAGCCAATAATAAGATCTATTTAGATATTGTCTGTGGCTTCTACTTACTATTTGATGGTAGAAGCTTCCTGCAAATCTACTCCTAAACAGATAAAGTTTAGCTAAAATACGGCGGAAAAAAACCTGTCTAAAAATTCTAGAAAGTAAATATAAGCAGAAATGTTGAGAAAAGTCAAGTGTGGAGAAGTAAAGTGCAAAAAGTTAAGTTTACTTTCTTCTCTCTTTTCTTCTCTTTTTTCTTATGGCTTTATCTTGAGGGCAGATTATACACACAGCACAGCATCTGGATGGGGGGGCTAGAATCTCGATAGAATTTCTGGATGAAAGAACTAGGGAAAGGAACTGCAAATATCAGGTCAGGGTACCAGATAAAAAGAGAGGAATCCCACCTAAATGGGCGATGTAAAAAAAAGGCATTTCTTAATCCCGAAAATGAATTTCATATAAATCTCTGACCTCGAGAACACCATGCATGTGTGGGAAAACTCAAAGCATCACAGCAAAGGCTTAAAGAATTGAATTGAAATTTGAACTAATAGCCACAGTAAATGAAACAGAGCTTATACTTTGGGTCTGATCTAATGAATTATCTGCTAAAATAAAATCATTGTTCTTCAGAGGAATGTAACAGAACCCAGAGGCCTTCACATTATAACAGTATGCCCAGGATCCAATCCAAAATTACTCAACAAAGAATGGACTAATATGAATCATTTCTATAGGAGAAGATGATCAACATATGCCAACCCCAAAATGACCCAGATGTTGGGAGAATCCATGTGTTTAAAGTTACATAAGAACTTTAGAGCAGATCATAGAACCATCCTTGATAATAAGAATGCATTCAAAATGAAAAAGGATAGAAATATTATCAGGGAAATATAAAATATAAAAAAGAACCAAATGAATACCTTAGAATTGAAAAATATTAACAATAAAAATTTACTGCCTGAGCTTAATGAAATAATAGATATGACAAAGGAAACAGTGAACTTGCAGATAGATTAATAGAACATATCCAATCTGTAGAGAGAAAGATAAATGATTTTAAAAAACAAGGAGCTAGGATAATGGTGGGGTAAGGACCTCCAAAAATCACTTCCTCCATAAAAGCAATGAGTGGGGAGGAGCCAAGATGGACGATTAGAAGAGCTGCGGGCTGTGGCTCTCTCTGAGGAACGAAAAAGTTAAATGAATTCTCCGCCTTCACCTGAGGTATCCAGGCTCTCACACTGGGAGCAAATAGGCAGTTGGTACCACCCACAGACAGTGAGGAAAAGTAGGGTGGGGTGACAGCCCACCTGGGAGTGGCATGGGGCAAGGGGAGATCTCCCTCCCCCAGCCAAGGGAGGTGGTGAGTGAGTGTGCTACCCCGCCCAGGAAAGCACACATTTCCCATGCATCTTTTCAATTCGTTGATCAGGAGATCCCCTCGTGAGCCCATGCCACCAGGGCCTTGGGTCCCAGGCACAGAGCTCTGCAGACTCAGTGGCTGCTCGGGCAGGCAATGAGACAGAGGAGTTGTTTTGGATACTCCAGCTCTGGGACTTCCGGTGAGGCAAGAAGGCAGCTGAAACCAGGGAGCCAAGTGGCATCATTCAACAGGCCTTGCTCCCACAGAACCTTACCAGCTAAGATCCACTGGCTTGGAATCCCTGGCTGGCCAGTGGCAGCAGGCTGGAGACTGCCTAAGATGACCAATTTCCAGGGGGAGGGGCGGCTGCCATCTCTGCAGCTCCAGTCAACTGTTTTCCTCTGCCGGTGCCAAAGAGACTGGGTGGTTTGGACTGGGAGGAATTCCCCACAGTGCAGCACAGTGGCTGTGACAGATCGTTGCCAGACTGCTTCTTTAAGTGGGACCCTGATCCATCCCTCATCACCAGGCAGGGCTTCCCCACCAGAATTTCAGCAACTCCAGCCAGGGGTTTATGGACAGATCTTTGATCTCCCTGCGACAGAGCACCTGTGCAGAGGAGTGGCTGCAGTCTCCATGGTTTGGCCTATTTAATCTTTCCTGCCAGCTAGCTCTGGAGAGTCCAGACAGCACAGAGCACCCGCTCTGCCAAGGGGCAGCAAGACTGCTTCTTAAAGTGGGTCCCTGATCTCATTTCTCCCATCTGGGCGAGGCCTCCCAACAGGGGTCTCCAGATGCCTCATACAGAAACGTTCCATTCAGCACCAGGTAGGTGACCCGCTGGGACAGAGCTCCCAGAAGAAGGAGCAGGTGGCCATCTTTGCTGTTTTGCAGCCTCCACTGGTGATACCTCCAGGTGTGGGAGGGCTCCAGGTGAACAGGATCTGAAGTGGACCCCCAGCAAACAGCAGGAACTCCACACAAGAGGGGCCTGAATGTTAAAAAAATAAAGCAACAAAACAAAACATCAACAAAAAAAGACCTCACAAAAAAACCCATCCAAATGCCAGTGGGCCTCAAAGATTGAAAGTAGATAAGCCCACAAAGATGAGAAAAAAAACAATACAAAAACACTGAAAACTCAAAAAGCCACAGTACCTCTTTCTCCTCCAAATGATCGCAACACCTCTCCAGCAAGGACACAGAACTGGGCTGACACTGGGGTGGATGAATCGACAGAAGTAGGCTTCAGAAGGTGGGTAATAGTGAACTTCACTGAGCTTCAGCTCAGTGAAGCACGTTCTAACCCAATGCAAAGAAGCTAAGAACCATGATAAAACATTATAGGAGCCGATAACCAGAATAACCAGTTTATGGAGGAAAATAAATGCCCTGATGGAGTTGAAAAAACACAACATGAGAACTTTGCAATGCAATCACAAGTGTCAAGAGCCAAATAGAACAAGCAGAGGAAAGAATATCAGAGCTTCAAGACTATTTTCCTGAAATAAAAAAGGCACACATTAGAGAAAAAACAATGAAAAGGAATGAACAAAACCTTTGAGAAATGTGAGATTGTGTAAAAAGACCAAACCTACAACTGACTGGGGTACCTGAAAGAGATGGAGAAAACAGAACTAAATTAGAAAACATATCATCCAGGAGGACTTCCCCAACCTAACAGGACAGGCCAACACTCAAATTCAGGAAATCCAGAGAACCCCAGTATAATACTCCATGAGAAAATCAACCTCAAGACATATAATCGTCAGATTCTCTAAGGTTGAAATGAAAGAAAAAATGTTAAAGGCAGCCAGAGAGAAAGGCCAGCTCACCTACAAAGGGAAGTCCATTAGACTAATAGCAGACCTCTCAGCAGAAATCCTCCCAGCCAGAAGAGATTGGGGGCCAATATTCAACATTCTTCAAAGAATTTCCAACCAAGAATTTCATATCTGGACAAACTAAGCTTCATAAGCAAAGGAGAAATAAAATACTTTTCAGACAAGCAAATGCTGAGGGAATGCATCACCACCAGGTCTGCTTTGCAAGAGCTCCTTAAGGAAGCACTAAATACAGAAAGGAAAAAACCATTACCAGCCATTACAAAAACGCACTGAAGTTCACAGACCAATGACACCATGAAGCAACTACATAAACATGTCTGCAAAATAACCAGCTAGCATCATGATGACAGAATCAAATTCACACATAACAATATTAACCTTAAATGTAAATGGCCTAAATGTTCCAATTAAAAGACGCAGAATGGCAGGCTGGATAAAGACCCACCAGTGTGCCATATTCAAGAGACTCATCTTACGTGCAAAGACACACATAGGCTTAAAATAAAGGGATGGAGGAAAATTTACCAAGCAAATGGAAAACAGAAAACAGTAGGGCTTGCAATCCTAGATGCTGACATAAGACTTTAAGCAAAAAAAGATCAAAAAAGACAAATACGTTTATTACTAATCACAAACAGATCAATTCAACAAGAAGAGCTAACTATCCTAAATGTATATGCACCCAACCCAGGAGAATCCAGATTCATGAAACAAGTTTTTAGAGATCTACAAATAGACTCCCACACAATAATAGTAGAACACCCCACTGTCAATTTTAGACAGATCACTGAGACAGAAAATTAACAAAGATATTCAGGACCTAAACTCAGCTCTGGATCAAGTGGACCTGATAGGTATCTACAGAACTCTCCACCTAAAAACAAGGGGATAAACATTCTTCTCAGGCCACATGGCACTTACTTTAAAATTGATCACATAATTCGAAGTAAAACACTCCTCAGCAAATGCAAAAGAACTGAAATTATAACAGTTTCTCAGACCAGTGCAATCAAATTAGAACTCAAGATTAAGAAACTCACTCAAAACCACACTACTACATGGAAATTGAACAACCTGCTTCTGAATGACTCCTGGGTAAATAATGGAATTAAAGCAAAAATCAAGAAGTTGTTTGAAACTAATGAGAACAAAAAGACAACATACCAAAATCTCTGGGAAGCAGCTGAAGCTATGTTAAGAGGGAAATTTACAGCAATAATTGCCCACATCAAAAAGCTAGAAAGATATCAAATTAACACTTAACATCACAGCTAAAAGAACTACAGAACCAAAAGCAAACAAACCCCAAAGCTTGCAGGAGACAAGAAATAACCAAGATCAGAACACAATGGAAGGAGATAAAGAGAAAAAAAAAAAAAAAAAAAAAAAAAAAACCTTAAAAAAAAAAAATCAACACATCCAGGAGCCGTTTTTTTTAAATTAATAAAATAGACCACAAGCTGACTAATAACAAAGAAAAAAGTTAAATAGATACAATCAGAAATGATAAAGAGGATATCACTACTGACCCCACAGAAATACAAACAACCATCAGAAAATACTATAAATACCTCTATGCAAATAAACTAGAAAATCTAAAAGAAACTGATAAATTCCTGGATACATACACCCTCCCAAGACTGAACCAGGAAGAAGCTGAATCCCTGAATAGACCAATAACGAGTTCTGAAATTAAGACAGTAATAAATAGCCTACTAACCAAAAAAAAAGCCTAGGACCGACAGATTTACAACTGAATTCTACCAGAGGTACAAAGAGGAGCTGATACCATTTCTTCTGAAAGTATTCAAACAATTGAAAAGAAGGGACTCCTCCCTAATTCACTTTTTGAGGCCGGCATCATCCTGATGATACAACAACAAAAAAAGAGAACTTCAGGCCAATATCCCTCATGAACATTGATGTAAAAATCCTCAATAAAATACTGGCAAACCAAATCCAGTCGCACATCAAAAAGCTTAGCCACGATAATCAAATCAGCTTAATCCCTAGGATGCAAGGTTTGTTCAACACATGGAAATCAATAAATGTAATTCATCACATAAACAGAACTAAAGACAAAAACCACGATTATCTCAATAGATGCAGAAAATGGCTTTGATAAAATTCAACCTCCCTTAATGTGAACAACTCTCAAACTAGGTATTGAAGGAATATAACTCAAAATAATAAGAACCACTTATGACAAACCCACAGCCAATATCATACTGAATAGGCAAAGGCTGGAAACATTCCCTTTGAAAACCAGCACGCAACAAGAATGCCCTCTCTCACCACTCCTATTCAACATAGTATTAGAAGTTCTGGCCAGGGCAATGAGACAAGAGAAACAAATAAGGGGTATTAAAATAGGAATAGAGAAACTCAAATTGTCTTTGTTTGCAGATGACATGATCCTTTATGTAGAAAACCTTATCATCTCAGCCCAAAAGCTTAAGCTGATAAGCAACTTCATCAAAGTCTAAGGATACAAAATCAGTGTGCAAAAATCACAAGCATTCCTATATACCAACAACAGACAAGCAGTGAGCCAAATAATGAATGAACTCCCACTCACAATTGCTACAAAGAGAATAAATTACACAGGATTACAGCTAACAAGAGAAGTAAAGGACCTCTTCAAGGAGAACTACTGCTGAAGGAAATCAGAGAGGACACAAACAAATAGAAAAACATTCCATGCTCATGGATAGGAAGAATCAATATTGTGAAAATGGCCACAATGCCCAACGTAATTTATAGATTCAATGCTATTTCCATTAAAACTACCATTGATATTCTTCAAAGAATTAGAAAAACTATTTTAAAATTCATATGGAACCAAAAGAGACCCTGTATAACCAAGACAATCATAAGCAAAAAGAGCAAAGCTGGAGGCATCATGCTACCCAACTTCAACCATACTGTAAGGCTACAGTAACCAAAACAACATGGTACTGGTATAAAAACAGACACATAGACAAATGAAACAGAATAGAGAACTCAGAAATAAGACTGCACATCTACAACCATCTGATCTTCAACAAACCTGACGAAAGCAAGCAATGAGGAAAATATTCCCTATTTAATAAATGGTGCTGGGAGAACTGGCTAGCTATATCCAGAAAATTGAAACTGGACCCCTTCCTTACACCTTATACAAAAATTAACTCGAGATGGATTAAAGAATTAAATGTAAAACCCAAAACTATAAAAATCCTAGAAAAAATCCAGGCAATAGACACAGGACGTAGGCATGGGCAAAGATTTCATGACAAAAATGCCAAAAGCAATTGCAACAAAAGCAAAAATTGACAAACAGGATCCAATTAAACTAAAGACCTACTGCACAGCAAAAGAAACTATCAGAGTGAACAGACGACCTACAGAATAGGAGAAAATTTTTGCAATCCATCCATCTGACAAAGGTCTAATATCCAGAATCTAGAAGAAACTTAAATGTGCAAGAAAACAACCCCATTAAAAACTAGCCAAAGGACATGGACACTTCTCAAAAGATGACATTTACACAGCCAACAAACACATGAAAAAAAGCTCAACATCACTGACGATTAAAGCAACACAAATTAAAACCACAATGAGATAACATCTCACACAGTCAGAATGGCAATTATTAAAAAATCAAGAAACAACAGATGCTGGCAGGGCTGTAAAGAAATAGGAATGCTTTTACACTGTTGGTGGGAACATAAATTAATTCAACCATCGTGAAAGACTGTGGCAATTCCTCAAAGGTCTAGAATCAGAAATACCACTTGACCCAGCAATCTCATTACTGGGTATATACCCAAAGGAATAAAAATCATTCTATTATAAAGATACATGCATGCATATGTTCACTGCAGCACTATTCACAATAGCAATGTCATGGAATTAACCCAAATACCCATCAATGATAGACTAGATAAAGCAAATGTGGTATGTATACACCATGGAATACTATGCAGCCATAAAAAAGAATGAAATAATATCATTTCCAGGGACATGGATGGACCCGGAAGCCATTATCCTCAGCAAACTAACACAGGAACAGAAAACCAAACACCACATATTCTCACTTATAAATGGGAGGTGAACGATGAGAACACATGGACAATGGGAGAGGAACAACACACACTGGGGCCTATGTGGGGGAAGGGGAGGAGGGAGGGAGACCATCAGGAGAAATAGCTAATGCATGCTGAGCTTAATATCTAGGTGATGGGTTGATAGGTGCAGCAAACTACCATGGCACATGTTTACCTTTGTAACAAACTTGCACATCCTGCACATGTATCCCAGAACTTAATATTTCAAAATTTTTTAAAAAGCAAAGAGAACATTGGAAAAAAAAATGGAATCAATCTTTTCAGAACTCAAAATTAACCAAAGACTTGCAGCAATCCAGTGGCCATTTTGTTGAAGAAAAATAGTTGAATATTTCTAAGAACAGTGAGTTTTGTAGTGTTTGACTTGTTCTATTCCTATTTTTCTCTCCCCAGCAACATGGTAGCCTTGAAAACCAAGAGTCTGCAATCATAATGAAAATCAATAACCTGGTCACTGGAGGGAACAGAATGGCATTGGGGATCCTTCCAAGCACAATTCTCAGAGAATTGTTGCCATTTGACCTGTCTAGTGGTGCCTTGGAAAACCCCATTCACAAGACTTTTCTCTAATTGACCTGACTCAGATCATTCAATGCAGTCTTTTTCTTGGAGACACTTGTAAAAAACAATCATTAGCAATTAGTTAACATTGTGGCTGTCTGAGATGTTGGATAACATTTGGGGAAAACAATTGGCTAATCAAAAGTCTTAAAAGAAAATTTATGAGGAATGAGAGGTCCATAGAAGCTTTGAAAAGCTCTAACATATTCCTGGAATTCAAGAAGACCATGTACGTGTGTAGGGCTGAGCACATGCCCAGAGCTGCACGTGTTCAGGAAATACCTAAAAATCCATACCTAGACTGACATGGAGGCTCTGTACAAGCAGCAAGCAAAGGCTAAGGCAGAGTTGTAAACTGCCTTGCTAAGTATGAAAACAGAGCTCTTGGCAAAGACAGATATTTGTATTTATTGTTTACATGCATTTAAGAAAATCTCTGTCCAACCATTATCTGACCACTAAACAGTGCAGAGACTTCGGTAGCCACACATGAGAAAAAATACGGTCTTACAGAGTTAGTTCAGAAAAGTTATTAAAGCAAATAGCAAGAGCAAGAAAAACAAATAGCAAGAGCAGAAAAACAAACCACAGAAAGTGGGAGAAATATGATTTTCAGAGTGCCATACTATATTTTTTAAGTTGTAAAGTTTCCAATGACAGCAACAACAAAATACAAAACATTTAAAGAGCAAAAAATATAGTTGTTGCAATGGGGAAAAAAAACAAGAATAAAAATTGTTCATGTGCACATATTGAGCTTAGTAAAAGTCTTTAAATCAGCAATTTCAAGTATTTCAAAAATGAAAAAAATTATATCAATAAACAAAAGTATGAGAACTACAGTAAAATATGAGAATGATGTCTCACCAAATAAAGAGATCACAATTATTTAAAAATAGAAATAAAAATTCTAGAGTTTAAAAAGTCCAATAAAAATTTACTAGAAAGACTAGATAGCAGAGTTGATCAGGCAGGGTAAGAATTAGCAAACTTGAGTTGCACATAGATGAACTGAAATTATTTAGTCTGAGAAGAGAAAGAAAAAAGAAAAAATAATAACAGAGCCTCAGACTTAATGGGATACCATCAAGCATACCACTGAACCCATAATGGAAATCCCAGATGGATAGGAGAAAGAAAGAAAGAATATTTAAACAAATGATGGCTGAAAACTCCCCAAATTTCGTTTAGAAAAGTAATTTACACATTCAAGAATCTCAATGAACTCCAGGTAGGAAAAACATCTATATACTTAATAACAAAATTTCATAGTTAAAGCCAAACATAGGATCTGAAAAACAGCAAAAAGGAAGTAACTCATCACATACAAGTGATCTTGAATAAGATGAAAGCTGATTTCTCTCTAGGAGTTATAGATTTCAGAAGGCAGTATGAAGAAGGCATATTCAAAGTCCTGAAAGAAAAGGCTGTCAACCAAAAGTCTACACCCAGAAAGACTATTCATCAATAATAAAGGGGAAATTAAGGCACTCACAAATACTAAAAAAACAAACATATTTTGTCACTAGCAGACCTATTCAACATGAAATACTAAAGGAAGTACTTTAGGCTAAAATGAAAGGACACTAGATAGTAACCTCAACTCTTAAGAAGAAGAGTGCCATAAAAACATATAGGCAAATACAGAAAACTACACACTTTTGAAGTTAAATTGATATAAATCCAGACTAGATTGTTAAGATCTCAGTTAGAATCTTCAAACCCCTAAGAAAATTATTCATAAAATACAGTGAAAGAAATTACAAGAGAAATAAAATGGCACACTAGAAAATATATGTTAAACACAAAAGGAGGAATTACTAGAGGAATAGAGGAATACAATAATACATAAGCTACACAAAAAATAAACAGCAAAAAAGGCAGCTATAAATCCTACCTAATAATTACATTAAATATAAATTGATTAAATAGCCAACTAAAAGGAGAGATTGGCTGAATAGATTTTAAAAAATAATGAAACTGCAAGCTGTCTACAAGAGACACATTTTAGATTCAAAGACACAAATAAGTTGAAATTAAGAGGGTAGAAAAAATATTCAAAGGGTAACAAATGAGAGTTGGAGTGGCTGTACTAAAATCAAATAAACAGACTTTAAGAACAAAAAATGTTACTAGACACAAAGAACATTTTTTAATAATAAAGGATATGTCCACCAACAAGATATAAACATTGAAATCATACAGAGTATGTTCTCTTACAAAAATGTATTACAATAAGGTAGAGAACCATAAGATATTTATGAAAATCCCAACTATTTAATAATTAAGCAACACAATTCTAAATAATACTGGTCAAAGAAGAAACCACAGGAAAAATTAAAATACATTTTGTGTTGAGTTGCATTGCTAAACCAATGCTTAAAAGGAAACCAATGGCATTAAATGTTCATATCAAAAAGAAGAAAGATATAAAATCATAAACCAGAGATTACATTTTGGGAAGCTAGACAAAAGAAAACAAAGTGATCCTACAGTACAAGCCGTGAATACAGTATTAAATAAAAAGCAGAAATCAACAAAATAGAAAACAATTAAGAAAATTTAAAAAGCCAAAATCTAGTTATTTGAAACGACAAAATTAACAACCCCCCTACACAAGCTGATTAAGAAACAAAAGAGAAACACCAATCACAACTGGTAGAACTAAAAGGAGGGATTATCACTACAGATGCTAAAGAACACTAAAGGATAATAAGGTCATATTTGTGACCGACTTTACTCCAAAAACCCAATAACTTAGATAGAATTTCTAAATTCCTTGAAAAACACAACCTACCAAAATTATCACGAATAGCCTTTATCTTTTAAACTGATTGAATTTACTAGCAAAAGCCTTCCCACAAAGAAAACTTCAGGCTCAAGGAGTTTTACTGGTGAATTCTAGCAAACTTTCAAGGAAGAAATAACACTAATAGTACACATTTTAAAAAAAGAGAAGAGGATGAGACATTGACCAATTTGTTTGAGGAAACTTACAGCAATAAACACCTATGTCAAAAAAGCAAGAAAGATCTCAAACAACCTAATACCTCAGACAAACTAGAAAAGCAAATTAAGCTCAAAATTAGAAAAAATCAATAAAATTGGAACAAATAAATGGAGACTAGAAAATTAAAAAATTAACTAAGAGTTAGATTTTTGAAAAGATAAAATCGGCAAACCTTTAGCTACACTGCTTTAATAAAAGAGATGACTCAATACATACAATCAGAAGTGAAATAGGAAACATTACAAGTGATACCACAAAAATTGAAAAGACTGTAAGAGATTACTGTGAACAAGTGTATGCCAATCAACTGGACAGCCTAAAAGAAATGGATAAATTACTAGACACAAGTAACCTAGCAAGACTGAATAATGAAGAAACATAAAATCTGAACAAACCAATAATGAAGGAAAAGATTTAATCAGTAATAAAAAGTCTTCTATCAAAGAAAAGCCTAGGACATAATGGCTTTACAGGTGAATTCTACCAAACATTTAAAGGAGAACTAATACTGCTCTTTCTGAAATTCTTTCAAAAAATTGAAGAAGAAGAAATACAGGTTGTGTGTCCCTTATCTAAAATGTTTGGAGGCTGGGCACAGTGGCTTACTCCTGTAATCCCAGCACTTGGGGAAGTTGAGGCAGGTGGATCACCTGAGGCCAGGAGTTCAGGACCAGCCTGGCCAACATGGTGAAACCCTGTCTCTACTAGAAATACAAAAATGAGCCAGACATGGCTACTTGGGAGGCTGAGGCAGGAGAATCTCTTGAACCCGGGAGGCAGAGGTTGCAGTGAGCCGAGATCAAGCCACTGCACTCCAGCCTGGGCAAAAGAGTGAGACTCTGTCTAAAAATAAAATAAAATAAAATGTTTGGGACCAGGAGTGTCTCAGATTTTAGTTTTTTCAAGAATTTGGAATATTTGCATTATACTTAGCAGTTGAGCACCCCAAATCAGAAAATTCAAAATTTGTAATGTTCCAAAAAGCATTCTTTGAGCATCATATTGGTGCTCAAAAAGTTTCAGATTTTGGGGCACTCAACCTGCACTTTAAAACTCATATTACAAGGCCAGCATTACCCTGATAACAAACCCAGACAAGGACATTACAAGAAAATGATAGGCCAAAATCCATGATGAACATAGATGCAAAAATTCTCAACAAAATACTAGTAAACTAAATTCAACATCATGCTAAAAAGCTCATTACCATGATCAAGTGGAATTCATCCCAGGGTTGCAAGGATGGTTTAACGTACATGAATCAACAAACATGATATGTCACATTAAGAGAATCAAGGACAAACACAGTAAGTCACATTAACAGAATCAAGGACAAACACCATATGATAATTTCAATAGATGCGGAAAATACATTTAATAAAATTCTTCTGCTGAGCAGTTGTATTACTCTGTTCTCATGCCGCTATGAAGAAATACCCAAGACTGGGTAACTTACAAAGGTTAATCAACCTGCAGGGCTGGAGAGGCCTCAGAAAACTTACAATCATGGCAGAAGGGGAGGCAAACACATCCTTCTTCACATGGTGGCAGGAAGGAAAAGAATGAGAGCAAGTGAAGGGGAGAAGTCCCTTATAAAACCATCAGATCTCATGAGAACTCACTATTTTAAGAATAACTTGGGGAAAACCACCCCCATGATTCAATTACCTCCCACCGGGTCCCTCCCACCAGATGTGAGCATTATGGAAACTACAGTTCAAGATGAAATTTGGGTGGGGACACAACCAAACCATATTAGCAGTCTAGGAAAAAAAAGAAAAAAAGCCTCAACATGTCTTCATAAAAACTCTAAACAAATTAAGTATAGAAAAAACACACCTCAACACAATAAAGGCTGTATATGACAAAACCCCAGTTAACATCGTAAACAATGGGGAAAAGTTGAACGCTTTTCCTGTAAGACCAGCAACAAGTCTAGGATGCACATGCTTTCCACTTCCATGCAACATAGTATTGGAAGTCCTTGACTAGAATAGTTAGACAAGAGAAAGGGAAAAAAAAAGGCATTTAAATAGGAGAGAAAGAAGTAAAATTGTCTGTTTGCTGATATCATGATCTTTTTTATAGAAAATCCTACAGATTCCAAAAAATATGTGAGAATAAATGAATAAAGTTCCAAGATATGAAACCAACGTAAAAAATCAATAGCATTTCTAAGCAAAAAAAAAAAAATGGGTTGCAATCCTAGTCTCTCATAAAACAGACTTTAAACCAACAAAGATCAAAAGAGACAAAGAAGGACAATACATAATGATAAAGGGATCAATTCAACAAGAAGAGCTATCCTAAATATATATGCAACCAATACAGGAGCATCCAGATTCATAAAGCAAGAACTTAGAGACCTACAAAGAGACTTAGACTTCCACACAATAATAATGGGAGAATTTAACACCCCACTGTCAATATGAAACAGATCAAGGAGACAGAAGATTAACAAGGATATCCAGGACTTGAGCTCAGCTGTACACCAAATGGACCTAACAGACATCTACACAACTCTCCATCACAAATCAACAGAATATACATTCTTCTCAGCACCACATCACACTTGTTCCAAAACTGACCATATAGTTGGAAGTAAAGCACTCGTCAACAAATGTAAAAGAACAGAAATCACAACAAACTGTCTCTCAGACCACAGTGCAATCAAATTAGAACTCAGGATTAAGAAACTTACTCAAACCGCACAACTACATGGAAACTGAACAACCTACTCCTGAATGACTACTGGGTAAATAATGAAATGAAGGCAGAAATAAAGATGTTCTTTGAAACCAATGAGAACAAAGATACAGCATACCGGAATCTCTAGGACACATTTAAAGCAGTGTGTAGAAGGAAATTTATAGCACTAAATGCCCACAAGAGAAAGCAGGAAAGATCTAAAATTGACACCCTAACATCACAATTAAAAGAACTAGAGAAGCAAGGGCAAACACATTCAAAAGCTAGCAGACGGCAAGAAATAACTAAGATCAGAGCAGGAGTGAAGGAGATAGAGACACAAAAAGACTCTTCAAAAAATCAATGAATCCAGGAGCTGGTTTTTTGAAAAGATCAACAAAATTGATAGACCACTAGGAAGACTAATAAAGAAGAAAAGAAAGAAGAATCAAATAGATGCAATAAAAAATGATAAAGGGGATATCACCACAATTCCAACAGAAATACAAACTACCATCAGAGAATACTATAAACACCTCTAAGCAAATAAACTAGAAAATCTAGAAGAAATGGATACATTCCTGGACACATAAACCCTCCTGAGACTAAACCAGGAAGAAGTTGAATCTCTGAATAGACAAATAATAGGCTCTGAAATTAAGGCAATAACCAATGGCCTACCAACTAAAAAAAGTCCAGGAACAGACGGATTCACAGCCGAATTCTACCAGAGCTACAAAGAGGAGCTGGTACCATTCCTTCTGAAAATATTCCAATCAATAGAAAAAGAGGGAATCCTCCCTAACTCATTTTATGAGGCCAGCATCATGCTCATATCAAAGCCTGGCAGAGACACACACACAAAAAAGAGAATTTTAGACCAATATCCCTGATGAACATCAATGCAAAAATCCTCAATAAAATACTGGCAAACTGAATCCAGCAGCGCATGAAAAAACTTATCCACCATGATCAAGTCGGCTTCATCCCTGGGATGCAAGGCTGGTTCAACATACACAGATCAATAAATGTAATCCATCACATAAACAGAACCAACAACAAAAACCACATGATTATCTCAATAGATGCAGAAAAGGCCTTTGACAAAATTCAACAGCCCTTCATGCTAAAAGCTCTCAATAAGCTACGTATTGATGGAAGGTATCGCAAAATTATAAGAGCTATTTATGACAAACCCACAGCCAATATCATACTGAATGGGCAAAAACTGGAAGCATTCCCTTTGAAAACTGGCACAAGACAGGGATGCCCTCTCTCACCACTCCTATTCAACACAGTGTTGGAAGTTCTGGCCAGGGCAATCAGGCAAGAGAAAGAAATAAAGGATATTCAGTTAGGAAAAGAGGAAGTCAAATTGTCCCTGTTTGCAGATGACATGATTGTATATCTAGAAAACCCCATCGTCTCAGCCCAAAATCTCCTTAAGGTGATAAGCAACTTCAGCAAAGTCTTGGGATACAAAATCAATGTGCAAAAATCACAAGCATTCCTATACACCAATAACAGACAAACGGCCAAATCACGAGTGAGCTCCCATTCACAATTGCTACAAAGAGAATAAAATACCTAGGAATCCAACTTGCAAGGGATGTGAAGGACCTCTTCAAGGAGAACTACAAACCACTGCTCAACAAAATAAAAGAGGATACAAACAAATGGAAGAACATTCCATGCTCATGGATAGGAAGAATCAATATTGTGAAAATGGCCATACTGCCCAAGGTAATTGATAGATTCAATGCCATCCCCATCAAGATACCAATGACTTTCTTCACAGAATTGGAAAAAACTACTTTAAAGTTCACATGGAACCAAAAAAGAGCCCACATTGCCAAGACAATCCTAAGCAAAAAGAACAAAGCTGGAGGCATCATGCTACCTGACTTCAAACTATACTACAAGGCTACAGTAACCAAAACAGCATGGTATTGGTACTAAAAGAGAGATATAGACCAATGGAACAAAACAGAGGCCTCAGAAATAGCACCACATATCTACAACCATCTGATCTTTGACAAACCTGACAAAAACAAGAAATGGAGAAAAGATTCCCTATTTAATAAATGGTGCTGGGAAAACTGGCTAGCCATAAGTAGAAAGCTTAAACTGGATCCCTTCCTTACACCTTATACAAAAATTAATTCAAGATGGATTAAAGACTTAAATGTCAGACCTAAAACCATTCAAGCCCTGGAAGAAAACCTAGGCAATACCATTCAGGACATAGGCATGGGTAAGGACTTCATGACTAAAACACCGAAAACAATGGCAACAAAAGCCAAAACTGACAAATGGGATCTAATTAAACTAAAGAGCTTCTGCACAACAAAAGAAACTACCATCAGAGTGAACAGGCAACCTACAGAATGGGAGACAATTTTTGCAATCTACTCATCTGACAAAGGGCTAATATCCAGAATCTACAAAGAACTTAAATTTAGAAGAAGAAAACAACCCCATCAAAAAGTGGGCAAAGGATATGAACACACTTCTCAAAAGAAGACATTTATGCAGCCAACAGACACATGAAAAAATGCTCATCATCACTGGCCATCAGAGAAATGCAAATCAAAACCACAGTGAGATACCATCTCACACCAGTTAGAATGGCTATCATTAAAAAGTCAGGAAACAACAGGTGCTGGAGAAGATATAGAGAAACAGTAACACTTTTACACTGTTGGTGGGAGTGTAAACTAGTTCAACCATTGGGGAAGACAGTGTGGCAATTCCTCAAGGATCTAGAACTAGAAATACCATTTGACCCAGCAATCCCATTATTGGGTATATACCCAAAGCTTTATAAATCATGCTACTATAAAGACACATGCACACGTATGTTTATTGTGGCACTATTCACAATAGCAAAGACTTGGAACCAACCCAAATGTCCACCAATGATAGATTGGATTAAGAAAATGTGGCGCATATACGCCATGGAATACTAAGCAGACATAAAAAAGGATGAGTTGATGTCCTTTGCAGGGACATGGATGATGCTGGAAACCACCATTCTCAGCAAACTATCCCAAGGACAGAAAACCAAACACCGCATGTTCTCACTCAAAGGTGAGAACTGAAAAATGAGAACACTTGGACACAGGGCAGGAAACATCACACACCAGGACCTGTCATAGGGTGGGGGCTGGGGGAGGGACAGCATTAGGAGAAATACCTAATGTAAATGACGAGTTGATGGGTGCAGCACACCAACATGGCACATATATTCCTATGTAACAAACCTGCACGTTGTGCACATGTACCCTAGAACTTAAAGTATAATTTTTAAAAAACTCAATAGCATTTCTATACACTAATAATGAACTATTAGAAAAAGAAATCAAGAAAATAATTCCATTTACAATAGTCACAAAAAATAAAATACTTAGAAATAAATTTAACCAAAGAGGTAAAATAGATCTACAATGAAAACTATAAAACATTGATGAAGAAGTTAAAAAAGATACAAATAGATATCAAGATATTCTACATTCACTGATTGGAAAAATTAATATTGTTAAAATGTACACACATACCCAAAGTGATCCACAGATTTAATGCAACCTCTATGAAAATTCTAATGCCATTTTTCACAGAAATAGAAAAAAAAAAATCCCAAAACTTGTATGAAATCACACACACAAAAAACACCCTAAGCAGCCAAGGCAACCTTAAGGAAAAAGAACAAAGCTGGAGGCATCATACTATCTGAATTCAAAATATAATACAAAACTAAAGTAATTAAAATAGCATGGTACTGTCATCAAAATACACACATTTAACCAATGGAACACAATAGAGAGCCCAGAAATGAACACATATATTTATGGCTAATTGATTTTTGAACACACACAATGGCATAAGGACAGTCTCTTCAATAAAGAGTTGGGAAAACTTGAAATTCACCTGCAGATGAATGAAATTGGACCCTATTTCACATCCTATTAAAAAAATCAACTCGACACAGATTAAAGACTTAAATGTAAGTCCTCAAATTATCATACTAGAGGAAAAAAGGGAGAAACTTACATTACATTTGGCCAGGCAAAGATCTTTTGGATTGACCGCAAAAGCGTTGGCAACAAAAGTAAAAATAGAGAAATGTGATTACATCAAACTAAAAAGCTCTACACATCAAAGAAAACAATCAAGAGTAAAGAGATGGCCAGGCATGGTGGCTCCTGTCTGTAATCCCAGCACTTTGGGAAGCTGAGGTGGATCACATGAGGTCAGGAGTTTGAGACCAGCCTGGCCAACATGGTGAAACCCCATCTATACTAAAAATACAAAAATTAGCTGGGTGTAGTGGCAGGTGCCTATAATCCCAGCTACTCAGGAGGCTGAGGCAGGAGAATTTCTTGAACCTGGGAGGCAGAAGTTGCAGTGAGCTGAAATCAAGCCACTGTACTCCAGCCTAGGTGACAGAGTGAGACTCTGTCTCAAAAAAAAAAAAAAAAAAAGAATAAAGAGATAACTTACAGAGTGAGAAAAATTATTTGCAAGCCATACATCTAGTAACAGTTTAACATCTAAAATATTTAAGGAACTATAAAAACTCAATAGCAAAAAATCCAATAACCCAATTTAAATTACTGAATAGACATTACTCAAAAGGTGACATACAAATGGCCAACAGACATACAAAAAAACACTCAACTGTACTATTCATTAGAGAAATGCAGATTAAAACCACAATAATCACCACACACCTGTCAGAATGGTTATTATCAAAAAAGATGAAAGATAGGTGTTGATGAGGATGTGGAGAAAAAGGAACTGTTGCATACTGTTGGTGGGAATGTAAATTAGTACAATCAATATAAAAAACTATACAGTGGTTCTTCAAAAAACTAAAAATAGAATGATCATGAAGTCCAGCAATCCCACTTCCAGGTATATATCTGAAGAAATTAAAATCAGTATGTTGAAGAGGTATCTACACACCCATGTCACTGCAGCATTATTCACAATGAGCCAAGACCTGGAATCAACCTAAGCATCCTTCAACGGTTGATATTATACAAGAAAATACGGTGTTATACACAATGGAATATTATTCAGCCTTTAAAATAAGGAAATTCTGTCATTTGTGGCAATATGAATAAACTTGGAGGACATTACGCTAAGTAAGAGACACAGAAAGACAAAAACTACATGGTCTCACGTATATGCAGAATCTAAAATCCGTGAAGTCATAGAAATAGACAATAGAATAATGGTTACCAGAGGCTGGGGGAAGGAGGAATGGGGAGATGGTTCAAGGTACAAAGTTTCAGTTAGGAGAAGTAAGGTTTTTTGAAATCTATTGCATAGCATATTAACTGCAGTTGATAATAATGTATAGTTCAAAATTGCTAAGTAGATTTTAAATGTTCTCATTACAAAAATGATAAGTATTTGAGGTGGATATATGTATTGGCTTGATTGAATCATTACACATTATACACATGTATCATATTACTTTGTAACCCACAAATATATATCACTTATTTTATGATAAAATAAAAAGATTACCGACACATGCTACAACATGTATGAATTTTGAAAACATTTTGCAAAGTGAAAGAAGCCACATATCATTTCATTCCTATAAAATGTCCAACACATTGAAACCTATAGACTCAAAGTAGATTAGTGGTTTCCTAGGGATAGGAAGAGCCTAGGGGTCATGGGGGTGATGAAGTGTACAGAGTTTCTTGCTGGGTGATGAAATGTTCTAAAATTGAGTTTGAAGATGGTTGTGAATATATCAGAATCGTACAATTTTGCACTTTAAATGGGTGAATTGTGTTTTTAAAAAAAGGGGTCTCTGGAGGTCGCTAGTACAGGGTTTTTCATCTAGGGGTGCATATTAGAATCACTTGAAAATCTTCTAAAATACATGTTCGTAGGCCAGTGTAGATTTTCTACACTTGATCTTAGCCAAAAGGCTTAGAAGTGATCCAATGCAGGTTTTCTAAATACAAGTACCTGGGAGTGAGATCAGAGTTTTTGACTCTTTTAAGCATACAAAGGTAGTTCTAGTAGGCAGTCAGGATAGAGAACCCCAGCCCCAACCGAACGCCATTCAACCTAAGTTGCCTGGCTAGCCTAAGACAAAGCTGACACTACAACCTGATTTTCCATGACTTCCAGTCCTATGGCTTTGTATGAACTACGCTGTCTCTCAAAAATCATCAGTTCAGCCCAATTCTCAACAAGTAATGGAGCCCAATATTGTGTTATCTGGGGATCTTGGATGTCTGAGGGTCATCACTCAAAGAAAAAGGTCTTAAGATTTACTGTCTCGGTAGGGCACAGCGGCTCAAGCCTGTAATCCCAACACTTTGGGAGGCCGAGGTGGGAGGATAGCTTGAGGCCAGGAGTTCGAAACCTGACTGGTCGCCAAAGTGAGATCCCATCTCTACAAGAGAAATTAAAAAAAAATAGCTGGGGATTGTGATATGCACCTGTAGTCCTAGCTACTCAGGAGACTGAAGGAGAGGATTGCTTCCGCCCAGGAGTTCAAGGCTACAAGTGAGCCATGACCCTACCATTGTACTCCAGCCTGAGCAGAGTGACACCTTACCTCAAAAAATAAAAACGAAAATCTTCTCTACTTTCTGAATTGAGTAGATATAATTAAGTACAGTAATTACCAGGTACATAACCATGGTACACTGAAAAGAAGACCATATTGGAAGCCAAGAAACCTACAGTTTAGACTTTGCACTAACTCTCTGTGAATTTGATTCATTCTCATACCCTTTTTGAGCCCTGGATATCATTAGAGCTTGTGCTTCTCAACCCCAAATGTATATTATAATAACCTGAAGATAATGTAAAAAATATGCCCATGTCCCACCGCCAGAGATTCTGATTCTTCTAATTTGGGATAGAGCTGTAAATTCCCCAGGTTATTCTAATACTCAGTAAGGCTGAGAATCTTTGGTTTGGTTCCAACAACATTGTAGATGAGTCATTTAAGGGCTCTCCCAAGCCCTTGAATCTTCGATAATTCTATGATGGTTTCCATTCTCACTGAAAATCTTAGAATGACTTCAGCCTATTGTGTAAGTAGCCTTAAAGTGCAATAGCTAAAGCTATTATTTATCTGCATTGGGTGGGTTCAGCAAGCAAAGATTGAAAACATCTGTGCTCAGTATTAGTTGCTGCAGTGACATGGGACACAATGAGGATGAGCAGAAGTGGTCTTCAGGGAACTTGTTGGCCATCTCAAACTAAACCTTTTAAATGTCACTGCTGCCATGCTAGCAGCAAATGCCCTGCCTACACCTTGGTAGTGAGTTTGCTGCAATGAGGCTGTTTGCAGTAAAGTTCTCTTAATCCACAGATAGCTTATTTTCCTTCACCTCACTCAGGAACATCTGAAAACCCATGCTGATACTGGCACAACTGCTGACAATGAGAACTACTTGCACCAATTTTAGATGATGATGGTCATAGAGAAATGAGACTGGGGCCTTAAGTGATCTACACAGATAAAAAAATATATAGCTTAAATTCAAGATTGAATTTTAAGAAGTTATTGTTCTCTCTCTGTCCCCTTTCCAGTTCCCTCCATTTCTCACTCCTAGTTTTGTTTTATTTATTTTATTTTATTTTATTTTGAGATGGAGTCTCACTCTGTCACCAAGGCTGGAGTGCAATGGCATGATCTCGGCTCACTGCAACATCCGCCTCCCAGCTTCAAGCAATTCTCCTGCCTCAGCCTCCCAAGTGGCTGGGATTACAGGCGCCCACCACCATGCCTGGCAAATTTTTGTACTTTTAGTAGAGACAGGGTTTCACCACGTTGGCCAGGCTAGTCTCAAACTCCTGACCTCAGGTGATCCACCCACCTCGGCCTCCCAAAGTGCTGAGATTATAGGCATGAGCCACTGCGCCCAGCCTCTCTCCTAGTTTTATTATAGAATATTGACTTCAGCCCGCTGCAAAGCCTCTGCCATTGCATTTATTTTTCCTTCTCCAAGGAATATACACCTCTCTCTGGATGTTAGGATCTTGCATGGAGAATAGAAAACACTGCAGTTCAGCAAGTAATGAGGCTTTCTCCAAGTGTTCCCTTTTTTTAAAGAGCTCTCGTCTACCCATACCTGGTACCAAATGCCTGAGTTTCTTTTAGTGTTTTGAAGTCAACATATGCTTTCCTGGCAGGGTGCAGTGGCTCATGCCTGTAACCCCAGCACTTTGGGAGGCAGAGGCGGCCGGATCACCTGAGGTTGAGAGTTCAAGACCAGCCTGGCCAACATGGAGAAACACTGTCTCTACTAAAAATACAAAATTAGCCGACATGATGGCGCATACCTGTAATCCCAGCTACTCGGGACGCTGAAGCAGGAAAATTGCTTGAAGCAGAAGAATCACTTGAATCCCAGAGGGAGTGGTTACTGTGAGCTGAGATCCCACCACTGTACTCCAGCCTGGGTGACGAGCAAAACTCCATCTCAAAAAAAAAAAAAAATATATATATATATATATATATATTAGGAAAGCACATACACACACACACACACACACACACACACACACACACACACACACACGTGCTTTCCTAATCACTTCTGGCCCATTTAAGTCATTCATTCTATATCGTTGCTCTTCAAGAAAGACTTGAGTGAGGAAGTTAGAGATTGAAGATTATTAAAGTGACAGAAGAATAAAAAGAAAAATATTCTCAAGCGATTTAATTATCTTGTTTTTCTCAAGGTAAATTAACTCTCTTACCTAGTTTCTGCCATGAAAATTATGTGTTAAAATGAGGCCTCAGTTTTTCCCATTTGCTAAACACTAAATTTGGGCACCATAATTTCCAGTGCTTTTTACTGTTCTAATAGTTGTAATTTCCATCTTATCCCAAGTTTTTCCTATAGAAAGGTGTTTCCTATTAAAAGTATACTTATTTTAGTGTTTAATTTAAAAAAAAAAAAAACAATATATGATGCATTCTACTCTATCTTAGGTGCTGTTTCTACTTTGGTTTTTATTAGTATCGATTGTGGCCCTGAAACAAGGTTAGGGATAATGAGATAAATGAGATTAATTCATTAAAATATTCCTTAAGTACCTGTTATTTGCCAAAAGTTAGAATGAAAAACACTAGATAAGTTGTGGCCCTTTCTTTTACATACCTCTTGGTAGAGAGACAGACTTTGTACTTTAAAATAAAAACGCATCTTTTTATAAGAGTATATACAAAATGCTCTAGAAAAACAAAAACAAAATGATTAGTTCTGTTTATAGATTCAGAGAAGGCTCCACAAAGTTGGTTGCATTTAAGATGATTCTACAAGGAGGGACAGGAGATTTCTTGGCAGAGAAGAGGCAAGAACAAAAAAGTCACAAGGAACGGCATGTTCCAAGTTATGGGCATCACAACTGGCTTCCAGAAACTCCCCCGATAAGCTCTGTCTCCTAGTATTCATGCCTTTGTGTAAGTTCCCTCTCACACTGAAAAAAGCTGACCTGTGTAACTTATAAAATATTGCTAAAATAATTGTGATTTCAACGCTAGGCCATAACAAACATTGGGCTTTGGCCTTGCTCCCTCTTGCACTTTAGACTCTGCAGGAAGCCAGTTACCATGTTGTGATGGACCTCAAGCAGTCCATGAAGAACTGAGGTTTTCTGACAACCACCGGGCTATGTGAGAAAGCCTTCCAGAAACAGATTCCCCAGCCCAGCCGAGTATTCAGATAACTACAGCCCTACCTCCCATCTTTCTTGCAGCCGGATGAGACCTCAAGCCAGAACCACGCAGCTAACCATTTCTGAATTTCCATGCAATAAATGCATAATGTTATAAGCCACTATGTTTTCGGTTAATTTGTTACACAGCAATAAATAGCTAATATAGGTTGCATCTAAGTTTATGTCATGCTCTAACATGGGGTCTAAAGGGAAAGAAGAAGATCATATTGGAAGGGTTTTGTAGTTGGAGTGAATCAAAATAACTATAAAAGAAGCCATTGTTGATTTTGGCAATTAAGTGATACAATCGTACTTATGAGTTAGAAAATAAATGCCTAGACATGACAGCATAATCTGAAGAAAGATGCTGGCAAATATGGAATTATGAATAAATTATAATGAAATTTTTTTTCTCTTGGATTCTTTGTGCCCATCTTAAGGTCAACCTTAAAAGTTACAAGGAAATGTATAGATTCCCACCTCCTTTTCTCTATAGGACTCTCATCCACAGCCTGCTTGATGATTACTTTCTTGCCTGTTTCAGCAGCTCCAGGGATGGGAGTCCACCACCGTTGAGCCAGCCACTAACATGTTAATTTCAAGAGCTATATTACTCCCTATAATTATAACAGACTACCAGAATGGATTTTAGGCTTGTCTTTTCCACTAAAGAACTGGTGACTCTGGGACTAGAATTTGTAAGATCAGTGTAGACTAGGATGGGATTTACCATTCTGGTGCCAGCTACTAACCTTCTTGTTCTTTTGAAATAATCATCATCTTCATCTTTATTATATCTGTAATAATGGAATTATTCTGAGCTCAATCTCGAGAGATACTTATTAGCTCTAGGCTGGGGTCTGACAAATAGAGTAATTGAGACTATTTTTACCACCATTTCTAAATCTGGCTTTACAAATTTGAGCACTGTATGGCCAGGTGTGATGGCTCATGTCTGTAATCCCAGCACGGTGGGGGGCTGAGGTGGGTGGATCATAATGAGGTCAGTAGTTTGAGACAAGCCGAGTCAACATGGTGAAAACCCATCTCTACTAAAAATACAAAAATTAGCCAGGTGTGGTGGCAGGCACTTGTAATCCTAGTTTCTTGGGTGGCTGAGGCAGGAGAATCACTTGAACTTGGGAGGCATAGGTTGCAGTGAGCCAAGAGAGCACCACTGCACTCTATCCTGGGTGACAGAGTAAGACTCTGTCTGAAAAAAAAAAAAAAAAAAAAAAAAAAAAAATCAGCACTATAATCATCTAAACTCATCTCAGTCTCCCTCTACTTGACATCTTTTTTGCAGCTTTTAAAAAGATTTGAGAGAGCACTGGATTGAAAGGAGAAGTTTGGTATTGATTTGTAGTTTTCTAAATACTCCAGAGAATTTATACTGTGCCAGATCCCATGCCATTCCATCCTGATAGCCCTCAAGTGGCCATCAATGGAGGAGGTTGAAAGGGTGCAGTCCCAGGATGTCTATGATGAAGATGAGGTCACGGCTAATCAAGACTTGGCTTAGACCAAGCCCCACTAGAGGAAGCAGAAGCAGCAATCCAGCTTGTATTAATGCCTTGCCTCTCCAGCCTAGGGTTACAACACTTGGCAACCGTTAGAGCCTGTTAAATAATTTGGAGGTCCATACAGTTGCTTAATCAGGGGGTTCAATCATCTGGGATTTTAATAACTTTTAAACATTCAGTTTATTATATGATCCTTGTAGGTCCTGCCAAGACAATTTCATGAGAGAGGAAACAGTAATGGAACCAAGACTAGAAGGTCACCTTGTATCTTGTTTTACAAAGGACCTTAAGCTTTAGTGTCATATTTATGTTGGTATTATGCTAAACTTGGTCATGCACTTGATCATTAAAACTTTATTTCAGAATATGTAACAGGAGGCCCTTTAAGCTTCAAAAATGTAGTAGAAAATGGGCTTTAAAGTCAGACTGACCTACCATCAAATCAGGGATTTGTTGGAACATCTAGATTAAATGTGGCAAGGAATACAGTGAACTGACAACTTCCAGCTGCAAGGCCTTCAGAACACACCTCAGCCTCTGACCTCCCTGCATGATACCAGATACTGGAGCATGACTATTCTGCCCAGTTTTGGGCACATCTAATGGGCACTTTACCCTCTGGAGATCCCTGTTGTATTGGCCAACACTTCCTCAGATGTGCATCATGTTTCTGTGGCTCTCCTCGCTAAATCCTGTGTCCTCATTTCTTTCTCTTTATATGCATCAGATCCACATCGCAGTCTGAAGGATTTTGTGCTTAATTCTGGTTCCTTCCTGCTTTATCTTTCAAAAGCATCACTTACGCAAACAATAAACTACTTGCACTCCTGACTCTGTCTATGTCTGCTTCCCAAAAGATCCAACTGACCACAGTAAGTTACTTATACTCTCTGTGAGTCAATTTCTTCCTCTTTCAAATTGCATTGCTACCATATACATCATTCAAATTAGAAGAGGTTAAATGAGGTTAAATGCCTAAAGTGTTGTGATCATAGTAGATCATCATCAAGTTTTTTGGGTTTCTTTCCTGCACCCAGCTCACTAGTGGGATCTTTTTTTCTGGTTTTTCCTTTTAACCACTTAAAATAAGTCTCTACTAAAAATACAAAAAATTAGCCAGGCAAGGTGGCGGGCGCCTGTAGTCCTAGCTACTCGGGAGGCTGAGGCAGGAGAATGGCATGAAACCTGGGGGGTGAAGCCTGCAGTGAGCTGAGATCGCACCACTGCACTCCAGCCTGGGTGACAGCAAGACTGTCTCTCAAAAAAAAATAAGATACATTATTCACTTTCGTTCACCAACTATAATATTCCTCAAAGAGCATTTGCCAACATACAGAGTATGTGATGTGCTGGAAACACACAATTACAGAAGACTGTAAGCATTTTGAGGGTGGGGCTTTGGGTTTTCCAGGTGCTATGATGAATGTAAATGCAGGGCATCTGAGGGGCATTGAACAGTGGCATCTATCCTGCAATGTCCAGAAAAACCACCCGGGATGAAAAACTTGGTTTGAATCTGGAAGAAGGAGTGTAAGTTCATCAATCAAAATAATAGGTTGTCACCAGAAATAGGAGCACCCTTTGCCAATCCTCAAGGACACTAGAGAACAAGGTGAGCCAGAGAAAGCCAAGATTGCCCACAGATGTTTTAGGGTAAATTGGGGAGGGGAGAAAAGGTGTCCCAGCTGAGCAGTCCTAAGAGCGGTTCATGACTGGAGTTATCGGCTTCATTTCACAGAAGGAAGCTGAGCAGGACCCAGGGGGGGCAAAACACTTGGCCCAAGTTTGCATAGTAAAGTCACTGAGCTGCCCTGAGACACAGTGCAGGTGTTTGATGGTCCTTTACCTGCGAGTGAATGGACCCCTTTTCCCCAACAAGGGGGTTACTGATGTAACACCACAAATGGATCCTAATTAGCTGATCCCACATGGGAACAGGGAGATGAGCGCAGTAAATAACCTGAAAATGAATGCTTAAAGCTTTTTCTGGGGAGAGATTCCCTGTGCTCAATAGTTCAGGGAATTGGAGCTGCTTTAAAACACTTTTGGAGCAACAGAAGCCAACGTACACATTCACAGCTGTCAGTTCCCCCAAATCAATTACGCTTAAGTGATGTTAAGGGCCTGACAGAGCCACAAAAGCAAGAACAATCTTTAGCCTCAAAATGGAAGCTGATCCTAGTGCCTTAATCTATGCCATTGTGACTGGCCCTATTTGCAGGCCCAGGTCTGATTCTTATTGCTCTTGTGGATTTAAGTAAAATCCTTCACATAATGTAAATTAGGGTTTATGTCAATGCTATTTATTTTAATATACGAAAAAGAAAGAAAATACCCAAATCCCTAGAATCCAGGACACAAGGCTGCCTCAATAGTATTTTCCCAAAGAATGAGGGTGACATTGGTGTTGGAATGAGGGCTGAAGTACAGCCCCATTAAAAGAGCCACATGGGTTTGGGCTACTTCCAAACCCTGATGGTGTTCATTGGTGCAAGGAAGCTAATGCAAACCATAGAAGACCAGAGGCTACTACAAGAGGCGGCAGGCCGGCCATGGTGGCTCATGCCCATAATCCCAGCACTTTTGGAGGCCTGAGGCGGACAGATCACCTGAGGTCAGCTGTTTGAGACCAGCCTGGCCAACATGGTGAGTCTCCATCCCTACTAAAAATATAAAAATTAGCTGGGTGTGGTGGCACATGCCTGTAGTCCCAGCTACTTGGGAGGCTGAGGAAAGAGGATCTGGAACCCGGGAGGTAGAGGTTACAGTGAGCCAAGATCGCACTACTACACTCCAGCCTAGGTGACAGACCAAGACTATCCTTGCCAAAAAAAGGAAGCTACGGTGACAAACTGTGGAACTACTGCTGGATAAAAAGCAGGTACTGGATTACTGGCTGCTATTTATCTAGAAAGAAACAACATCTCATGCTGGGTAAGAACACAGAGACCAACCTAGCTTCACTCTTTCTCTCTAGATGGAGAAATGCAGGCAGAATTAGATTCCAAACTTTCTGGTTTCCAGACCATCAGTCTTATTTGGTTCCCCTACTCAGAAGGCAATGAAAGCCTTCTGCTTCCAATTTTTCTTTCCATTTGGGTGGCAAAAATGGGACACAATACCCGAAAAAAAGGCTGCCCCGGGAACAGAAGGAAAATATGGCATTGGCAGCAATAAAAATGCTGAAAAGCACATTTTATGTTTTGCAGATCATCATCTTCTTTGCTCATACGAGGATGGGTATTTTACTCACGTGGCTCTATGTAAATGTAGGTCTGTCAGTTGCTCCTGCCAGGGGGTTTAGAATTGACAGGTGTAGCCTCTTATCAACAAAGGGAGCATCGCCCCTTATATGTGATGCTGAAACTACAGAAAGAAACACTGAACACAGTTGACGTGAGTGGAGGGAAAAAAAAGATTTTCAAAGTGGAAAAGGCTCTTAGGAGATTGCCTAGTTCAGTATGTTCCAAAGAATATTCCAGGGGATGGCGATTTGCTACTATAGCAGGAAATTTTAGTTTAATCCAAATTAAACAAGTTTGTTCACTGCAGGACTTCTCACGGTCTTTACTATAATATGTATTGAAGATTTCCACAAATAAAGAACATAAGATGCAAAGTTTCCCAGACTTCCAGGTCCACTGACACCCTTTTCATATTGAGGACAATCTCATGGGCTTAATAATGTTGATCTTCTCCAAAATCAGATGAAAACACAAAACAACGTGCACGTGTATAGCACTATTTACAATAGCAAAGACATGGAGCCAACCCAAATGCCCATCAATGATAGACTAGATAAAGAAAATGTGGTATACAAATACCACGGAATACTATGCAGCCATAAAAAGGAATGAGATCATGTCCTTTGCAGGAACATGGACGGAGCTGGATGCTGTTTTCCTCAGCAAAGTAATGCAGGTACAGAAAACCAAACACGGCATGTTCTCACTTATAAATGGAAGCTGAACTATGAGAACACATGGACACAGGGAGGGAACCACACGCACTGGGGCATGTGTCGGGGAGAGGGGCAGGGGGAGGGAGAGCATCAGGAAGAATAGCCAATGGATGCTGGGCTTAATACCTAGGTAATGGAATGGTCTGTGCAGCAAACCACCATAGAACACTTTTACCTATGTAACAAACCCACACATCCTGCTCACGTACCCATGAACTTAAAAACTGAAGGAAAAAAACCCAAACAGTTCTGAAATAAAAAGTTACTTTTCCCAGATCACAAAACTCATCAGTAACAGAACCAGGACTCAAACTCAGACCTCCAGGCTATAACCAAAGAACAAAATCCCCTTCTTCCTGCTATATCCCTAATACTTTATCTCTAATAGAGTTATCAGTAAGCAGTAAAGCAGTGACTACTAACTAATTGGCAAGTGCTTTATCTACATTATCTTATATATGAACTCAGTTAAAATCCCAAGGAAATACTTTATTTAGAAAGAATAGATACACTGTTACCCATTTTACAGATAAGGAAATAGAATCTTAACACAAATAGCCATTTGACCTTAGTCAAGTGGTAGTGCCTGAAAAGAGTGAATGGGGCGGGGCGCAGTGGCTCACACCTGTAATCCTAGCACTTTGGGAGGCCCAGGCAGGCAGATCACGAGATCAGGAGTTTGAGACCAGCCTGGCCAATATGGTGAAACCTCGTCTCTACTAAAAATACAAAAATTAGCTGGGCATGGTGGCATCTGCCTGTAGTCCCAGCTACCTGGGAGGCTGAGGCAGAAGAATTGCTCGAACCCAGGAGGCAGAGGTTGCAGTGAGCCAAGATCGTGCCACTGCACTCCAGCCTGGGCGACAGAGCCAGACTCCATCTCAAAAAAAAAAAAAAAAAAAAAAACGAAGAAAAGAAAAAAGAGTGAATGATACAAAAGGCACTTTTTACTACAGATATGACTACCCCCAGTAATTCCTGAAAAGAGGCGACTACAGAGATAAAGGAAGGAAAATAAAGTAACATGGCTTCCTTGTGGCTATGGCAGAGATTCCTTTATCAAACTTGAGCTGAAAACAGACCCTGCCATTCACACCCAGACCCAACAGCTTCATAACTCAGTCCATGAGCAACAGTTGGTGCACAGACTAGAAAAGCTATGCAGGTCTTGCAACGTAACCTCGTTCTGAGCCTGTCTGATTAAAGCCTCTCAGGATGAAAGGTCGCATCCTGGCCACATGGAAGGCATTAGCCCAGCCCTCCCATGCTTCCATTGTCTCTTGAAAGTTGCTCCAGTCACTTCTGCCATCACAGAAATCTCATGTCTTGGAACTTCAAATTGTTTACCATCCTTGCCCTTAATTCTGTGCTCTAGTCTCTACTGTTTTTTTTTTTTCTTTTTTATTTTTGAAACCGGGTCTCACTTTGTTGGCCAGGCTGGAGTGCAGTGGCACGATCATGGCTCACTGCAGCCTCGACCTCCTGGGCTCAAGCAGTTCTTCCACCTCAGCCTCCCAAGTAGCTGGAACTATAGGTGCCTGCCACCACATTCAGCTAATTTTTGTATTTTTTATACAGGTGGGGGTTTTGCCATGTTGCCCAGGCTGATCTCAAACTCCTGAACTCAAGCCATCCACCCACCTTTGCCTCCCAAAGTGCTCGGACTGCAGGAACGAACCACTGTACTCAGCCTGTGCTCTATTCTCACCATAGAAAATCTTCAGAATTTAAATCCAGAAGACGTGGAACTGGAACCGGGCCCTGGGCTTTACATGCTCTGCGACCTGGGATAGATCACGTGATTATCATCACTTAAGTGCTTACTGTTGGCTTTCCCTACCATTATCAGTTTTAAGTTTCACAATAAACTACTAGGGCAGCTGTTATTCTTCCCTGTAATTATTTATTTATTTATTTATTTATTTATTTATTTATTTAGAGGCGGAGTCTTGCTCTGTCACCCAGGCTGGAGTGCAGTGGCACAATCTCAGCTCACTGCAAACTCTGCCTCCCGGGTTCAAGCAATTCTCTTGCCTCAGCCCCCCAAGTAGCTAGGATTACAGGCACGCACCACCACGTCCGGCTAATTTTTGTATTTTTAGTAGAGACAGCATTTCACCACTTTGGTCAAGCTGGTCTCGAACTCCTGACCTTAAGTGATCCACACGCCTCGACCTCCCAAAGTGCTGGGATTATAGGCATGAGCCATCGTGCCCAGCCACTGTCCACATTTTATAAATCAGGCAATATGGCACAGGTTTTAAGTGTCTGACCTTTGGCAGACAGCAGAGACAGACTTTGAACATAAGCAGCCCGACCTCAGGCCCACCACTTAACCACCACTGATAACACTGCTGAGGCACCAGGCATTGGTGTGTGCAGGTGTGAATGAATTCTCCTCTGTTGTCACAAGCCTATGAAGTAGGTATTATCATCCCCGTTATAAGAAGACTGAGTCTCCAAGAGATTTGAGGTTTAAAAACCTGCTGAACATCACACTGCAGATGGGCGGTGGAGGTGGAACTGGCGCTGAGAGCTGGATGTCCACAAAACCCAAGCTCTACTGACTCTCATTCTGAGGTTTCCAAGCCAGTTTCCTTCTTTGGAGAAGAAGGTAATAATAATGCCTCCCTCTCAACGACTGCAGTGAGGATCAAAGAAAATCATGGTATGTGAAAGATCTCACCAACTGTTTGCCCCATTGCGGTAACCTAGTCTCATCTTTATGCAAACCAAAATGAGGAGTCTCTCTGGCTGGGTGTCGTCTGCTGACTCTGGGTTCATGTGCTGGCTGGAAGTTTACAGTCACTCACCTAATTTTTTTTTTTTTTTTTTTTTTTTTTTTTTTTTTTTTTTTTTTTTTTTGAGACGGAGTCTCGCTCTGTCGCCCAGGCTGGAGTGCAGTGGCACGATCTCGGCTCACTGCAAGCTCCGCCTCCCGGGTTCACGCCATTCTCCTGCCTCAGCCTCTCCGAGTAGCTGGGACTACAGGCGCCCGCCACCACGCCCGGCTAATTTTTTGTATTTTTAGTAGAGACGGGGTTTCACCGTGGTCTCGATCTCCTGACCTCGTGATCCGCCCGCCTCGGCCTCCCAAAGTGCTGGGATTACAAGCGACTCACCTAATTTTTTAGGGCCTTGTAAAATGTATGAGATAATTTGTCTTTGTTAGTGAAAAGACTCAGCGATGAATCCACCCTGCAGCAATAATTAGCCCCAGGCCTGTCTGTCCCTGAGGGGATCCTTCCTATCTTAGCAAAATACAGGCAACCTGATGCTCGGGGCATGTCATTCTACAGAGCCTAGCTGATCTAACACAAAATGCGTTGAATCAACAGATCTTTATTCCTGCCACCTCAAAGAGACTCCAGTTCTCCCCAAAGCAAAACAAAGGAATAGTTTTTGCCAGCATTAAGGTTGATTAAGTAACACAAATTCCGACTCATAACTATAAAGAATTGCTGGACTCTTGATTTGTCTGTCTTCAGCTGCTTCTTTGGGTTAAAGGAACAAAGAGGTGCCCTTAGGAAGTGGAAGACACTTGTTATGCTTGGTATGGCTTCAGGAACATGCTTCTACTTGATTTCCAAAAGTCTTTCTGAACACAAAGGAGAGGGGGTTGTCAGTTCACCTCAAAATGACAGAAGGGTTTGCTTAAAAGAGAGCTTGCAAACTTATTTGAGACTGAGTCTTGCTCTGTCACCCAGGGTGGAGTACAGTAGCTTGACCTCAGCTCACTACAACCTCCTCCTCCCAGGTTCAAGCAATTCTCCTGCCTCAGCCTCCTGGGTAGCTGGGATTACGGATACGCATCACCATGCCTGGCTAATTTTTGTACTTTTTAGTAGAGACATGGTTTCGTCTTGTTGGCCAGGCTGCTCTCGAACTCCTGAGCTCAAGTGAGCTGCCTTGTATGTGAGTTTTATGACCCGGGCCCCCAAATACCTTGAAACACCCTCCTGTACCCTTTTGAAATGCTCCCCCTGAGACCATGATAAAACAAATTGTCTGGTCTACTGGAGGATAAGAGGCCAGGAGGAGAAGAATGAAGGTGACCCAGAGAATGCCAGCATCCACTGCCACAAACTTGAGGCCACCTGGACCATTTACCCAAGTTGACCTAACGTATTATGACAGCCCTACACAGGGCCCCAGGTAAGCCAAGAGTGGAACCACCCAGGCCCAGCCCAAGCTTCAGAATCATCAGCAAATACATGATCATGGTTTTCAATCACAAAACTTTGGGCTAGTTTGTTAGGACATCTTTCTTGGTGTTTTGGAAAAGTCACATGTGTATACAAAGTCACAGATACCTTTGTGTTTGGGAAGGCAGATTATTCCCATGGGAAAATCCTCTTTCTCCCACTCTCTTTATCTAAATCACTCCTATTCACTCACTTTGCAGGTCACAGATTAGACAATCTTCCCCTGGGAATTACTCTCTGACTTCCGCAGTTATACTACATTTGATGCACCCATGCTTGTAATGCCTGTTTTTCCCATCAGACTGAAGCCCTGGGAAGGCAAGGACACAGCCTGCCTCGGTCACTGTCATACTCCCAGCATCTACTTTAACACATACCATCCGTGGAAAGAATTTCCTGCTTATGTGTTAATATCTCATCAGTCCTTCACCTGTTGACCGATCCCTTCACCGGGCTACCCATTTCACTATAGGATCATGCTGTGTGTGACAATGTTTCTCCTTCAAGGATATAAAGGATATATGCTCTGCCTCTGTGTCTATCTTCTGTTCATAGGTCTACATCTGATCACTAAGAGCCCTTCAAACCTCCCCAAAGTATGTGCGTATCTGAATACAGGTGCAATGCTCTCTGTAAGTCATCTCTTCTTCAACCTACAGTATAAAAAACAGCTGAGGGCCCTGGGAACATCTGGCCTGGGGTAGTACTTGACCATCCAGAGCCTTCTCCTGACAATTTTTCAGTCGCTCAAAACACCGTCGAAGTGTAGCACCAAAGCTTAGCTCCACCAAGAGTGGTCTGACCAAGGCAGAGTAGAGAAAAATTGTTACATTCATGGCTTCGATCTTTTTTCTTTTGTTAATGTCACTTTAAACTCATGTTGATTTCCCAGATAGCTTTGTTTTCCTGATTATAAAGGCCTCACAGCCAGCAGTCACCTGTGTGAAAAACACTCCTGAGTCAGCAGTCATTCACATCTCACCTCGACCTGAGAATATGCACTTTGTTTCACTTATTAACATTTTAGGGAACAAGCACAGCATGTTTCATCTACTCTTGTTCTATTTTATTTTTCTTTTCAGACAGAGTCTCACCCTGTTGCCCAGGCTAGACTGCAGTGACAAGGTCTTGTCTCACTGCAGCCTCAATCTCCTGGGCCCAAGTGATCCTTTTGCCTCAGCTTCTGCCTCCCGAATAACTGGGACTACAGGCACGTACCACCACGCTCAGCTAATTTTTTAATTTTCGTAGAGACAGGGTCTCCCTGGGTTGCCCAGGCTGGTCTCAAACTCCTGGCCTGAAGCGATCCACTTACCTCGGCCTCCTAAAATGCTGGGATTACAAGCTGAGAGGCCTTAGCCTTGCTTTAGAACGTGTATGGTAATTGGACTTTCTAGGTGCTATTGTGATTACAAAAGACTGTATTATGCAATGCTCCAGAGAATCTACACTAGGCCAGAATTCCATATTATATTTCACTTAACCAGAACTTGCTTTTGGTAGAAAAGCTTCTATTTAGCAGTTGGTAAAATTATTTAGTTCAATAGTGATCTGTTTGGAAAAGAAAAAAAAGGGCCAGGCACAGTGGCTCACGCCTGTAATTCCAACACTTTGGGAGGGCGAGGTAGGTGGATCACTTAAGCCCAGGAGTTTGAGACCAGCCTGGACAACATGGTGAGGTCCAGTCTCTACAAAAAAAAAAAAAAAAAAAAGAACTAGGGCATGGTAATGTGTGCCTGTGGTCCCAGCTACTTGGGGGTTGAGGCAGGAGGATCACGTGAACCCAGGAGGTCGAGGCTGCAGTGAGCAAAAATCGTGTCACTGCACTCCAACTTGGGCAACAGAGCAAGGACCCTATTAAAAAAAAAATTACGCACTTTGGGAGGCCGAGGCGGGCGGACCACGAGGTCAGGAGATCGAGACCACGGTGAAACCCCGTCTCTACTAAAAATACAAAAAAAAATCAGCCGGGCGTGGTGGCGGGCGCCTTTAGTCCCACCTACTCCGAGAGGCTGAGGCAGGAGAATGGCGTGAACCCGGGAGGCGGAGCTTGCAGTGAGCCGAGACTACGCCACTGCACTCCAGCCTGGGTGAAAGAGCGAGACTCGGTCTCAAAAAAAAAAAAATTACAAGTGACACTGAATTTCATTTTCCAATGACTTTTCTCTTGTTCCAGCGTTGCAGGGGAAGTCAGTGCTATAACAAGAAGGGATGATTTAGAATTAGACAAATTTGGGATTGCATTTCTTTTCTACTACCCGGTAAATCAATCACCTAGAGTATTAAGCGGGCGGGGTAAAGGATAAAGGTAAAGGATAAAGTTACTTTCTTATGTTAAACTACATATCTATGTGGATAGATATGATCTTTTAGTGTGCGCATCTGTGCTGAGTACACTGAAGCATGCATGCAATTCGTCCTAGTTCTTTGCTTTTTCCCCCTTCGTGGCTTAAGTCTAAAAGACGTGCTAAAAAGATGGCAGCTCCTCCTGAACCTTGCTTGGAATTCGTGGCTCAGTGGCCTTGTCTCAGCTTGGGGGCGGTGTGTGTCTATGCAGAGTAGTCACACCTACGTGGACAGTAACCAGGGCGCTCTTTGTGAGTAGGTGCACATGTGGGTGGAGGAACAGAGACAGGACGCTCTGCAAAGAAAGCCTCGGAGCCAGCCCGGCTCAGCGCCCAGCCGCGAAGCCGTGGCGCCCTCTGGTGTTCCCTGAACATATTGCATAGCGCCACGAGGCGGTCGGGACCGCTTGGAGCATCTCTGAGCCGACGCTGCCATCTCCTGGTGAGAGTCGCTTTCAGCAAATCTCCAGAACATTCAGCGTTCTAGGCTAGGAGCCACAAGGGCCAGGCCACTTTCGCCCGAAATCCCAGGGTCCACTTTTGGAAGGCGTGAAAACACACAAGAAAGACAAGTTGGCTGCCAGCAGAGCCCCTGATGACTTCAAAACATCCTCTGGGCCCGCCTTCCCCTACACAAATCTTTACCACTGCACTTTTGTTTGTGTGTTTAGCGAGGGTGTGGTTGGGTTTTTTGTCGTTGTTTTGCGATTTTGTTTTTTTGAGACAGGGTCTTGCTCTGTCACCCAGGCTGGAGTGCAGTGGCACAATCACGGCTCACTGCAGCCTGGACCTCCCTGGGCTCAAGTGATCGTGACGCCCCAACCTCTTGAGTAGCGGGGACCACAGGTGCACATCACCATGCCCAGCTAATTTTAAAAAATATATTTTGCAGAGATGGTGGGGGTGAGGGTCTCGCTGTGTTGTCCAGGCTGGTCTCAAACTCCTGGCCTCAGGGGATTCTCCTGCATCAGCCTCGAAAAGTGCTGGGATTACAGGCGTGAGCCACGGTACCCACCCTGCTGCACTTTACAAACCACCCTGTGCTGCTTGTTTTCTTTCTGGTCTTTGAGGCCCCTGCATGATTCTGAAGCAAATTATGTGAAGATGTTGTCAGTGGTAGGAATTAAGCAACTTTACCAGAAAGTAGTTTTTCCATGTTATTTATGCATGGAAACAAATGTGTATTCTAAAGCAATATATACTGTTATATTTACTGTTTAACCTCATAGAAACCTTGCAAAATAGAAGCCACTTAAAGCCACACACCCAAACCTCTATTAGAACCTTTTCACTTGGCTTTGTGTGTACTTATAGAACAAATTAAACACATAAATACTAAAACAAAAGACACTTCATAATCCTCTCCTTTTGGCTTTTTAAAAAAATTATTTAAAGGCTTAACATGTATTAATTTAAAGGGAATGGCACGAAATGAAGAAAAAGTCTGTCTCTTCATTCTGTCTTCCCAAGGGAAACCAGTGTAAATCATTCCTCAAACATCCTCCTAGGTTAAAATGAAGACACCTGCCATGTATATGTAGACAGTATGACTCTCAGTCCACACAGGTGTGAAAAAAAGCTACACTCTTTATACTAGTCCGTTCTCCCATTGTGATAAGAAACTATCTGAGACGGGGTAACTTAGGAAGAAAAGAGGTTTCAGCGACTCACAGTTCCGCAGGCTTAACTGGAAGCATGGCTGGGAGGCTTCAGGAAACTTAAAATCACGGCAGAAGGCGAAGGGGAAGCAAGCATCGTCTTACTGGGTTGTCTTACCAGGGCAGAGCAGGAGAGTGAGTGAGAAGGGGGAGGTGCCACACACGTTTAAAGGATTAGATCTCCCGAGAACTCAGTATCGTGAGAACAGCAAGCGGGACGCTGACGCGCAAGATCCAATCACCTCCCACCAGGCCCCTCCTCCAATTCGACAGTGGAGATTTGGGTGGGAACACAAATCCAAACCATATCAGCTTTAATTTTTATAACTAACTTATTTTCGGGTGGCCCACATTTTGACAGGTGGGTGGTAATTATATGCTCCAACTGTTACCGGAGAGGGGTCCTGATCCAGACCCAAGAGAGGGTTCTTGAGTCTCCCGCGGGAAAGAATTAGAGGTGAATCTATAAAGCGAAAGCAAGTTTATTAGGAAAGTAAAGGAATAAAGAATGGCTACTTCATAGGCAGAGCAGCAGCTCGGGCCGCTCAGCTGCTCAGACTTAGTGTTACTTCTTGATTACATGTTAAACAAGGGGTGGATTATAAATGAGTTTTTTGGGTAAGGTGTAGGCAATTCCCAGAACTGAGGGTTCCTCCCGTTTTTAGTCCATATAGGGTAACTCCCTGACATTGCCATAGCGTTTGTAAACTGTGATGGCATTGGTGGGAGTGTGTTTTAGTATGGCAATGCATTATAATTAAAGTATAATGAGCAGTGAGGACGACCAGAGGTCACTTTCATTGTCATCTTGGTTTTGTGGTTTCGGCCAGCTTCTTTACTGCAAGCTGTTTTATCAGGAAGGTATTTGTGATGTTTGACCTCCTAATCTCATCCTGTGACTTAAAATGCGTAGCCTCCTGGGAATACAGCCCAGCAAAGTCTCAGCCTTATTTTACCCAGCCCCTATTCAAGATGGAGTCGCTCTGGTTCAAACGCCTCTGACATAACCTCTAAGGGTGATGTTAGGAGTTACAGTGTGGGGGTTCACTGAGGGTCGTTTAGTTCTTGGCCATCTATGCTGCCAGGTGATTTTTGAGAGATCTGTGAATTCTGGACCTTTCAAGAGGTCCTTGGCCATTTCCATGGTGTGCGCAGGATGTGGGGGGGGGGGCGGGGGGGGGGGGGGCTCTTTGCCAATCCCATCTTTGTATAAGTATGCCACTGGGCAGGTCTCTTTCAGTCCTGCGACTTCTTTGAAAACACCATAAACCTGGAACTCCTCCAAGTCCAGGGTCACAGACCACCTGGCTTCTCTCCTCCCTCACTCCCTTCCCAACCCAGAGGAAGCTCTTTCTCATCTGCGAGGAAACATCTTTCTACTCCACTTTTGACAAAGTAGCTGTATTTTCATCCATACCTCAGAATCTTATTTACTCTGCGGCTTAAGATTTGGGCAAAAATATAGAAGGATTAGAACGATCTCATTTCTTATTTGCTTTGTTTCTCGTCTGAGGCCATAATGAGAGGAACAATTACTTGTCTCCAAGAAACAGACATCAGAAAAACATCCTGTTTTTTTCACAGAAATTAAGTATATCAAAGTATTTTCCTGCTCTATTTTCCCATTATCTTTGTGGTTATGAGAGTGGCCTGAATTTGGAGAATGGTGATTTCAAACTCTAATTACAGTGGTTGTTTCCAGTTTGGGGCAACTATTAATAAAATTTGCTATGAACATTTATGTATACTTTTTTTTTTAACGGAGTCTTGCTCTGTCGCCCAGGCTGGAGTGCAATGGCGTGATCCCGGCTCAGTGCAACCTCTGCCTCTTGGGTTCAAGCCATTATCCTGCCTCAGCCTCCCAAGTAGCTGGGACTACAGGCACCCACCACCACACCCGGCTAATTTTTTGTATTTTTAGTAGAGATGGGGTTTCACCGTGTTAGCCAGGATGGTCTCAAACTCCTGACCTTGTGATCGCCCGCCTTGGCCTCCCAAAGTGCTGGGATTACAGGCGTGAGCCACCATACCCGGCCTTACGTATACTTTTTAATGAAGCTATGTATTTTCATTTCTCTTGGGTAAATACCGGGAAGGGGAATTTCTGAGTCATATGGTAAATATGTGTTCAAATTTAGAAGAAACTACCAGTTTTTCAAAGTGTTTGCACCACTTTGTGCTTCTACCAGCAATGTTTGAGTGTTCCGGTTATTTTACATCCTCCCCCCAACGTGTATTAATATTTTTACACATTAGTGAGCCTGTAGTAGTATCTCTTTGTGTCTTTTAACTTTTTTTATTATAATAACATCTATTTACTTATAAAAGAAATATGTACTTAGTGTATTTCAAAAACACACAGAAGAAGAAAAAAGGAAAAAAGTGGCAATTGTCATTATTTCATAACTATAGCACTCTGGGAGGCTGAGATGGGCAGATCACCTGAGGTCAGGAGTTTGAGACCAGCTTGCCCAACATGACGAAGCCCCGTCTCTACTAAAGATACAAAAAATTAGCCAGGCTTGGTGGCGGGTGCCTATAATCCCAGCTACTCGGGAAGCTGAGGCAGGAGAATCATTTGAACCTGGGAGGCAGAGGTTACAGTGAGCCGAGACAGCGCCACCGCACTCCAGCCTGGGTGACAAGAGTGAAACTCCATCCGGAAAAAAAAAAAAATTAGTTTATTTCCTTTTCATTATTTTGCTGTTATTTTTACATATTTATAATTCTGCATAAGCAGTCTTGATTCTTGCTGTTTGTATTTTAAAGAATCTTCATTTTTGAAATTTATTCTTTCAAGAGTTTTTTATATATTGTAGAGATTAAATCTTTATCCATAATACATGTAACATATTTTTTGAACATTTATGGTATTTCTTTCCATGCAAATTTTTTTATGTAGTCAAAGTTATCACCTCTGGGTTTTGAGTCATAGCCAGAAAGCCTTTTCCTACATCAGAATAAAGAGAAATTCACCCGTGTTTCCATCTAGCACTTGCATGCTTTCATATTATTACATTAGATCCTTTATTCGCTTGTTCTTGTGGTGGATGGTGAGACATGGACCTAATTTTAACTTTTTCCAAATAACGATTTAGGTATAGAGCTATTCAGATTTTCTATTTCCTCCTGCATCAGTTTAAGGGATTTGCGTATTTCAAGAAATTTGTCCGTTTCATCTAAATGTTTTAATTTGCTCTCTAAAGTTATTTATCTCACAAACACACACCCTTGTATTATTCTTTTAATGTCTATAAGACCTATGACACAATGGGAAAAGACCATACCCGAATGACTGATGCTTATGTAATAACATTAAGCAGAGGGCCTGCCACTAAGCATGTGAGTGATTACATTTTATTTTTAAATTCCGTAATCTTCAGATGCCTGCAAGTGAATTGAGCAAAACTACATTTGACGACATGACTGTTGGGAATCATAGCACCATGTAGTGCCGTTGATGGAGGGAGATGATTTTTTAAAAGTCATGGTGAGTTGGTTAGATGCTCCAAAGATGTTCTCCTCTTACAGCAATTACTCAGTAACTTGTCATACTTATTATTCTGTGAGATAATATGAAAATTAATAAGGTACAACCTCATCCCTTAGAATGTAAGCTCTCAGCCATCACACAAAGGTGTGTAACATCAATGATCATACTTCATCTAGACATGGTATAAGTACTTTGATAATGAAACACAGAGGAAGTAGAGGTTGCTCTCAGAGAGGTCAAGGAAGGCTATATGATAATGGGGCACTTAAAAATCAATAAATCCTGGTGTTTGAAGATAAAATACAAGCAGAGTAAGCACCATGCAGGGAGAAAAGTCATATTCAAAAAGAAATCTTGCCTTGTATGAGTTGCAGGTGGACAGGGAGGGGTCCAGAATGGTGGGAGGTAGTAGTGGCTGGAAAGGTAGGTTCACGTAAGACCGTTAGAGAGGGCCTTGCATTCTAGAATAAAGTTTTTGGATTTGACCCTGTAGTTCACGGGAAACCAGAGTAGTAAAGAGCTATGAGTGAATTAGTTCTGACTACAATGTGATTGATAAATGGAAATGAACAAGACTAGAGGCAGAGTGGGAAATGAAGTTCTCCCGTAGCAATGCAAGTGGCAATGCCAATCTGAGCTAGGATAGTGGCACTCCAGAAAAGACAAAGATGGACATGAGAACACAGCTGGCAGATATGAGGAAACAAGCAATAGGAATTTAACACAGTATTATAAGTTCTATTTCAAAATTTCAAGAATACTTGGCTTTGCAATGCAAACTGAAAGAGCCACAATAAAAATATCAATTTGGTTCACAGCAGGACACCTGGGCAATGTCCGGAATGAATGAGCTTCAGTGAACCATTCTAATGGCAACCCAAGTTCAGCAAAATGAACAAAGGACTGTGAAGGGTGATGGGAAGCCAGTAATTCCTGGACCTTTTCATGGAAAAGGGCCTTTGGAATTTTAAAAGTGACATATCAGGCCAGGCGCAGTGGCTCACGCCTGTAATCCCCGCACTTTGGGAGGCCAAGGCGGGCAGATCCCCTGAGGTCGGGAGTTCGAGACCAGCCTGACCACCATGGAGAAACCCTGTCCCTACAAAAAAAAAAAAAAAAGTTAGCCATGCATGGTGGGCGCAAGCCTGTAATCCCAACTACTCCAGAGGCTGAGGCAGGAGCATTGCTTGAACCTGGGAGGCGGAGGTTGCGGTGAGCCGAGATTGTGCCATTGCACTCCAGCCTGGGCAACAAGAGTGAAATTCCATCTCAAAAAAAAAAAAAAAAAAGTGACCTATCAGAGCTAAAGAGCCATCAATTTAATTTAAAAATTTGAAATGGATGATGTGGATTTGTTAGACAACTCTGGCCATGGTCTAGCTCGTGAATAATTTTATAGCATGGAGGTCATTAGTATATTTTGGTAATTGTTTTTCAGCTTCATTTTGGTAGAAACCAACTATTCAAGGGCCCTGAGGCTTAAAGGGAATTAAAATAGGGTATAAAGTAAAGGTCATTACTCTGTAAATCTATAGCTTCCATTGACTCAAATGGAAAATGTCATTCCCCTAAAGGCAGTCAGAGGACTCTGATATGATATAGTAGAAGGTATATGGATTTTGGATCCAGGTGGGCCTTGTTTGACTTCTTTGAGCTGTTTTTTGACCTTGAACAAAACACAGAATCTCTCAGAAATTAGGTTTCCTCACCCATCTATTTAAAAAAGGGGAAAAAGACTGGGCGCAGTGGCTCAAGCCAGTAATCCTAGCACTTTAGGAGGCCGAGGCAGGGTGATTACCTGAAGTCAGGAGTTCGAGACCAGTCTGGCCAACCTGGTGAAACCCCATCTCTACTAAAAATACAAAAATTAGCCAGGTGTGATGGTGGGCACCTGTAATCCCAGCTACTCAGGAGGCTGAAGCAGGAGAATTGCTTGAACCCGGGAGGCAGAGGTACAGTGAGCTGAGATCACGCCACTGCACTCCAGCCTGGGCAACAAGAGCAAAACTCTGTTTAAAAAAAAAAGGGTGGTTGGGGAATGGCAAACAATGCACGCAATTCTTGGTAGAATTAAATAATGTGAAACAACATCATTCTAAGTTGTCACATCAAAAAACTATTCACATCATAAAACTATTTCATGCTTATAATTGTACCAAAAAAAATTTATAAGCCCCTATAGTATCTGTGCAAGCCTCATTTTCAGTTGTTTTTTTTCCACTATGTGGTTGCCAATCAGGCTTTTCTTTCTGCCAAATATACAAATATCCTTTCTGCCTAATACTGTTAATTCTGTTTAGAATTACCCCATCTCCCATATACCCCCCTCCCTTAGTCTTTAGGTCTCAGATTAAATGTCACCATGTTCAGAGGATCTTACTGATTTCTCTAAACTAGACTAGACTCCTGTGATCTCACTGGTAGTGCCCTGCAGTTCTCAAAATGCTTCTTATAAAGTCATCACATCGTTCTTTATGTAATTGTTGATTGTCTTTCTTCCCTGTTAGCTCATTGAGGGCTAGAACAGAATCCTTCCTCATTACAGTAGTTCTAGTAGTGCCTAGTGCACTCACTGCCACATTGCTGGTGGTTAAATATTTGTTGAATGAAAGAATAAATTAATGAGTACAGTTCAGTAGCCAGACCTCTTATTTATTTGAACAATTGAAACAGAAGACAAGCAACATGGGAAGATCATGAGCTGAGATTTTGCAGCTGACTGCTGAAGCTGACTCTGAAATGGGGATCAGCATTCTCAGTGTTGCTTAGGGACTGCTCTGGGGATCAACTCCCACGGAAGAGAAAGAAAGGGAAAGAAAGGAAGCGGGATTGAGCAGAGGGAGAAATTTCAATGAAAGCATTAGCTAACCTCATGGAGAGTTTTAAGATGGGTTGGCCATTCCAAGCTGCCCCGTGTTCAGCCACGAGGGTCAGCTCTTCATGACCCATGAGTTTTTTTACACTTCTAAGCCAAATGGTTATTGCATGTGGCCTCCCCCAAGAAGAGGCATAACTTTAACGGAGTTGACCCTTGCTGAGGGGGTTCTTGAAGGGGACTGACACTGATGGCAGCTTTCCAGCAGCAGCAGTACTGCTAGCAGCTGCAGGAATAAGCCCTCTGTTCCCAAAGTGGGATCCAGGTGGTGCAGTGCAACATTCACCTTGATTGACAGCATTTCGGTACAGGTGTTCTCTATCAGGTATCCTGGGGGGCTTGACTTGGCATTGGGTTTGGTAGCAGGGACCTCAAGCTCTGTCTCCCACACTGGCTGCTGGTGACTTTAGCCAGACACCGTAAAAACCATCCATTCATGAAATATACTTTTGTGGGTTCTATCTGGGTTACAACCCATGAGGAAGCAACAACAATGCAGAGCTGGAAGGGAACAGAGTTCAGAATAAAGCGCAGCATGGTTGTGAAGATGAATAGATTTGAGTTTAAATGGAGTATTAGCTATGAGAACTACAGAAGGCTACAAAACTTCTCAGAGCCTCAGCCCCCTCATGGGCAAGAGGATGACTCAAAGTGCTAGTAAGAGTCTGTAACACAGCAGGTATTTTCCATATATGAATTCCCTTTCTCCACTCCCCCCACCCCAACACACACATGAACTTCAATCAGGCCTTTATCTTAACATCCCAACTATCATCCACACTGGCGCCGGCACGCTCGTTACCTGCTGCTTTCCCTGGTGGATTACCTCTGGTTATGGAGCTTGCCCCATCCAAGGTGGCTGCTGATTCTACTGCTGGACAGTGGTATCTGTTAGCAAGTCCTCATTTGCCTCTCTGGTTCCTTTATCCCATGATATATGCTCAGATGTACGAAGATGATATTTAGTACCCAGGTATCTCTTCTTCAGAATAAATATTCTTAAATCCTTCAGCCTTAGCTCTCACAATCTACACTTCAAAACCTCTATCCTACTAGCCCCTTCCTCCATCTGAATGGGCTTTATTTCGTTATTATTCAACTCAAACTGAGTTTATTACAGTTTTATAAAATACCCTGAGCAGGGACAAGTTGGCACAACCATGATCTCCTCGTTCTGCATACTAGAGTTCTATCAATGTGTTTAAGGTGCAAAAACCAGTTTTAAAGAGTTATTAAACATTCTTGCGCAATGTAATCTAAACCCTCAAGATCTGTTTCACAGGAACCTCTGCTAAATTGTTTATACCCTAACCCTGGTAGTTCAGCATCATATAAATTATTCACACTTATCCCATAAGAATGTTGACTCTGACCTCTGTTTTCAGAGTTTCCATATAGCACTCCTCCTCTCTCCCTATGAACTATTTGAGGCTGGGATTTCTGATGCACACCTTGAAGTATGGAAAACAGTGACATTGATCCATGCCTTCATTGCTCACAACTTTGTAGTATGTTTCAAGTGTTTATTTCAGTAAACTCATTTTTAAACTTAAATTTATTTTTAAAACATTTTTATTATATATATGAAAACCTAGTGCTACTTGTCTGCAAAAGAAGGTAAACAAATGTATTAAGGTGTAGAAAAATATATTTGCTTGCCAAAGGCTTTATTTTAAAGGTGACATTAGAAGTTTAGAGATGTGTTTCAAGCACTTTAAACCAAAATAAGATGTTTTTAAAAAACGTATTTAAACAATTTTTGGAAATTTTTGAAAGGAGAATAACATTCTACCATGTGATTGAATGCTATTGAGCACCAGTGCCACATAGATCACAAGGGATTTTTGTCCTACACTTTGGGGAAACATCTAAGCCACTGATAAAAAGTATTACATTGACAGACTATTTAGTATTCTTAGCTGGGATCCAGGGCAAACACATAGATATGCTTATCATTCCCGTCAAAGCACAGACTTCATAATCCCCTTAATGAGGAAGGGAGAGAAACTGACGTCTTATTTTATCTTCACAACAACTTTATTAAAACTGGGATTATCTGACTTTCTAATTTACAAGTGATGTAATTGAAGATTAGAGAGCAAAATACTTTGTCCTGGGTCACACTTTTAATTGTGAGGAAGATTCCAGGTTTGAATGCAAAATTCCTGACTCCAAAGGGTATTTTTACTCTTATTCCATCACAAAAAGTGGAAGAATTCAGGAACCCCTCCTTGTGATAGTTCAAGAAATCGCAAACCTGGGCATTAGAATCACCTGGCAGGCTTGTTAAATCCAAATTGCTGGGCTCTGCCTCAGTTTCCAATTCAATAGATCTGGGGTGGGACCCAATAATTTGCATTTCTAATAAGTTCCCAGGTGATGCTGATGCTGTTATTCCAGGGATCACATTTCCAGAATCACTGTCTTAGTCAATAGGTATCCTTTTATGTCTGGATAAATGGTTTCCAACTCCAACTGCACATAACCAACTGAAAAATTTTAAAATAAATATACTCGGGCATTTTCCCAAACTGAGTGAATTATACCTTCTGAAAGGGATTCCGGGCAGTTCGTAGCATTGCTATTGATCGTAGCACGTAGCGCAGTTTGAGAATCAGTGGGTCACAGCAAACACACAGCGGTTCCAAAGCTTGCAGTTACTAACACAAGTGTATTAGTCCATTTTCACACTGTTGTGAATACCTGACACTGAATAATTTATAATGAAAAGAGGTTTAATTGACTCACAGTTCCGCATGGCTGCGAAGGCCTCAGGAAACTTACAATCATGGGGCGAGGTGAAGGGGGTAGCAAGGCACTTCTTACACAGCAGCAGCAGGAGAGAAAGAGAGCAGGGTAAACTGCACTTTGTAAACCATCAGATCTCGTGAGAACTCCCTCACTGTCACACTAACAGTATGAGGGAAACTGCCCCCATGATCCAACCACCTCCCTCCACCAAGTTCCTATCCTGATACATGGGGATTACAATTCAAGATGAGATTTGGGTGGGGACACAAAGCCAAACCATACCGACAAGTGTGTTTCTGATGCTTATTACTTTTGTTCTCTAGCCTTTCTTCAGATGAACAACTGAACTGTTGAGATTTTCCTCTAATTTGCTCTTCAGGCCTCTCCGGAGAGTGGCGATAAAGCTTGGCCCTGCTAGGGCTCCAGGGGAGGTGTTCACAGGTGTTTACAGTGTGTCTTTCACATGATGCTTCTTTATCCTGATTGACAGCCTAATACCCGAGTCTGATCCATAGCCAGCTGTCTCTCTCAAAGGAAATCTCCAGACACGCTTTGTGGCTCTTGTCTGATCTGTGTCCAGTTTATTTCTGCCAAGATAGCCACTCTCTAGGACAGCGTGTTGTAAATGATGACACTCCTGGAGCCCTGTACCTTGCATTTTGGTTTCCTATTCTCCTCATGTCTTACCTAGTAAGGTTCAGGTGTGCCAGTCAGGAGAGACAGAAGGAAAATGGGAAACCGAAATGCATGACATGAGAGATGACCAGCAGGAGCATGCCTTTATCAAGGTCTAGGGGCTCCAGGAGTGCCTTACTTAGGCTTTCCACAGGAGTTGTGAATTTGCTAGTTTAAGGAAAATATGTGTGAGAAGGGGGAACTTACCTATACGACTCTGGTGTTGGCCACTGGGTTTTATCATGGTCAGCAGCTGTGGGATATGTTGGGTTTCGGTTCAGCGGGATGAGGAACAAGTGGGCTATATTGCAAACAGCCACATGGGGAGAGGAAGTTTTAACTAGGCCAAAGGTGACAGGGTACAACTGGACTTCAAACAACTTATGTCAGGCCTAACAATGGATGCCAAGGCAGCAACTGCATTAAACAAGTTTGTGACATAGAGATAACCCAGAAATAGTCATCTGTTTGCATACACTTAGCTTGCATGGGACTAGAGATAGAATAATTGCTACTTCATGATTCACATCAGAGAAGGAACTGTTCTTTTGATAGAACCTACTCAAATGTGTTGACTTTCTGCTTGGCATCTTGGAGTAATAGGAAGGTGTATATTTCTATTGCTGGAAAGCCCTCTCGATCTCACATTGAGTCACCAGGTGCATTCAGGCCTAAGCCTGCTTTGGGGTGTTTGGCTAATCTCTATTTCCATGCCAGCACTGGCCTAGTTACAGTACTAGCAATTTGTTTTGAACAACTGCAACATTTCTGACTTCCACCTCCTTCTAGACTCCCAGGGCTGTCAACAAGTCGTATCTTTCATCCTCATCACCTCCTTTTACATTCCCACAGCAAGAAAGGAAAAGCAGCCCATGATGTATTTTTTTACCAAGCCACTGGGGACACCCTGGAGCCAGTATTAAAAAAGCACGCCTGGCTGGGCATGGTGGCTCACGCCTGTAATCCCAGCACTTTGGGAGGCCAAGGCAGGGGGATCATTTGAGGTCAGGAGTTCGAGACCAGCCTGGCCAACATGGTGAGACCCCCCCCCCCGTCTCTACTAAAAATACAAAAATTAGCCAGGCATGGTGGCATGTGCCTGTAATCCCAGCTACTCAGGAGGCTGAGATCACACCAAAGGAGCTGAGATCACACCAGTGCACTCCGGCTTGGGTGACAGAGTGAGACTCCATCTCAATAAATAAATAAATACATAAATAAATAAATGCCTCAAACTTACTCCAGCCAAAGGCCAAAGGAGCTAGAGAATTTATGCACAGTAACAGTCCAATCAAGGGAGAAAAACTATGCAATAACTTGAACAGATAAAGTTTAAAATACATCATTATGAACTAAAATGGGATATTGGAGCAGTGAGGGGTTGACTAGTAAAAAGCAAAGAGAACTCTAAAGAATATAAAATAGCCGACCTACGGAGCAGCCACTGCCTGCAGGGCTGAGCTGGAGCGTCCAAGGGAAACCCTCTACCCACAGGGTGAGGTCAGGTCCCAGCTGGACAGGTCATGGCTGTGACTCACTGAAGGACGAAGAAGTTACTGTAGTGCTGCCTTTGTAGAACTTTCTGGAAATCTGCCCTCTAAACCTTGCCAGAAATCCATCTTCTAAGGTGTTGGGGAACATTGTTCGTGGAGAGGTATCTCACTAGAGTCACTGCTACAAAACTACCGAAGGTGTTGTCTTGGGACGCTGCTGGCTGCCATGCACTGCATGAGCCCGCGCTGGAGAAGTCGTCCACCCTGCAGGAACCTACCTAGCCGGAACACCAGAACCAAAGCAGAAACGTCTCCCCGGCGCCCTCTACTGAGCTAAGCTTAACATCGTGTCAGCTGGCAAAGGAAACTGTTTCAAGGGCCTGATCCATTTTCACAAAGCAGGTGGTAAAGGTCAATTTGGAGCTGAGAGGCAATACATTGCTAACTGGCACATACACCCAATCCTATCGGTCAATAGATGAAGACTGTTCTGAGGCTTAGGGAGGCAGAAATTCTTTCTGCAACACTTCTAGCCCACCACACAAATAGGCCAGGCATACTTCAGCATCCAGGGAAAAATGTCATGGAAAGGAATTTATGTCCTGGCAGATGGAAGCCAGCCTGGTGTGCAGTGAAGTGTAAGACAAGTGAGTACAGGTAGAGGCTGACCCTATCTGCTAGAACCAGTATTCCATTTTCCACCTGCAATAAGATCATGATTGTATTCATGCACAAGCAGGCCAACCCCAACCAGAATCCCACAGGAGAATGTGTTTCCTGGCACTTCTCCTGGTAGCAAGACTGTCAGTCAGGGTCTAATCAGATAAAAAGACAGAATTTATTTACAGCAGAGGGAATATAATTGCAGGTGTGATGGTTAATTTTAATGTGTCAACTTGACTGGGATAGGAGACAGCCAGAGAGATAGAAAACTATTACTTCTGGCTGTGTCTGTGAGGCTGTTTCTGGAAGAGAGTAGCATTTGAATCAGTCCACTAAGGGAAGAAGACTCACCCACACCAGTGTTAGGCCCTCTATTGAGGGCCCATCTGAATAAAACAAAAAGACAGAAGAAAGGTAAATTAATTGTCTTTTTGAGCTGGGACATCCATCTTTTCTTGCCCTCAGACATCAGAGCTCCTGGTTCTCAGGCCTTCAGATTCCAGGGACTTAAGCCAGTGCCTCCTTCAGTCTCAGAGTGGGAGTTATGCCACTGACTCCTCTCTTTCTCAGGTCTTCCAACTTGGACTGAATTACACCCCGACTTTCCTGGTTCTCCAGCTTGCAGATGGTATATCGTGGAACCTCTCGGCCACCATAGTCACATGAGCCAATTCCCATAATAAATCTGTGTGTGTGTGTGTGTCTGTGTGTGTGTGTGTGTGTGTGTGTGTGTGTATCTTTTTGGTTCTTTTCCTCTGGAGAACCTGGACTAATAGAGCAAGGAATTGCAGGTGCTGGAGGATCTGAGAACCAAACATGTGACTAGCAGTTAAAAAGAGATTATCATTGGGAGGCCGAGGTGGGCAGATCACTTGAGGTCAGGAGTTTGAGACCAGCCTGGAGAACATGGTGAAACCCTGTCTTTACTAAAAAAGAAAATACAAAAATTAGCTGGGCATGGTGGCAGGCATCTGTAATCCTAGCTCCTCAGGAGGCTGAGGCAGGAGAATCACTTGAACCTGGGAGGTGGAGGTTGCAGTGAGAGATCACTGCAATCTAGCCTGAGCAACTGGGAGACCCCATCTCAAAAGAGAGAGAGAGAGAGAGAAATTACCAGGGAGGCAGAGTTACCGGTGCCCAGGGTCTGAGATCACTCAGTGGAGGCTGCAAGCAGAATAGATCTGTCTAGAGGGAGGTATAGCCATGGAGAAAGAGCCACCATTATTCTAACACTGCTTCCCTCTGGATGACCCCACTCAGAACCCAGATGGCTGGAATCCTAGGCAATACAGCTTACAGGGGAAGGGAAAGGAATGTCTGTGAAGGCAAACAGTCTCCAAACTGGAAAATTAGGCAAGATCGCTGGCTGAAGATACTGGGTTATATAGGTTACCACTACATAAAAAGGAAGAAAAGCGCTATATGAAAGATTGGATATATTGAAGAAAAAGGCATCCATAACATTCACACTACGAAAACACTATGAAATTCACACTATGAAAACACACTATGGAAACATCCATAACATTCACACTATGAAACAGGATAACTGAGGGTAACATTCACACTACGAAACAGGATAACTGAGGGTGCTATTGCTCTTAATTCCTTTAAAGATATGAGACTGACTTAATCTTCGGAGGTAGTGAGTTTGATTCGATTATTAACTTGCAACTGATTGTGATAATAGTGAATTTTTAAATTCAGGATGTCACCTCTTTTTTTTCCCCCTTTTTGGAAATAAACCTCTGGAATTCTTACTACTTCCAGAACCTATTTTAATCTTCAGACCTTGGAGGGTATTCCTATCTCGTCTTATAAGAATATGTAACATATGGGGGTAAAGATGCAGCGAAGTACCTCAGCACTGGAAGCTAAGATGAAGAAGATTTTCATGGCTTCCAGGACCTTCCCCTTGGTGCTGTGGTCGACAAGGAGGGAGGTGACCCAGGCACTGCAGAACACCAGCATGCTGAACATCAAGAACTTGGACTTACTGAAGGTGTCAGGCAAACCCATGGCCAGGAAAGCCAAGGTAAAACTCCCCAGGGTCAAAGAGCCCAGGTATCCTAGGACGTGGTAGAAGGCAGTGCTGAAACCTCACTGCGTGTGAGAACTACAGATCCAAGCTTAGAGAGTGTGTCTGTGTCAATGAAGGAAGGAAAGTTTCTCAGCCCGAGTTGACAGATCAGGAGATAGATTCCACTTGGATCAGGGAGAATATAAAAAGGACAAAATTAGGAGATCTTGATACCAATCACCATCTTATTCTCCCTGGCATTCTGGCCTTCAGAGTCAGAACTACAGTGATGGTTTTGGTCACAAAGATAGAAATAGCCATAGTAAACACAACTCTAAATGCTATTTGTTGGAGTCACTACGTAGCTGTGTGGGGGTGGCCAATGCATAGGGCAGAGCAGAGGAAGCACAGTGTGACGGAGGCCAGACTTTCAGCAGGATGTAGCTGAAAGCCAATGTACTGGCTTTGACTGAGGGGATTTCCTGCTGCTTCACAAATACCCCAAGGACCATTGCGGTAAGGACAGAGAAGCAGAGCTGTGCAGGCCAGAGCCATCCCCAAAGGGTCTTCAAAAGCCAAGAAGTTCACATCCTTTGGAAGACAGTAAATTCTCTGAGTATTCTGATATTGATTGTCTGGACACTTCTTATACTGAATAGTATCTGAAAAACAAAGCAATGTTTTTTTGTTTAAGGTTCCTAAATTCTTACTGATTCCCAGAAACAAAAAAGTCATTTTTGGCCTTGTAGGGCACCTTGTCCATCTCAGTGCTATACTCAAATCTCATGCTAAAAGCATGTTACAGAAGCAATAATTTCAGACTAACTTGCCAATTCTCTCCTTGGTTTCATTTCTCAAAATAACATTTTCTCTCATTGTTCATTTTTCCACATGCCAATGAATTATTTTCCATTTTCTTTCATAATGAAAGCATTATACTCCCTTAAAAATTTAAATATTCATTCTCTAGGCCAAGAGTCCACAAACTACCGCCTACAGGTCAAATCTAGCCATCACTAATTTTATAGGGCTTATAATCTACGAATGTTTTAATCTTTTTAGATGGTTGCATTTTAAATGGTTATACAAGTATTTACATATTTTCAGTTTCACCTCTTAGCTTGCAAAGTCTAAAATATTTACTATTTGGCCTTCTAAGAAAAACATTTGCTGACCTCTGCCTTATCCTGGATTATTTACACAAATGGCAATTATTTTCTGAGAATTTACACTGAACCAGATGCCTTATTAAGAACGGGGACCTGTTCAACTTTTAACAGGTATCAAAGAGCTCCTCAGGTTCTAATAGCTAAATATTTCTTAGTGTATCCCTTCCACATTTCGAGGTAGAATTCTATCAGCTTGATGTGGCAGGAAAGGTCTTAATCATCTTGTTTGTACATAGGTTTCTGGCCTTATCTTTTGTCACAAACCAAACCCTGGATCAAAAGATTCTGATGTACAGATTTATGTATCATACTCACAGTGCTCATGCCTTCTCGCTTCGCCATGACCTTCTTCTACAGGGAGTTTCTTTTGCTCTCTTCTTCGCTTGACTAATTCCTACTTGCCTTTAACAACGTAGGATTACCTGCATTAGGATGTGCCTGCATGCCTCCCCATACTCCAGTATGTACCTATGTCTTTGAACCCTTTGTCCTGGGTTGCCTTCCTCATTAGGCTATGAATTATCAATGACAGTATAGTTTTATTAAACAAACACTGAAAAATTAGATACCTAAATAGACAATCAAGTAAAGAAACATATGAAGAAAAATATTCCTAAAAATACATTTATTGTCTGGCGTGGTGGCTCATGCCTGTAATTCCAGCACTTTGGGAGGCCGAGGTGGGTGGATCAACTGAGGTCAGGAGTTCGAGACCAGCCTGGCCAACATGGTGAAGCCCCATCTCTACTAAAAATACAAAAAATTAGCTGGATGTGGTGGCAGGTGCCTGTAATCTCAGCTACTCAGGAGGCTGAGGCAGCAGAGGTTGCAGTGAGCCAAGATAGTGCCATTGCACTCCAACCTGGGCAACAGATTGAGACTCCATCTCAAAAAAAAAATTATTGTAGCAATATTATTATTAGGTAAAATAGAATTCAAAGAGATATACAGAGGAGAAAAACACACAAAATAAAAATTAGGCCGGGCGCACTGACTCACGCCTGTAATCCCAGCATTTTGGAAGGCCAAGGCAGGCGGATCACCTGAGGTTGGGAATTCGAGAACAGCCTGACCAACATGGAGAAACCCTGCCTCTTCTAAAAATACAAAATTAGCCAGGCGTGGTGGTGCATGCCTGTAATCCCAGCTACCCGGGAGGCTGAGGCAGAAGAATCGCTTGAACCTGCGAGGCGGAGGTTGCGGTCAACCGAGATCACACCGTTGTGTTCCAGCCTGGGCAACAAGAGTGAAACTCCGTCTCAAAAAAAAAAAAAAAATTAAATAGATAAAACAGACCATTTTCTCCTTCAGAAGACTCAATATAATGATACTAATTTCCTGCATGTTAATGTATACATGTCATTCAATACAAGTATCAAATAATAATAGGGGTTTTTTGTTGTTGTTGTTGCTGCTGTTTATTTTTTTTTGAAACAGAGTCTCGCTCTGTCACCAGGCTGGAGTGCAGTGGCGTGATCTCTGCTCACTGCAACTTCCGCCTCCTGCGTTCACGTGATTCCCCTGCCTCAGCCTCCCGAGTAGCTGGGACTACAGGCTCGTGCCACCACGCCCAGATAAATTTTGTATTTTTAGTAGAGACAGGGTTTCACCATGTTAGTCAGGATGGTCTTGACTTCCTGAACTCATGATCTGCCTGCCTCGGCCTCCCAAAGTGCTGGGATTACAGCTGTCAGCCACCGCACCCAGCCAGGTTTTTGTTTTGTTTTGTTTTCTTTTTAGGAAATAGACAATATGATTCTAGAGTATGCATAGGAAAGAAACTATCCTGGAAACATTCTGAAACAGTAGGAAAATGTGGAGGAGGTCTCACCAAGTGAGTTGCATAATATTCTTTAAGGGTATAATAATAAAAAGTTTGGTATTTGTGTATAAATAGGTAACTAGATAAAGGAATAGAATAAACGGTTCAGAAATTGACCAAAATAGATATGATTATTTGGCATATGGCGAGGATAGCATTGCATCTGGGGGGGATACACGTGCTATTCAGTAAATTCTCTCCAGATTATGTACAGACACAAAATAAATTCCAAATAGTTCAAATATAAACTAAATTATAAAAGTATTAGGGGCCGAGAGTGGTGGCTCACACCTGTTAATCCCAGCACTTTTGGAGGCTGAGGTGGGTGGATAACCTGAGGTCAGGAGTTTGAGACCAGCCTGGCCAACATGGTGAATCCCTGTCTCTATTAAAAACACAAAAACTAGCTGGATGTGATGGTGGGTGTCTGTAATCTCAGCTCCTCGGGACGCTGATACAGAATTGCTTGAACCCGGGAGGCAGGGGTTGCAGCACGCCGAGATTGCACCACTGTACTCCAGCCTGGGCAACAGAGCGAGACTCCATCTTACTAAATAAATAAATAAATAAATAAATGTATTAGGAATGGTGACTTAACATATGGTGGGCAGGAGGGTGGGCAAGTGGTCTCCTCAGGGCAGGGTCCTGGCTAGTCCTGTGGGCACCAGAAGGTGAAGAACAGCCCTGTGCTCTCCTCTGCATAGTAGGAGACTGGAATTGGGACATTTTGGGTTGTATGTTTTTTGTAGCTTTGACTGTGATTTTTAAACAATAAAATGTTCTAAAAAAAAAAAAAAAGGTAACCATTGAGACAGATATTTAATCTCAGAGTGGAAGAGAAATTTATAGATAATGGGCATTTTAGATAATGCAGGTTTAATAAAACTTTAGAAATAAGAGGACACACAGAAAGTAAAACAGGCTTTCCAAAAATCAGGCACAAAATATAAAGACAATGACTCCAGAAAAGAAGGTCATTAAATGCCTACTGGCTTTCATAAAATACAGTTGGAAGGAATCTTTATAACTCTTAAATAGGTTTGATCACAGAAGTAAAACATGACTGCACACACTTGGAAGAAATCAATTAATTTTAGCAGGGCATGGTGGCTCACGCCTATAATCCCAGCACTTTGGGAGACCGAAGTGGGTGGATCATTTGAAGTCAGGAGTCTGAGACCAGCCTGGCCAATAAGGTGAAAGCCTGTCTCTACTAAAACTACAAAAATCAGCTGGGCGTAGCGGTGGGCACCTGTAGTCCCAGTTGCCTGGGAGGCTGAGACAGGAGAATTGCTTGAACCCAGGAGTTGGAGGTTGCAGGGAGCCGAGATCATACCACTGCACTCTAGCCTGGGTGACAGAGTGAGAGTCCATCTCAATAAATAAATAAATAACAATAAAAATAAAAAGGAGAAATTAATTTTAGAGTTAACACCAAGGAAGGACTGCAAGACAAAAAACAGGCACCTAGGCTGATCAAATCGTCTCCATCTAATAATGACTTAATAAAGAAAGGAAGAAGAAGAACGGAACTGATGTAATCTCCGGGTAAATGTTACTCAAGATCCCAGTAAGAAAGATGCTGGGTGGGATTACGGTGAGTAATAGGTCACAAAAACAGAGTTTGAGTTTTGTAGAAAAATGGAAAATGAAGTCTGCGTACTTGTGAATTTTGTAGGTATAGGAAATGTGTTCATTCTGCCACTGACCAGTCCCTTACAACAGCTGGGAGATGAGCAAATAGAATATGCATAGACCTCTCACTGTTCTACTCACTGGCTAGCATCACTGCCTAACAAGACCCTGGAATGGAGAAAAGTAAAAGCTCAATATCCAGGTTCCCAGGAAAAGGTGGCCTGGGATTGTATTCACCTACACTTGATGTTTTGATTGCTGTCTGAAATCTAAATGAACACAAAATTGAGAGATCAAAAAAGAAATGGGGGATACCTTTGATTCTCTGAAACATAACATGCTACATGTCCTCAAAACCTTACGAACAGCCGGGCACAGTGGTTCACGCCTGTAATCCCAGCACTTTGGGAGACCAAGGCAGGTGGATCACTTGAGGTCAGGCATTTGAGACAGCCTGGTCAACATGGTGAAACCCCGTCGCTACTAAAAATACGAAAATTAGTCAGGCGTGGCGGCACGTGCCTGTAATCTCAGCTACTTGGGAGGCTGAGGCAGGAGAATTGCTTGAACCAGGGAGGCGGAGGTTGCCGTGAGCTTAGGTCATGCCACAGCCCTCCAGCATGGGCGACAGAGCGAGACTCGGTCTCAACAAACAAACAAAATTAGCTGGGCGTGGTGACGGGTGCCTGTAATCCCAGCTACTCAGGAGGCTGAGGCAGGAGACTCACTTGACCATGAGAGGCGGAGGTTGCAGTGAGCCGAGATAGTGTCACCGCACTCCAGCCTCAGTGACAGAGTGAGACCCTGTTTAAAAAAAAAACAAAAAACAAAAAACCTATGAGCAAAGTCAAAAGATATAGTGGAAAAATGTGTTTCACTTAAATAGCATGCAAAAACCTTGATCTCTTTACATACATATACACATAAATATAAAAATATATGTAGTGTGTATACATATCTTTTTTTTTTTATTTTTGAGTCGGAGTCTCGCTCTGTCGCCCAGGCTGGAGTGCAGTGGCGCGATCTCGGCTCACTGCAACCTCCGCCTCCTGGGTTCGAGCGATTCTTCTGCTTCAGCCTCCCAAGTAGCTGGGACTCCAGGCGGCCGCCACCACACCCGGCTAATTTTTTGTATTTTTAGTAGAGACGGGGTTTCACCGTGTTGGCCAGGATGGTCTCGATCTCCTGACCTCGTGATCTGCCCGCCTCGGCCTCCCAAAGTGGTGGGATTACAGGCGTGAGCCACCGTGCCAGCATCTTCTTTTAAATCAGTAAGAAAAAGACAACCCAGTGGATACGGTAAATGGAGGTAAACAGATAATTCACAAAGAAATGAGAATAGTTCTTAAAAATATGAAAAGATGTTCAATTGTTCTCATTACTAGAGAAATTTAAGCCAACCAAGTAACCATTTTGCCTATCAAGTTAGCAAAGAGCAGACCAAGCACCCTCCCTGAAGTTTCCACAGCTTTCCTGTGTTCAGAGACCATCTGACACGAAAAATTAAAAAAGGGTAGAGAAGCACAGTTAGAGAATGAAGTATCTATTATAGGGAAGCTAAATTAAGTTGCATATTTCCCTCAAATGAGTTGCTTTAAACCTGGAGAAACTACTACCTTCAGTTGGCAAGTATTAAATATTTTTCTCCACTGTTGTCTTCCTTCAGGAGTGGACACCCATGAGACTAGTTGAGATGTGCTATTTATAACTAAGTAGTATTATCACGAATAATTAACTGGGTGAATATAAAGGAGTGAAGAACAGTTGAATGTGATTGTTTGTAATATCTGTCTGATGAGAAACCTCCCTGTCTGGGCAAAGTTTACATCAAAGCAGCATGGAGCCTCCGCTTCCAGAGGGATTTTTCTGAATCCTGGACCACAGCTTGAGCTGCACACAGAGCTGGGAGTCTATGGAAAAGTATTACTAATAAATATATGCATTAAGAGCAATAGGCGAGGTAGCCAGAGGTCAGAACAATGGTTGGTTTTGTATTTAGGTGGACAAAGAATATAATTATATGGATAATCTAGATATGTTTTCCTAATACATCTATTTATATTTTTGAGGCAACCAAACTAACCAAAAATGGGTACCTGAATCAAAGGCAAACAACCTAAAGGATAATGTACGTTGTGTCTACAAGGCATGAAAGGTCTGGCAATTGAAATCTGTAATTAAATTAACCGTGGAATATGGTCAAAGATGACAACTTTTCTAACCCCATGAGAAATAGGCATATTCAAAGTTGTCTGACTATTCAACAAATTAGGTTAAGTCTATTTAAATAATTGATTAAAAGTTCCAGCCTATAGTGTCATATAAAATATCCCAATATTCAAGTCATCTACTTGATTAAATGTTTTTTTCTCTACTAGGCAGTGTTATGGGTTGAATTTTATCATACACAACCCCCTCACCCCAATTCATCCATTAAAGTCCTAACCCCAAGTACATTAGAATATTATGTTATTTGAAGATATAGTCTGTGTTAGTCCATTCTCACATTGCTATTAAAAACTACCTGATACTAGGTAATTTATAAAGAAAAAAGTTTTAATTGGCTCATGGTTCTTCTACAGGCTGTACAGGAAGCATGCCTTGGGAGGCCTCAGGAAACTTACAATCATGGCAAAAGGCAAAGCGGAAGCAGACACGTCTTACATGGTGGGAGCAGGAGGAAGAGAGAGGGAAAGGGGAGGTGCTACACATTTTTGATCAGCCAGATCTTTTGAGAATTCACTATCATGAGAACACCAAGGCGGAAGTCCGCCCTCATGATCCAATCACCTCCCACCAGCTCCCTCCTCCAACACCGAGGATTACAATTCAACATGAGCTTTGTTGGGGGACATAGGGCCAAACCATATCATGGTCTTTACAGAGATAATCAAATTAAAATGACGTCAATCCAGTGGGCCCTGATTCAATATTACAGTGTCCTTATTAAAAGGGGTAATTTGGATACAGAGACAGACACGTACACAGGCAGAACAACATGTAGAAATTAAGGCATAGAGTGAATAATGCAGCTACAAGCCAAACACTGCCAGCAAACCACCAGAGGCTAGGAGACAGGCATGGAACAGATCCTCTCTCACAGCCCTTGGAAGAACCAGCCCTGGAAGAACCAGGCCTGGGGACACCCTGATCTTGGACTTCCCGCATCTAGAACTGCTACTCAGTCTGTGGCCCTTTATTACTGCAGACCTAGCAAACTGAAACAGGAAATGAGTACAAATAATTGCATCAGAAATAACATTTTTATAATTTTAAAAAATTAGTAAAATATTAAATATAATATTTAAAATATTATAAAATAAAACAAATTATAAAATAATATTATAAAAGTAGTCTCAGAAGTGAAATGAAGGGGAGCACAGTTACTCTTGTGTGAGAGCTGTGTTCTGGTTTATAAAACACAAACTGAATCTAGACATTGATTCAACCATGGCTAAGATAGCTCCGAAAGAAGAAATCTATTAATCAAATTTACCGTAACAGATATTTCAAAATAGAAAAATCACCTCAACAGATGCTCAAAAGTATTTTGTAAAATTCAACATTCATTCTTAATTTTTAAAATGTCAACAAAATTCAATTGGATGGATATAGTCTCTTCATAAACAAAATATACACACGTTCAAAAGACGACATCATGGTGAAAAATATGCATTTCCTTTAAAATCAGAAGAAACACGGATTTTTAAAATCAACGCCATTATTTAACACTGTTTTATGGGTGGTAGTGCAGTGTGAAAACAGAAGGAAGGAAATATAAGAATTGGAACAAAAATATTGTTTTATAATTAAAATCCTCCCTACTCACCAAGGATCACAAAAAGTTCTATGGCCCCATAAGTCTTCCCAGAAAATATGACTAATACTGCTCTTTCTCTTTTCTTATTAGCCCATGTTTAATACATCTTGGCACCTTATAGAATATGACACAATGGAAGCTGGAAGGACTAGGCAGGTGAGCTACAAGACAAAAGGGCAGAATGAGGATGGATTATGGGGATCTAAGTGTGCATTCCCCTCTCCAAAGGCATCGTTTAAAAATTTTTACAGGTATTTTAAAGAGCTACTATAGCCAGGCACGTTGACTCATGCCTGTAATCCCAGTACTTTGGGTGGCCGAGGTGGGCTGATTCCTTAAGCTCAGTTCAAGACCAGCCTGAGCAACATGGCGAGACCTCCTCTTTACTAAAATGCAAAAATTTAGTCAGGCGCCGTGGCACACACGCCCAGCTACTCAGGAGGCTAAGGCAGGAGAATCGGTTGAACCCGGGAGGGGGAGATTGCAGTGAGTGGAGGTCAGGCCATTGCACTCCAGCCTGTGCCACAGAGTGAGACCCTGTCTCAAAATAAATAAATTAAGTAAACTAAATTAAAATTGAAAGCCACTATGATTGGCCAAGAATGAAAGCATTTAGTGCCGTTTTTGTTATGTTTTGTTTTGTTTTTTTCCTAGAATAGTAGTTTATGAACACTAACAAAGATCTTCCACCTCTTTCTAACAAGGAGGAAAAGGAAGCCTAGGAAGATGAAGTGATTTACCCACAGTTGTAAAGGCACACACGAATTAAAAATAAGATGGCCGGGCATGGTGGCTCACGCCTGTAATCCCAGCACTTTGGGAGGCCAAGGGGGGTGGATCACATGAGGTTGGCAGTTCGAGATCAGCTTGACCAACATGGAGAAATCCTGTCTCGACTAAAAATACAAAATTAGCCGGGTGTGGTGGTGCATGCCTGTAATCCCAGTTACTCAGGAGGCTGAGGCAGGACAATTGCTTGAACCCGGGAGGTGGTGGTTGCGGTGAGCCGGTATTGCATTATTGCACTCCAGCCTGGGCAACAAGAGCAAAACTCCATCTCAAAATAATAATAATAATAATAATAAGAGGTTTGCTTGAGGTGATGGATAGCTCATTTATCCCTTTTGTGATTATTACACATTGTACGCCTCTATCAAAATGTATCACGTACCCCATAAATATATATACTTATGAGGTACCCATAAAAATTTAAAATTTTAAAAAAGAAAAAAAAATAAGAGGCTTCATTCTCCCTGTTGAAAATAAGGGAATATACTCCTACTCTATCCCTTCCCAATTTTCCCCAACCCCTTCCTCTTTGCCTTTTCTGAGAGCATCTACTTATAAAAAGCTTGTTATTTCTCTTTGAAATGCATATAAATCTTTTTAAAAGCTAATAAACCTCCCACCACCTTTATGACCTATGATTGTCTTTCTAAAGGACCTGAGAACTATCTCTTTGAAATTTTATCAAGCAAGATAGTGTCCCTGTCTGACGATTTCTGTAAGAGGGTAAGGGTCTAGCTTTAGCCTGCAGGTGCCTTGCTCCAAAACTGCGTCCCACCATTGAATTTTCCTTTGGATAAAGCCAATTAACTAACACAGAGGGTTACCCCAATTTAGGATGAACTATGAGTGACAAATCGTGCTATTAAGTCTTTGAGAACTAGTTATTGTTCATCACTGAATGGGTTGTATCTGGCTATATTAAAGGGTGAGATTTATTTCTCCGCCTTTGCAATCTCTTCTGTGATTGCCTGTGACATCACCTTCTGGTTTAATGCTTATTCAATAATAGAACTGTCTTCTTTCTCTTCTACTTTTTGTGGAGAAGTTTTCTGAATTGGCAGGAGCTTTTGTTTTAGTTATATGTCCCCAGTAAGGTCACACAGTGAACAAGAGCTGAGTCACAAAAGGAACTGTCTGACTCCTAGCGTGGTATTCTTTCCAATGGCTCACTGCCTCTCAGGAGCACATGATTTTAGCTCTGCTATTGTTTACTGTGTACCTCTTTTCTCCCTCCAGTGAGCCTTTAAGCTCCTTGAAGACAGGACCTGTGACTGATACATTTTCTGCTTTCTCAGTTGCTAACAAAGTGCCAGGGATATGGCAGATATTCAATAAATGCCAACTGGATCACTGAATTTGGAAGAATAAAGTCAAGTCAATTGTGATCTTAACTCTGACAAAAAACGAAGCAAAAAAAAAAAAAAAAAGAACTTGGATGAAATGGAAGAGTGCAGTGTGGTGTGGCATAGAGAAGAGGAAGAATTCCGAATTAGGGGTAAGAAGATCTGGCCTTGAATACTAGTTCTTCCCTGGTTTCAGTGAAGTTACCGTCAATTTCCTTAATTGTAAAGTAACAAAAAATATATAATGTTTATTATGTAAGATTCCTAGGCTGATGACCAAATGAGGATGTGAAAATTCTTTGTAATAAAGACAGCTACCACCAACACAGTGCTTATGATGTACCAAGTATCATTTTAAGCACTTTCCATATATTATCTATTTATTTAACCCTCACAATAACTCTCTACTTTACAGATAAGGAAACTAGCCATACAGAATTTAAGTAACTTCGGCCGGGTGCAGTGGTTCACGCCTGTAATCCCAGCACTTTGGGAGGCCAAGGCGGGTGGATCACTTGAGGTCAGGAGTTTGAGACCAGCCTGGCCAACATGGTGAAACCCCGTCACTACTAAAAATACAAAAATTAGCTGGGTGTGGCCACGGGCGCCTGTAAGCCCAGCTACCAGGGAGGCTGAGGCAGGAGAATCCCTTGAACTCAGGAGGTGGAGGTTGCAGTGAGCCGTGATCTCGCCATTGCACTCCAGCCTGCGCAACAAGAATGAAACTCCATCTCAAAAAAAAAAAGGAATTTAAGTAACTTAACTGTGTAACCTGAAGTTACACAGCTAGTATGCAGCAGAGCTGGGATTCTAACAAAGACAGTGTGGCCCTGGGTTCTGTTCTGCTAACTAGTGTGCTCTATTAGGTAGTGATATTATTATCCTCCGGGAGATTCTACTGCAGTCACTTTGGCCACTCTCCCTTCCATGCCTTGTCTAGCTTGCTACTCAGGATGTGCTATGTTTGCATCTCTTCGAGCCCCTCCTCTGACTCCTCTCCTGTTTTTCAGTGGGTTTCTTTCTGGCTTACTTTCTTCAAGAATGTCCTGGCCGGGCACGCTGGCTTACGCCTGTAATCCCAGCATTTTGAGAGGCCGAGGCGGGCAGATCACGAGGGCAGGAGATCGAGACCATCCTGGATAACACGGTAAAACCCCGTCTCTACTAAAAATACACACACACAAAAATTAGCCGGGCATGGTGGTAGGCGCCTGTAGTCCCAGCTACTCTGGAGGCTGAGGCACGAGAATGGCATGAACCCGGGAGGCGGAGCTTGCAGTGAGCCGAGATCGTGCCACTGCATTCCAGCCTGGGCAACGGAGCAAGACTCTGTCTCAAAAAAAAGATAATAATAATAATAATAATAAAACAAAATAAATTAAAAAAAAATGTCCTTCAGCCTTTTGGCAACACTGAGCTCCCCCAGGCTCATTCACATTTGAACCTGAACTACAAGCTAAGAAGCTTGAGAAGTATGGTAATTGAATGCAAGCCCTGAGAAACACTGTCACAGGAAGTGAGTGAAGACATCCCAGGCAGCTGTCAATTATTTCAATGAAGGGAGAAGCAGCCCTGCCAGGAAGGTCAGTTGAGTCAGGAGAACACAGGGCAAATCAAAAGCCAAAGTCTCGCTCTGTTACCCAGGCTGGAGTGTAGTGGCGCCATCTTGGCTCACTGCAACCTCCACCTTCCGGGTTCAAGCAATTCTCTGCCACAGCCTTCTGAGTAGCTAGGATTCCAGACGCCCGCCACCACCAAACCAAGGGGTTTCACCATCTTGGCCAGGCTGTTCTTGAACTCCTGACCTCGTGATCCACCCGCCTCAGCCTCCCAGAGTGCTGGGATTACAGGCGTGAGCCACAGCGCCCGGCTGGTCATTGAGTTTTAGAGACAGTAAGCAATTTGCCTGAGGTCATCCAGCCCGTGAACAGGGAAACCAGGACTCGAACCCTAGGTGCCCAGCGGTAAGTCGGCAGAATATCCAGGCTAACCCCATTTGTGTGACACAGAGAGGATGACGAAGAGGTTACTGAGGTTCCTTAGAGATTCCTGGAGACTGGCCTTAGCAAGTAGGTGGTGTCACTGGGGCAGGGGATCGCAGCCTGGGCCTGGAGTCAGTTGTGCCCGGATGTGAGTGGTGACTCAGGGACTAAAGCTCCCTGGGCCTCATAGGTGGACTTGGGATAATAATGGCAACAACCGTGCGACCCAACGTTTATTGAGGACTTACTGTACAGATTCACTATCTCAATTTTCCTCATCACTAAATTGGGAATAACAACAAGAATAGCAGTGAGAATAATAAATGATAGATACCATTTACTGAGCATTTATTTTATAAAAATCTCTGTTCTGAGAGATATACACAGCTTGGTGTTCCTCATCTGTAGCCTGGGAATAATAATAATAAATCATATGAACCACTTACTGATCACTTAATGGACAGAAGCCTCTGATCTAAGTGAGTCACACGTCTCAGTTCCCATTCTCTAGGGACTGGGAATAGTGAATCATCCCAACAGTATGTGACAGTTGGCATTCACTGAATACTGACTGTGTGCCAGGTCCTCTTCTACACACCTTAGATAGTGCCCAACTTGACTGGTCCTTGGCAACTCTCCAGTTGCCGTCTCCCATCCCACTCTAACTCATTCAACTCCACCACTCCGGCCTCCTCCAGACGGCTCCTCAAACACAGCGAAGTGCAGCCTCATCTCCCGGCCCTGGCACGAGGCATGTCTTCTGCCAGGTGCACCTTTCCCCAGACACCCACAGGGCTCACTCCCTCGCTTCCCTACCTCGCTTCTCTGCTCAGATACCACTTCCTAGGTGAGGCCGTCGCTGACCGCGCTGTTTAAAATCCAGGGCTTAGAACAGTGCCTGGTACCCAGCAGGCAATCGGCAAATGCCTGCTTAGTCGGTACATGCTGTCAATGGCAGCAGCCTGGTGCTGGGTGCCTTTGGAGTTGGGTCCCCAAGGCCGGCCTCCGGAGTGGCGGACACATTTAACAGATCTGAGGTTGCCTGGGGGATGTGACCCCACAGAAAGACGAGTAGGGCAAAGACCCCGAGGGGACACGTGTTTTGTAGTGTTTGAGAAGGGTGGAGAGGCAGCCTTGGCTAGAACCCAATTTGTGAGGGGAACTCAGATGGGCGGGCATGTCCCAGAGCCAGCGCGAGTCTGCGGGTTTTGCAGACTCTGGGTTTCCTGAGACCACCGGAGACGCACAGGCCCCGATGACCGGAAAGGGTTAACACCTGCCCTCTAGCCCCTGTTGACAACACAGATGGTTTGGGAACTCGAGATGAGGCCGTGGGGCGGGGGATCCTGACACCCACTTACTGTCTCTGAGCTCAGGAGCATTTACCGAGCCTCTGCCCGGCGCTCTGGGCTCGACTGGTGGGCGGGGTCCGGCAGAGGCCCCGCCTCGAGATCCCAGGACGCCCCGCCCCGCTCCGCCGTGTAGCACAGACTCCGGGGAGAACGCGAGTATGGTCAGAAATCATTGCCTTTATTTCTTGGCCGGTCTCGAGGGAGGGTCGGGACCAGGCGGGTCCTGCTGGCCTAGAGGGCGTCAGGGGCAGCCACCGGCGGCTCCGGATCCTCCTCGTCGCGGGAGCGGGGGAGCTGAGGTCCCGCCTGCCGGGGGCGGGGTGAGGGCTGCGGACCCCGCGCTCCTCGCGTCCGCCCGTGTCTGCCCTAGGCCTCCACCGCGGCTTCCTCTGTCCCCGGGGCCGCCCTGCTCCCCACAGACCCCACTCTCAGGGGCCGCTCCCAGGACCCCCGCCCGCTCTCTGCTGACTCGGTCCCTGCCCGCCCCGCCTCCCTTCCCCGGGCTCCCTACCTCTCCCTCGCTGGCCCCGACCTCGGGGGCGCTCTGGACCTGCTCCCCGAGTATCTCCAACTCCGCCTTAAGCCTGCAGAGAAGGGGCCGAGGAGACAGGAGGAAGAGAGCGAGCGTCCAGGGGACGAGGAGGAAGCCACGGAGACGCGGAGACCCGACGACGCCGAGGGAGGCACAGGCCGAGGAAGGGGCAGGCGGGGGCGGAGCGGGGGACCTGGGCCGGTTCCCCTCCGCCCTGCCCCTGCCCTCCTCGCCCACGCCTCCCTTCCCCTCACCTGTCATTCACCGCCCTGGCGCCCTCGACCTCAGGCGGCGAGCGCAGCCGCCGCTCCACCTCCCGCAGCTTGGCGCGCTGCAGCCTCCCTGCGGGTGGGCGGGCGTCAGGGGCAGGGCCGAGGCCCGGGCACATCCCCCTCCCCCCGCCCACCTGGCGCGGGAGGCTCACTCTCCGAGAGCAGCTGCTCCTTGCTCCTCTCCAGGGCACGGATCTCCCGGGCCAGTCGCTGCTCCAGCATCTGCGAGGACAAACAGGAGTCCCCGTTTGGCCGTCCTCTTGGCTACACGGCCCGCCCCTCCCCTTTTGTGCTTCTCGCGAAGTCTTCACCTATATTAGGTCATTCATTCATTCAACTATTTATTAACTCAATGTGCAGTTTCTGCTGTGGCTGGAGACCCACCCACCTCCCCCCAAACGCTCTCCATGTCTCTAGACACCTCTCAAACTTGAACTCTTCCCAGTCTCCTCATCCTCCACTCCCCAATCTGTGGCTCCTCAAAGGTTTCAGGCACCGTCCAGCCCCAGGGCCTTCCTTCTGCACCCGGATTCCTGCACGGCTTCTTCCCTCACTTCCTTTACCTCTGCGTTGAGATAGCACTTGCTTAGAGGCCTTCCCACTGAAGTTCCACGATCTAGCCACTAACTTTCTTGGTGACTCCACTGTCCCCAACCAGCTTGGAACAGCAAAGACGTGGCCTCTTTGATCTGCTACCCTCTCTCCCTGCCTCAAATGCTGACCGGTGCAACCACTGACATTAGCTGAATGAAGGAATGACCTAACCATGGCTTCCTCTGGGCTGCCATTTGCCACTGCAAGGTGAACATACACTAGGTGAGCAGGGGGAAAGCAGGATCACAATGGTACTGCACCCGTCTGGGCAGGTGATGCTGGGTGTGGCAGTGGGGCATGGTGAGACGTAAGTTGACTTTAGATAAAAGCTGAGGGACTGAATAGGTGGGGAAGAGGAAGCAAGGAATCAAGGACTATCCCGCAGCACTGGGCCTGGGCAGGGGTGGACTCTGGGCCAGTCAGTGGGACACTAAAGCCAGGGGAGGAGTGGCTTTGGTTGCAGGCAATGATAATGGCTCACGTGGAATTCCCAGAGGTCCGTGTGCTGGCCCATCAGATCCTCCAGCTGTCCTTTGACATCCAACCTGGAGGCCGACACCCAGGAATGAGAGAACACATTCTAGGCCTGACATCCTGACGGGGGCTTCTCATGCACACGCCTTCAGATCTTGCCCATGCTCCCTCTGCTGGGAGCCCCTTCATGGTTTTATCCTCTAAGCTTTGGCTCCCGTAGCACCTCTTCCAACAAACTCTCCCTGATGCAAGCCCTGTTCCCACTTTCTACACAGTGGCCTGCCAGGCCCCAGGCTTGGGAGTTACCACAGATTCCTCTGTTTGGAACTCTGAAACCTGAGAGTTATGGACAAAAATTTGTTCCGTGCACTCTTGCAACATGTGCTTCCTGGGAAGGGAAAGACAACCCTCAGTCATATTCTCTGAATGACCCATCATTCACTCCAGCAGGAGTGGGAGTGGGGATGTCTGTTCACAGCATTCACCTTTCTCGTTTCTCCTGTTGAATGAGAACCTTCATGGGCCTCTGTTGAGAACACTACCCTGTCCATCCTGTCCCCCATGGAATGAACTCTGCGGTCCCAAGAAAGCTTTATGAGGCATGTGGTAATTTGGCACCACAGATTCTATAACATCCTGGCTTGAAGCCTGATCTGTTACTTCACTGTGACCCTGGGCAAGTTACTTAACCTCTCTGGGTCTCAGTTTCCTCGTATGTAAAATGGTGGTAGTGGTGGGAGGGTGACATTAGCCTTTAACTCCTATAATTGTCATTGTGAGGATTAGGTACATAAATGAGTATAAATGCTCATCAGACAGTGTGAGTAGTGTGGTTAAGTGTACACACATTAGCTAACATCAGGTTTCCCCATGCAATTAAAATCATGGTGCACCAGGATGTAAGACCTCTGGTAACAGGAATGTGCTAAGTAAAGGTTCAGAGGATGCCAGGTGTGGTAGCTCATGCCTGGAATCCCAGCACTTTGGGAGGCCAAGGCAGGCAGGATCACCTGAGGTTGAGAGTTCGAGACCAGCCTGACCAAAATGCAGAAACCCCGTCTCTACTAAAAATACAAAATTAGCCAGGTGTGATGGCGCATGCCTGTAATCCCAGCTACTCGGGAGGATGAAGAGATGGATGGATACATGGCTGGATAGACAGTTGACTGGATGTGTGAGTTGCTGGCTGGAGAAATGATAGCTGATTAGTGAAATGATGACTAGAGGAATAATGGCTGGATAAAGAAAGGATTGATAGAGGGACGGATAGATGTCTGGAAGGATGGTTGGCTAAGTGAATATATGATGGGAAGGATAGAGAGATGATGAACGCATGATTAGATGGATGAAGATTGTTAGGTGGAAGGTTGGAAATAAAACAACCATCTGGCTGGATGACATGGTTGGATATTTGGATAGATGGATGAACAGATGAATGACTGAGTAGGTGAATGGCTAAATGGGTGGGTAGACAAATGGGTGGGCAAGTGGATGACTGCGGCTTAAAATAAGCAGACAAATAAGCAAGTGAATGGATATCAAGAGCCGGATAGCCAACAGAAAAAGACTGAGGCTAACACCAATGGATGGAATATATTTGATAAAGAAATTAGTAACAAATAGTTAAATGAGTAAATTAATCTTAACATGATCATTTAATATCAGAGATAACCAAGGAAGTTTTTTGTCTGGCTGCTCTGTTTTATACAAAGGTAAAATGAGGCTTCCGTGTCCAAGATTCATTTCCATAGCTCTTGCTCCCTCCTTTTTCAGCTGGGAGCAAGAGCTATGGAAATGAATGGGGAAGACCTGAGGCAGGGCCTCTTACCTGTGAGCCTCACTTTCCTTCTCTTGGCAGTGCATCTGGAGGATCCTCAGTTCCTCTGTGGGGAAGGAACCAAGGGGACCCTTTGAGAGGTCTTGGGGAGTCAGGCTTGGCCAGAGGTAATGGGCCCCACATCAGGTCAGGCATTGGAGGGCACTGTGAGGACTTGGGTGTTTACTCCCAGTGAGGTAGCAATCCAGGGAGAGATCTGTGCAGAGAGGGAAGCACCCTGCCTTAGGTTTCAGTGGGATTGCTCTGGCTGCTCTGAGGAGTATGGACTTTTGTGGGGTGGAAGAGTAGAATAAGGAAGACACAGCGACTGGTAAATACTTTGATTTTTGCTCAAGACCTCCTCTAGGTGCACTTTCTCTCCATTCACTGGAAAACACAATGATACTTGCTGCCTCCAGGCACCCCACTGTCATCTCCAGTGCAACTTCATATAAGGGGAAAGCCACACAGAAGGTGCAATACAGCCCTAGGAGAGGTGAGGTATCTTCTTGCCACCCTTGCAACCATCTTCCACAAGGACCATCCTGATCCAGCTTCTCCCCCTCTATGCCCACATTCCTTGTAAATGTTGAAGAAGTGAAGACCCTGAAGAATGTACAAGATTTACACTGAGGAGAGAGATGGCTATAAATACACATACAATGTCAGGTGGACATAAAGGCTCTTAAGAAACAAATCAGCCACGGGCGTGAGAATGACCAAGAGAGGGCGGGATTCTATTCTTAGATGAGAGCATCAAGATAGGCCTATCAGGCTAAAATTTGAGCTGAGAGCTGAAAGATGACATGAGACAGTGAGAGGCAATACAGATTATGTGAGCTAAGAGCATTGTAGGCCAGGGAACAGCCTGTGCAAAGGCCCTGAGGTATGCACAGGAACATCCTCAGTGTTGATGGGTCTCTCTTTTGGCCCCACTTACAGGAGTCTCATTCCCTATGCAGGGCCTCCCAGAGAGGGTGGGTCTCTCTCAGTTCCTCACTGGATTTCTTCTTTGCTGGGACAAGAAGGGAAGAAGACACAGTGTGAGTGTAGTCTCTAACCTTGCTGTTCTCTCACAAATATGACATTGCATATTCATCTTCAAACAACCCTAAAGGGGCCTAGATTTTATAGATGAGGAGGTGGATTCATTATAAATCCAGTCCCTTCCTGCTCACCCCCGCTGGCCAGTCTAGGTCCCCAAGTTTACCTTGCTGAAGCTCGTTAATCCGACTAATCGGGTCCTCTATCTGTGGCTCCAGGCTTCCCTCTGAAGAAAGAAAGGAAGAAAGACTGAGCCAGAGAAGACTGGTGTCTGGCTGTCCAAGGCAGACGGAGAAGAACTGTCTGCTGCTATCAATTAATAGGCATTTATTGAGAACCTGCTGTGTGTTGAGCTCTGCCAGAGCCCCTTGAAGGGCTTGCATTCTGGGTTGGTAAGATGGACATTGAGCAAAGTTAAATAAATCAATTCAGGTGGCAGTAACTGCTGTGAAGAGAAATAAAGTGAGGCAAAGTGTTGAAGAGCAAAAGGGTAAAAGGCGTGTCTGGAGATATGGAAAGGCCCCAGATGAGAAGACGGAAGTAGGTCCTGCAGTTCTGTAGGGGTAAAGAGTGTGGAGGGGGGACCCAGTCCAGGCAGAGTGCAACAAGGCAGAGGGAACAAGTGCAAATTCCCTGTAGTGTGGCAGGAGCGGGTGAGGCACGTGTCCAAAGTAACAGGAGGGGCTGGTGTGGCTCAGGTCTAATGAGCAAGTGGAGAGTAGCAGAAGGTAAGGTGGGGGAAGTGGGAAGTGATATCACTAGGGCCTCTTGGGCCATCATGGAAGCCTTTAGATGTTAACTCTGAGTGTGGTGTGAGCCAATGGAGATGTCCCATCTGCCCTGCCCTGTCAAAAGCCAGGCAGGAAGGGTTGTCACCCTGTCAGTCTGGGCTCTGGTACTGGCCTCATCTGAGAAATGGGGAAACCCTGCTTTTACACTGCTTGTGGCAGCTTGCAAGTTTCCCAGTGACAGGGTGATCACTATCCCTTTAGGGAGTCACCTCTAACTTCTCATAGCCCCTGTTTCAGTGCTCTGTATGCAGAAGACTTCCTTCCCATCCCTCTCTGGCTTCAAGGTTGCCAACAAGGAACTGGGGCAAAAAGCTGCCCAACCCTTGCCAGGTCTCACTGCTGACCCCTCAGACACTCTGGGGTTAATAAACTCAGACCATGGATTTTCCAAGGTCACCAACTCCAGCTTCTGTGATTTCCAGGAGAGTAGGTACTCTCCACAGTGCTGATTATGACAGACAAAAAACTCTGGGGGTCTTTGTTTTACTGGAAATGATCAGGTTGGGTCACTGCATTTCTAGCCCTGCAGTTTCTCTGCCTAATTTTACCGTAGGCAGCAGTCTCAGTGCACTTCTTCTGCAGGAAGCCACAGAATGGGATAGGGGGAGGCTGCTGCTTTTGTTTGGAATAGACTGACGTGATAGTATTTTAAGATGAGAATGGGCTGGGGGTCTAACCTCTGGCCAGCACTGCCTCAGCTCTGATGTAGATACTGGGTGCACACTGGCTCCCAGATTTCCTGCAAAAAGCAAAGCAAGGTGCAAAACCAACTGCATTGCTATTTGTATGTAAAAAGGGAGGACAAAAAATATACATCCATGAATGCACTTTTTAAAAATCTCTGGAAAGATACTTAAGAATTGAAAAACAATAGCTGCTTGCCCGTGAGTCAGGGAAATGGATGACTGGTGTGTGGGGGGAGGGAGTAGGGATGGTGGGAGAACTGGTTTTTCCATTCCTTTAAACTTCTTGAATTTTGAACTGTGGGACTGTATTCTTGGTTCAAAGAATTAAATTGTATAAGAGGGAGAAAGTGCAACGGGATAATTTCCTGAGGTTGTGAGTTGAGGGGGCTGAATTTGTACCATGTCTTTCTGACTTGAAACCCCAGGCTGAGGCTCAGAAACAAAGAGACACATGACCTTTCTGCAGCTTTATCACCATTGCCAGCAAGTCTTCAGTCTTCCAAGACTCGGCTTGCCCTGTAGAAAGGAAAATCAAAATTACAGGACACAGCGAGAGTGATAGGGGAGAGAGAAGGGAGGTAGGAAGTCCCAGTGGGCTCTGCAGACACCCGTGGGCTAGGGCTAAGGATGGGATGAGGGACAGGTTTCCTTCCGAAGGAGGGCCCCCGTCTCCTGCCCTTGAGGTTTATAGTGTGTGCTAGATAAATCAGGACCCCTAAGGGTCAGATTCTCCCTGAGGGGTTAAAAGACACCACCACAAACATCCCCTTAATGAAACTCAGGGGTGAGAGAAGGGAATGCATGTTTGCTGATGCTGCTGTTCAAGATCATTATGAAGTTCTAACCGGAACAATAGGGCAGGAAGATTTCATATGAATTTCTTTGAAATAATTATAGCTCACAATTTATAAATTCTTAATGAACTGATAGATCTAGGTAACAGTTACTAATGGCTACTAACATCAAAAAAAGACAGCTGGATATTATGAGCCACTCTCTTTTTCTTTTTATACCCTGCAGCTCCAGCTCAAAGGATTTTTATTTTTAATATAGAGAGTTTATTTCAGCTAAGTTTGAGGACTGCAGCTCAGGATGCAGTTACTAGCTGCCTTGGGGAGTGCTCCCTATGAGCCTCCAGATGGAGGAACACAACACGGCTGATGAAGGATTTTTGCCCCAAAAACCCCCACCAAGAACAAAAAAGCCTGATGGAATCTCATCAGGTTTCCACATCTAAATACGAACTCAGAGGAAATACAAAGGGTAGGAAAACACATTAAATGACACGACTGGGGAAGTGCTCAACATCATGTGGACTGTGGGAAACTGCGCAGGAAAACCTGGCTTCTTCCACAAATAAGTTGTAAAGAAGAAAATGAGGGAGAGGGAAAATCCTACAGATTAAAAAAGACTTGAGGCATATATCAATCAATTAAATGAACAGACCTTATTTGAACCCTGATTCACCACACTTTTCACCATATATACTTCTATGTATATATGTATGTATACATATATATATATGTATTTATTTACTTCTGTGTATATTTTAACAGGAGCCTGTGTTACTTCTAAAATTCAAACAAGAAAAACCACAGGAAAATATTAACATTAAAGTCTTGAAATCAGTGGTAAAAGTCAAATCTCAGTGGCCTACGCCTCTCTAAGGAAAATTGAACAGAGAAGATGAAAGGCAGATCACAAAACATGATAGCCAAAAAGTTAATGAAGAAATGCTTACCCACAATAGTATACAGTGAAAATTCCATCTCCCTCAGATTTTAAGTTCTCCAATTCTCCTCCCCAGAGGCCACTAGCATTACAAGCTACGTGTAGATACTTGGAGATAATTCAATGTATATACAAACATACCTCCCACATTTTTTTTTTTCTTTTTTTTTTGAGATGGAGTCTCGCTCTGTCACCCAGGCTGGAGTGCACTGGCACGATCTCAGCTCACTGCAACCTCTGCCTCCCAGGTTCAAGCAATTCTCCTGCCTCAGCCTCCTGAGTACCTGGGACTAAAGGCGCACGCCGCCACGCCTGGCTAATTTTTTGTATTTTAGTAGAGACGGGGTTTTACTGTGTTCCCCAGGCTGGTCTGGAACTCCTGAGCTCAGGCAACCCTCCCGCCTCGGCCTCCCAAAGTGCTAGGATTACAGGCGTGAGCCACCGCAGCCAGCCATATCCCACATTTTCTATATAAGTGGTAGCATGTTGTACATGATGCACCCCATCTTTTATTTTTCATTTGACAATGTACACCAGTGATCTTTTTATTCTTTTTAGTGGTTGAGTGGCATTCTACTGTGTGGATATACCGTAATTTCAAAGCAATATCCTACTGAGAATATTTGAGCTGTTTACCTTATTTTGCTGTTACAAAGAATGCCACAATGATCATCTGCCTTTGTGTTGTCAGGCTGCCATAACAAAGTACCACAAACTGTGTCTTCCCTCTGTGTCTGTGTCTTCACCTGCCACTCTCATATCTTTATGTGTCTATATTTCCCTCTACTTATAAAGACACCAGCCATTGAATTATGGCCCTCCCTAATCCAGTGTGACCTCATCTTAACTAATTATAACTGCAAAGACCCTACTTCCAAATAAGTCACATTTCTGAAGTTCTGGTGGACATGAATTTTAGTGTGACACAATTTAACCTAGTATAATAATAATAATACTACAATAATAATCCTTGTACATTATTCTTTGTGCTTGCATTAGAGTATATCTACTGGGTACACATAGAGTACTACCGAGATGCTACCTGTTGGATCAAAGGGAATGTATATTATGAAATCTGGCTGATAGGACATTGCTTTTCACCTGTCTCAAGCCCAAAAAGTGTGATTTTCTTACCACGCAAGTATGTTTTTAATCTTCATTTTTTTTTTTTTGCCAACTGGACAGGCAAAAACTCTTTCATTTCAAACTTTCTGATGAATAAATACCAAAACCTTATTCATTTCCTCTTGATCAGAAATTCCACTCCTAGGAATGTGTCTTAAGGACATAATTAAGAATGGTGGGCGAGATGTTGTTTCACTGCTTATAATTTTAAACTTGGAAGTAACGGCCGGGCGCAGTGGCTGACGCCTCTAATCCCAGCACTTTGGGAGGCTGAGGCGGGTCGATCACCTGAGGTCAGGAGTTCGAGACCAGCTTGGCCAACGTGGCAAAACCTCAACTCTACTAAAATTACAAAAATTAGCCAGACATGTTGATGCGCGCCTGTAATCCCAGCTACTCGGGAGCCTGAGGCAGGAGAATCGCTTGAACCTGGGGGATGGAGGTTGCAGTAAGCCGAGATGGTGGCACCACTGCACTCCAGCCTGGGCAACAAGAGCAAAACTCCATTTCGAAAAAAAAAAAAAAAAAAAAAGGAAGTAACTTGAAGATACCTTAGGGGATTAATTACAGCATGTTTGTAGGATGAAATTCTTTGCAGCCATTAAAATCCATGTTGTAAATCAGGGTTTTTTTAACCTGAGCTTATTAGATTTTTTTTGAAATATTTGGTGGTATGTTCACCTTCTTTACGTCTTTTTGTTTGGCCTGAAATCCTTTATAAATTAGTACATATTATTTTAATTTGCATTTTAATTTTTAAATTACATAATAAACACATGTAGAATAACTTACACAATAAACAAGTGTGGAAGAATAAAATAAAAAGGAAACGTCTCCCCTCACCAGCAGCCCCTTCTCCAACTCGCTCCCCTTCCCAGAAGTAACCACTGCCAGCAGTTTGGTGACAACACTTGGTCTTTTAGTAAAATACATTTCATGTATTGCTCTAATTTTTACTTTCTTACTGAAGTAAAGTTCTAAGAAAATTCAAACAAAGAAGTGACGTTAACAATGACATTTTCTCTTCTCTCCTTAATCCTAAATCTCACTGCTTCCCCGATACAATCACTGTGAACAAGCTGGCATGTCCTCTCCTGAGATATTTTTAATTTCAAAAATATTCTTAATATTTTGGAAATAAGACAAAAAGTAAAACTACTTTAATAACAAGGGGAGGTGTTTGTGATTGTTTTATTTTTAATACCTTATTATGAGAACTTTCAAATGCACAAGAGAGTAGAGAGGATATTATGATTAACTCTGATATGCTCATTGCCCAGATCTGACAATCATTAATATTCACCCTATTTCTTTCAGCTATGTTTTTCCAGTGTTGAATTATTTTTAAGCAAGCCCCAGGCTTCTTGACATTTTATTCCCAGATACTTCATTAGGAGTCTCAACTACTTAAGGACATTTTCTTAGATGACCCCAATCCTATAATCACAACTGACAAGATTAATACTCATCATATGGCTGGCATTTGCAACCATTTCTGCAAAAGCTCCATCTGTGTTTTTCCCCTCTCTGCTTTCTAGTGCTAGTCATGAAATAAGGCCAAGAGTGGGTAATAAGTAAATCTTTTAAATAATCCAACTAACATTTTTGACACACACACGCAAAGTCCATTACAAAAGAAAAAGGCCAGCACAGTAAGAGCACCCTTTTAAACATTTTATTCTGAAATAATTTCAGATGTAAACAAAAGTTGTAAAAATAGGCCACAGTGCTCCCATTTTGCCCTTATATCAGATTCCCCATTTGAGAGTGATTCTGAACAATAAGTTGCAGACATCTTGGCCCATTACTCCTTACTTTTCCGGTGTCTATTTCTTATATACAAAGGGAATCTACCAGGTAACCACAGTACAACAATCAAAACCTGGATGTTAATACTGATCCAATATGAACATAGGATCCTCAGTTACCATTCAAAATTTTGCCTCTTCTCCCTTATATTTTAAAATTATATTTGACTACTTACATTTTTCTAAAAGAAAAATAGAACAATAAATCACAAAAATGCCTCTACCTCTGCACTACTCCCAAAATCCAAATCCCTTGTCCAGAGTTATCACTTAGGCCTTTACCATTCAGACACTTTTTCTATGCAACATACACAGGGCTATACCCCCCTCCATTTTTGTTTCAATCCCAACTGGCTTGTCTCTAATATAAATAAGATCTCTTTTGGAGCTCCTTGTGTGTCAATAATAATCCTATTAGCTTATAATTGAATTTTAATACACTTAAATTTGAATTTTTTTTTCTGCCTCTTAAAAAAAAATCCACCACAGAGACACTCCACGGCATGCACACATAAACCTAGACTTAGCCATTTCTGTGACTATTTCTTGTGTTGTGCCTACGTCAACACTCTAGTGACCATTCCTGGTCCATACACTTACGTATTCTCCTTTGATTACATAGCATGGTCACTGCAGAAGTGGAAGAGCATTTTAGATGCTAAAAATACTCTGCCAAACTGCCTCTAGCAAAGTCTTTACTTTGAGTCAGCTCTCTTCCCTGAGGCAGGAAAAGTCCTCCTTCTCTACAAGGTCGTCAATACCAGATACTATTCTTCCCTTTATAAAGCCAATTTGATGGGCTAGAAACGGCAACTTCATACATCCTTCAATTTTTCCTTTGCTGGTGAAGTTAGTCATAACTTTAATTTTGAGGAATTTGAAAGGTTGATACTAAAATATTTTTTTAATTGCAGTGGCAGCTGCATTACACAGTTAATAAATGAGATTTATTTGCATCCGTCTTATTTCCATCTGTCTTTTGTTGAATGCTGGCACTTAGTATGTGCCTCTAATCTAAAAGAGTTCTCTGATCTTGAAGTTATTTCATTAGTCACACATTAAAAAATTACTGAGCACTTACTTTACACCAAGCAGGCATTGTTTTAGGTGCAGGGGAGCGAGAGGTAAACAGTCTCTGTTCTCATGGAGCTCACATCCTAGGTCAGGCAATAAGCAATAATCATTACTGTGATGTCTGTATGGGTAGGTCTGGCAGGATGCAGTCTAATGTGTTTATTAATACAGTGGTTTAAAGAGTGTGCAGAAAGGGGTGTTCGAGATAGATAAAAGTGGGGCAGAAAGGTGACAAGAGTTAAAGCATACTGATGGGTACACATAGGCTTTGTTTAAAGCTATTTTCTCTACGTTGGTACACTTTGAATATTTCTATAACAAAAAAATACTAGTGGCATACAAATGCATTACTGCCTTGGGAGATTTTTTTTTTGTTTTCTGTTTTTTTTTTTTTTGCTCACTCTGTCGTCCTCACTGGAGTGCAGTGGCGCAATGTCAGCTCACTGTAACCTCTGCCTCCCGGGTTCAAGTAATTCTCCTGCCTCAGCCTCCTCAGTAGCTGGGACTACAGGCGCCTGCCACCACACCCAGACAATTTTTGTATTTTTAGTAGAGACGAGGTTTCGCCATGCTGGCCAGGCTGGTCTCAAACTCCTGACCTGAGGTGACCCACCCGCCTTGGCCTTCCAAAGCGCTGGGATTACAGGCATAAGCCACCAAGCCCGGCCAAGGGAGAATTTTTTCTTTTGAGATGGAGTCTCACTCTGTCAGCCAGGCTGGAGTACAGTGACATGATCTCGGCTCACTGCAACCTCCACCTCCTGGGTTCCAGCGATTCTCCTGCCTCAGCTTCCGGAGCAGCTGGGATTACAGGCCCACAACACCGCGACCGGCTAATTAGTATATATATATACACACACACACACACATACACACATACACACATATATATGTGTGTATGTAGTTTTTTAGTAGAGACAGGATTTCACCATGTTGGACAGGCTGGCCTCGAACTCCTGACCTTGTGATCCGCCCACCTCGGCCTTCCAAAGTGCTGGGATTACAGGCGTGAGCCTCTGTGCCCGGCCTGGGATTTTTTTTCTTTTGGATGTAATACAATTTCCAATAGTGTCTAGGCCCACACCCCTCCACCCTCCTTTGCCTGTCATTCAAGTCAATACCCTGGAGAAAAGAGGCTGTGGGGGAGGCCATGTTCGATTAGGAGGTTTAAGAGTCCATCAAAGTGTCATATGCGTTAGGTGTGAAATGGCGACACTGGGAATTACTGTTAACAAGGGGTGGCTGCAGCATGGTGATTTTTATGAGAACATCCACACCGCCCCACTTTTGTTTGAAGACTTTCATACTGAACTACGTGTTGTTTACGTTCAACAATGTATACGCTAGAGTTGACAAAAGTTAATCTCGGTGATAAGAATATGCCTGTTAATTTATCTCCACTCTGCTCAACAGTTAAAAACTGTTTTTCTTCAACAACAAAAGGCTTTTTTATTAAAAAAAAATTAGAGTATCATTATTTCATTATTGTAATGGGATGAATCCTCCTCCCTCCTTTCTGCCCTGGTTGGAGAGAAGGGAGTGCAGCCCACTTGCCCTCACTACCTTCAGCCTCCTCGGCGGCTTCTGGCGCCTCCACATTCAGAGGTTTCAGCTTCCCCGCCATTTTCCAACGCGGGACCTGCGCGCAAGCCTTGCTTGATGACTGGTTAAAAAAGAAACCACGTGAGGGTGAAAGGCTTTTCAGCGCGCATGCGTGCAGCCCGCGGTTACGCCAGCGGTTGAATCGGGAGTCAGCACTGGGCAGGCGCCGAACACACTGCGGCCCTGACTGCCAGCATGCATGCTACAACCTTGAGGCTGTAACTCCACAAACAAGGGCAGAACTAGAGTAATGGCCGGTTGGGGAGTGAGGGTAGTGTGCACACATACAAAACCCTAGGGAGGTCTCTCCTGCTTTAGGCTGCTTGTCTTGTGCAGGTTGTCAGAGTCTGGGACAGACGTGCATGTGCTATGTGGTAGTACATAATAGTTTGAGTCTGTTTTCGTTTACAAATCTTCATCAAAGAGTTCATGAGAGAAGGTTACTTATCTGTTTCACAGATGAGTAAAATGAGGCTTAGAAGCCAAGTGCATTTTCTATGTAAAAATGCTGGATTTCAGCCACTGTGTGCAGTCAGGTGCTGTGTCCTGGGTTCCACAGGTGGACACTGGAGGCCACCTTCTCGTTAATGTTAGCAGCAGGCAGCATTGAGGGGGGATCATTTCTGGAAGGGTAAAGATGAAGAAAAGTACAAGAAGGGCAAAGGAATATCCTTGTGAGTCTTACTTTTAGGGCTTTTATGTAGTTTTTTTCTTTAAAATACCCTCAGGCCAGTTCCAAGCATAGCCTGGCTCTGAAGTGCCAATTCCAGCACCCCTGTGGGCCACCCTAGAGACCAGATTTAAGGCCAGATCTGGACATTCAGGGCTGAGATTCAACTGAGGAGGCAGACCCCTGAAGCAAGTTTGGAGGGGACAGTCCCTCACAGAGGCTAGAGCATCATCCAAGGGGAGGAGATGAGACAGAGGGAAGGGAGAGGGAGGCTTAAGGATTTCCCCAGAGGGGAAGGTACATGACCGGGTGGGGAAAGCAGCCTGCTCGCCTGGCGGCTGCCACCATCTCTCTCATTGGCGGGCCCTCAGATCTTGCCCCATTGCTTAGGAAGACAATGACTGGCCACGGACACACCCCGACCCACATTTCCAGGGTGGACAGAAGGTAAAAAAAAAAAAAGGTGGTTGCTCCCAGCACTGCCTGGTCTGGGAGCTCCACTATCAGAGTCCAGTGAACAAGCCATTATGGGCAGCTTGGTCCGTAGAGGCGGCTGGTGGTGTGGAGTACTTGGGTGGGTAACGAATGAAGAGCCGGTCCTCCTCTTTCTTCACCCAGCGCAGGAGTTTGGTCACTACCAAGATTGCACCTGCCTTGGTCACCAGAGGGCTGAGGCAGGTATAGAGCTCGAATTTGGAGGTCACCTGGGGATTTGGGAGGAGACAGAGTCAGATGAGCCAGAGTTGGCTATGGACAATCCTGCCTACCCCAATGCAGCTACATGTCTGCCTCCTGCAACCTGGAACCTGTACCTGGCAGCACCTCCTACCGGGTGCTCCTAGATACTGGGCTAAGGTAGGTAAGCTGATACTGTGCAATTAATGAGCCAAGGGTCAGGTGGACCTAGTGGCTTCAACTGGGTGATGCTGGTTGTGTGTGTGGGTACTCTCTAGACCTGTTTGCTCATCTGGGGACTGGGGAAAACAGTAACAATGTTTAATATTCTCTCAGTAACCTATTGTGTACAAGGTCCTGCTCTAAGCTCATACAACTATGTTTTCATCATCTACAGCCAGGGAATAATATAAAGATGAAATCAATTCATGCCTCACACCACATGGAGAGGCCTGACCCCACGCCTTTCCTCTGCCACCTCCCAGAACTCTCCCCTTCACTCCCTCTGCTCCAGGCACTCTACCCTTTCCTTGCTATTCCTCAAACATAGCCAGGCTCAGTCCCACCTCACAGCATATCAGATATCAGTCCTTTCCCTCTGCCAGTGTACTCTTCCTCCTAATATCCATGTAGCTCAATACCTCCCTACTCCACTCAGATGCCATCTGCTCAGGGAGGCCACCCTGATCACTTGGTTTAAAATTCTGCTCCTAACGTATCTTTTTTTTGTTGTGGTTTGTTTGTTTGTTTGTTTTGACACAGAGTCTCAATCTGTTGCCCAGGCTGGAGTGCAGTGGCATGTTCAAGCGATTCTCCTGCCTCAGCCTCCCGAGTAGCTGGGAATACAAGCGCATGCTGCCACACCTGGCTAATTTTTTGTATTTTTAGTAGAGACGGGGTTTCACCCTGTTGGCCAGGCTGGTCTCGAACTCCTGACCCTGTGACCTGCCCCCGCACCCCCCCACTCCCCCACCCCAGCCTCGGCCTCCGAAAGTGCTGGGATTATAGGTGTGAGCGACCATGCCTGGCCCATATCTTGGTTTTTAAATTCCAATCTCTACTAAAATGTACAAGGGCTCCATGGAAAAATGGCTGAGTTGAGGACTGGAATAGAGAACGTCAAGTAAGATGTGCTCACATAGTGAGAGGGATGTGTCAGAGACACAGGGATCAGCCTGCCTAAATCAGGGTACCCACTGGCTAAATCAGAGGCAATTTGAACACCAAAATAAATGCTAGAGAAGGATTTTAGCTCACTGAATTAAAGAAAAATCCATGAGACAATATTGTTAGAAAATTAAAAATTCAATAAATAGAAGAAGGAAAAGTTATTCCTTTTTTTTTTTGAAATGGAGTCTTACTCTGTTGCCCAGGCTGGAGTGCAGTGGCACAATCTCGGGTCACTGCAACCTTTGCCTGCCAGGTTCAAGTGATTCTCCTGCCTCGGCCTCGTGAATAGCTGGGACTACAGGTGGGCACCACCACACCCAGCTAATTTTTGTATTTTTAGTAGAGATGGGGATTCGCCATGTTAGCCAGGCTGGTCTCGAACTCCTGATCTCAAGTGATCAGCCTGCCTCAGCCTCCCAAAGTGCTGGGATTACAGGCGTGAGCCATCACGTCCGGCCCCATGTTATTCTTTATAGTAATAATCCTAGCCAATAAATGTAGAAAGAATGATGGAGTTAGGAAAACCACCATCTGGCCAGGCGTGGTTTTCACTACGCCCTTTATAACTCTTTATAAATATAAAAACTCTTTATATTGTTTTGGCAACTTCTTTCTAAGTCTAAAGTTATTTGAAAATGAAAGTTAAAAAAATTTAAAAACAAAATCCTTAGCCTAGGGCAATGCCTGATCCACAGCAGTCAAGCAATAAATTAATAAATATGCATTACATGGCAGGTGCCATTTCTGATGAGGTCCCCTTCACTGGCCTCCCTTAGTAGCTGACCTTTAGGAAACGCATAGGAAGTGAGGGCTGGAGCCCAGAGGAGACCCAAGGGAAGGATACCCCAGGTGGAGGGCACAGCAAGGGACCAAGCCTGTAGTGTCTGCAGAGTGCTGGGGACTCATGGAGTCACAATGAGCTGGTGATGTATGGGGTGCCTCCAGACACATGGATTGGGCTACTGGGGAATCGGCAGGCACAGCAATGGTGGTTAATGGGGTCTCTGGAAAGTCAAAGACACTGTCCTTGTTGCTAACTGGGGAGGAGCACACAGGAGGATGAGGCCGATGTCGGATTAGAGACACGGTCATTAGTTATCATGGGCTTCAAAGATGTGTGTGTAAAGTCAGGGACAGTGTCACAGGCAAGGCACAGCCCAGCCAGAGGCCTGCTGTGTTTGGTGGAGGCGCTATGGCTGGAGGGGATACAATATAAGGAAAGGAGGCTTGAAGTGAGGAATTAATTCACTCAGAGCCCTGCCCAACTTACCCAGGCCAGCAGCGTCTCCTTCTCAGCCACGTGGTAAATGAGGCGCAGGGGTCGGGAGGTGCTGTGGAGACGAGCATGCAGGCGGTGGTACAGGTCGGACAGCCGCTGTCGCTCCTCCTCTCTGCTGTAGGGGGCCTCTAGCTCAGGGCTGCCAAGATGGAGGGAGGTGGAGGGCAAGGTTAGTCCAGGGCCTTCTTGGCCGGCCCATTTCCTCCCTCAGTCTAGAGATTTCAATTACATGAGGGAGCTGAGCCTCTCCCATGAGACTTGAGGATTCTCAGGGGTTGGAGGCTGACCTTCCCTCATCAAACTAGGGGAGTCCCTGAGTACTAGGGCCCTGCTCTCCTCCAGAAGAGGGGGATTCCTTTAGGTCTGTGGCTGATGCTTCATCATCAAACAGAGACTTGTTCTCTTCCCTCTTTCTTAAGCATGGCCGGTTATCTCTCCTGAGTCACATCCCTGAGATGCTGAACTTCCTGGTTTGACAGGCCTTCCCACCCAGCCAGTTGCCTTAGGGTCAGGGCCTACCTGGTAAACTGGGGCAGTTGGCGGTGGTGGTCAGGGATGTCCAGCGGCTTATACAAGAAGTGCCGGAGGCCTGGCGCCCCCACAGCCTGCACGCTGTAGGCAGGAGCACTGGTTGATGAGGCATTAGAGAAGCTGGCAGCCTCCCCAATGGCACGCATGGCACCGAGGGCATGCATCCCATCTTCGACCAGGCGCCGGCAGGCGGCCATGGCATGGAAGGCTTCACGTTGGGTGCCAAGCAGCAGCAGACAGACAGGCATAGCATCCAGGCGGGCCACGTAGGCATAGAAAAAACCATCAGGGTTGAAGCGGGGCAGGCACACGGGTGCCCAAGCCTCACCCGCCGCAAAGGCTGGTGCACCCACCCAGTCGAGCAGCAACTGCAGGTCAGCTGGGTCCAGCCGGCACTCAGCCAGCACATTCCGCTCCTGGGCTGCTGTTATCAGTCGACCGCCTACTGCCAGCACTGACAGCGCCAGGCCAGGTGCTGTGCAACGTCGGAGGAGTGCACCCAGTGCGTCTCGCAGCGGGCGGGCAAGGGGCACACAGCGCACGGCACCCAGGAGCAGGGCTCCTGGGTCCTGCTCCACACTGTCCAGAAGTCGGTCCAGTGTGCGCTCTGAGCCAGCCAGCAGGCGGCGGAGGTCATAGTTCTGCTTGTGTGCGAAGATGCGGGCGACACTTGCACGTGTAAGTGTGCTCACGATCTGTGCGTGTACAGCTAGCAGCTCCCCCCGCAGCTGGGCTGCTGACTGAGAAGTCCGTGACATGGCCACGAGCAACAGTGGGCCCTGTTGTAGGAACACCAGCTTGTGGTCCTCTGGGGAAGGAAGGGGTAAGAAGGGTGGGTAAAGCTGGATCAGGAATGACCAGAGGGAGACAGTGGGGCTCTTCCGCCCTCTCCTACCATACACACACTGGACCCGAGTCCACATGCTTACTCTGTGGGTACCTGGACTGGGGTAAGGACAAGCTGGAGGAATCTGGACATTTGCAGAGACATGATGGGATGGACAAAGGAACAGGTAGGTTAGATACAAAGCACAGAGCACGGGCAGGCGGGGAGAGATGGTACAAAGGCTGACACAGAGCCAGAAAGACACAGCTCAGCCACACAGCCCCCACAGTCATCCTCTCAGGCGACACAGAAGTATCCACCTAGTCACTTAGACCCCAGCAAGTCAATCATTCAGAAACCAGCAGACCCGACAGAGATGAACCCCCCATCTCCCGCCACTGACAGTTAGAGCCCTGGCTGACCATCCACACACAGGGACCCAACCCTGGCTGGCTGGATAGTGCCTGAGGCAGACAGACCTACCCGTGCCAGCCATATTCCCAGTCACTGTCCCCCATTCTGCCTCCCACCTGTTTGCTCACCAGCGTAGATGGCGCGGATGGCATCTCCTGCACTCTGCACAAAGGACACCAGGGCGGTCATTACACCCATGGTAGCCGACAGCGCCTCCACACTACCGTACCGCGAGTAGATGGGCTTGCCAGCCTCACTCAGCACAAACACATGCTTCCGCTGGCTGCGCCACTCCTCATCACTGGGGTCCCCGCCCTGGCCTCCAGAGCTACTCTCAGGGCTACGTGTGGGACTATTCTCAGGGGCTGCAGGACTCCAGAGCCGACAGGTGCTTGACGGGGCCTCTGACTGGGGCGGTGGTGATGGGCTGGGTGGCTGGTTCTTGTCCTCGGATCCTGAAAGGGAGCCCCTGGTGGGTCATCTGCATGTGAACTCCTAACTAACCCCACATCCCCAAGGACCCACCAAATATCTACTAGCCCTTCTATGACCCCTGCATGCTGACGCAGAACTCCAAGTATCTCCTATGCCCCTCAATGACCAATGACTGCCCTAGGACCCTGCAATGATCTCCACTAACATTTAGGTTCCAGTGATCTCCCTAAAACCCTAATAAACCAACATATTCTCATTGTTATTCCACTGGATCTGCTAAGTTCCTAAAGACCAATTACTTTCCTTTCAATAACTGTCATTCCAAAGTCTTCAAAGCACCCCATTGACTCTGGATGACAATTATTCATCTTCAATGATCCCCCATTAACTCCTCTGACCCCTATTTTTTCTCCTGATATCTGCTCATCCAATGGCCACCATTAACATCTATTAATATCTTAAGTGTTTGAATGCCCCAAGCCCCGCAACTACCCTATCAGTGATGCCCTCTGATACCTGATGACCCCTACTAACTCTCCTGGTCATCCATTTATATTCTTGGTAACGTCCACTATTTCTCCCAATGACTGTCGTTAATATCCACTAACACCCAGATATTTAGGACTCCCCTAATCCACTATTCACTCCCACTGTGGTTCACAAACACCCCAATGACCCCACATTAACGATCATTAACACCTGGTTTTTCAATGACCCTCCATGACTGCCCCGATCCACAATTTATTCGACTCCATGTCCACTCCCCCCACCCCCAACAATGACCATCATTAACCTCCATTAACACCCAGTACTTCAGAGACCTTCACTCACTCCCCTGACCACCTTCAATCTCATTGATATCCACTCCCTTCCCTACAGTAACTATCATAATATCCACTAACACACAAGACTTTAATGACTTCCACTGCCCCTAACCATGACCATCATTAACATTCACTAAAACCCACAACTTCAATGGCCCCTACTGACACATCCATTTATTCCCATTGATTTCCATTCATCCCCCAATGACAACCATTATTATCCATGTGCAACTATGTCTCAATAATTTTCCCATAAAATCCCAATAATTACATATTCTGTCATTGACATTCACTGCCACTCCCATGTCCCCAAATATCATTATTCCCTCCTAATAACTGCTCTTACCTGCTATTAATTCCCAAGTCCTCAACCTCCCCACCCACATTTATTCTCAGTGAGGTCCACTGATCCTTCCCAATGACTCCATTTACATCCACTAATTCCAAAGTGATCAATGGTACAGACTTCTCAGTGACTTCCATTAAATCCCAAATGAACAACTTTACACATCCACTAACATTTGGTTCCTTAAAGACTTCCCCAACAGCCTACCAGTGACTTCAATGATGTAAATACTCTGAGTGACCACTGAACTCTACTGATTCCCCTTCCCACTTCTATTATTTAATAAATAACATCCTACTCCTCAAGAACACTAACTTCTCAACAGTCCTCCTTGGAGTCTATTGACTTTCTTCAGCACATTCTTTGACTTAAACACTCTAAATCCTCAGTGACCCTCTTTGGTCCTAACAGCCCCTTTTTTGATTCCTCAATGACCTAAATTTATACCAAACCCCCAGTGAACATCCGTTGACACCCAATGACTTCCTCAATGGTGTAAACTACACCATGTGTCCACAGTGACCTCCTCCTGTCCCGGCTATGGTTTAAGCCACTTCTCTCGAGTCCCAAAAGACTCCCTACTGGTCACCCACTGACCCTTCCCCCGTCCAACAATGACAACCCCTAGGGATTCCTTTTAAGACCCCACTAAGTGGAGTCATACCTGTTTCCTCCAGGCCCTCGTCTTCGGGATCCGGCAGGACCGCGTGAGCCCCTCCACCTTCTCTAGTTTCCTCACTGGGGAACTGCGTGTCCTCCAAGTCCTCCGCGCCCCCGGGGGCCGGGGCAGCAGTGTCTCCTCCGGCCTCCATCTGCACATCCCTGAGGGGGAGGGGAATCGAGGGTGACGGGCGGTGAAGGAAACTTCTGAAAAGCCTTTATAGAGTCAGGCCCCCCTTGGACACACTCCTACTGCTCGTTTCCCCACGGATTTCAATATGACGAGACATTCAAAATCATGCCCAAGTAAGTGCCCCCTCCACACTTTCCGAAAAGAGACTCTACTGGGCCTCAGAAATAGAGATATACAAACACCTGTTTTAACCCCGAATCTCAATTGGCCGGATACCATTACTTCCCCGTAGCGGCGGTGGCATCACACTTCCGGGTGCGGCCGGGGAGGTGCCACACTTCCGGGTGCGACACCTCCCAGAAGACACTTCTGGTTGCGGAGCTTTATTGGCTCCTCGCTCCCGCCGCCTACGGGTATCCCCTCATAGTTGAGATGGCGCGGCTCACTTCCGGATCTACGTCAGGTCTGTTCGGGAGCTCAACGAGACCTCTCTGCACTCCTTTCAACGGATCTGGCTACGGCTGCTAACCTGGAGTGCGAGGCCCACTTCGCTTACCGGTGGTTGTTGGCGTGAGAGGGGCGCGGCTCGCTCTAGCCAATCCTGGAGTAAACGGGGCGCGACCGCCTTCTTTCTGGGCCAATCGAGATAAGCCGCCTCATTGCCCCGCTGTCTACTCCCCCCGCCAAACCCTAACCAATACCGTGCGTTGTGTTGCGTTTGCACCCGCCTATCCATTGATTGACGTCTCCCTTGACCCAATCGAAGGCTCGAGCCTATTCCTCGTTTCACAAGAGGACTTTTGCAACCTAAGTCCCAGTGGATACCTGTGCTGGACCCACAAACGGGCTCTCCCAGAACTGAGGCAACTCCACTTTCTTTATCACTTAGCCCTGCCAAGAAAGTCAAGGGAGGGGAGAGGCGCGAATGCTTAACGGGCAGTCGCCGCTTCCAATCAGCGTGCCGCCCCAAGTCTGGTCAGTCAATAGGACTCGGATCCTAAAGAAAGAGGCAGGTCTCGCAGAAGGAGGAAGTATTCGTTGGTCTCTCCGTGTTTACCCAAAGGGCTAGGCGGCCTTTGGAAAAGAGGTAGCGTGAGCCACGGACATCCTCGTGGCGCCTGGCTAGGGGGTTGCGAAGGCAAAGCTCAGGCTGATTTGGATTTGTCCAGACCCACAAAAAGCCCGGCTGATCTCACTTGAGTGGGCAGCGTCAGCGGGCAGAACCGTGCAGAGGAAAGCCCAGGCCTACCGGTGGTGCGTGTGTGGGCGCGGCCAAGAGGCCGCGGAGTCCTGATTGGCCGAAAACAAGGCCGCGCCGATCTCCGCGCGCCGCCCTTGCCTAGCGCTACGGCCCCTGCAGCTGCGGTCCGTCCCCTGTAAGGTCTACTGTTCCCTGGAAAGTGGAGCGCAGCGGCTGTATAGGATCTTACGCGGGTGTTGCCAGCAGCCGCAGCCTGCCAGCTGCCAGGGGAAGGAAGGCGGTCCTAGCTGACAATTTTAGCCTGAGGGCGAACGCGGGTGTAGACGCGCCTGGTCTAGACTGCCCATCTCCTTTGCTCTAGGGGTCTCTGACTCTGTCTCTTCTTGCGACTCTCTGAGCCTGTCTCGATTTAGCTGCCTGCGCCCCTCTCTCTTCCTGTATTTGTGTCTCTGAATGTGCAAATGAACACCTTTACACGTCCACGTGCGCTCTCCTTCCTCATCTCCCTACCTCCGCTTCTTTCTCTAGGTCTTGGTCTCTCGGTGGTTCTTTAGCTTTCTCGCCTGCATTTCACTTACTTCCCCCTCTCTCTCCCAGGGCTGAACAGAGGCGCCCCAGGGGCCCTCGAGGGCCTATCGGATCCCGCAGCTCCGTCCCCTGCCGGGTTCCCACGTCTACCTGCAGCTGGGGGAAGAACTCCGCCAGCCCAGGGCAGGGGCGGGCACTCACTTGGACCAGGATCCGCCCGACGCCCCCGGTCCGCCAGGCGAACGGGTCTTCACTTCCTGGGATCAGTTTGGGAAAAGGCCTGGGGGCCTTGCCACGGGCGAGTGTGGGAACCCAGGGTTCGAATTCCCGCCCCGACGTTGCTTCCGGACCGAAAGCCCCCTGAACGCCTTACCCCAAGTGCCCTGGGCCTCGGTTTCTCCACCAGTGAAACAGTGTTGGGAATCGCTTGACGTGAAGTGAGTGGAGGTGCTGGCACACTTCGAGTGATTGCTAAGTGGAAGCCTTTGGTACTAGTTAGGATAATTATTTTAATTACAGTATAGTTAGGGTAATGAATTCCAAATGCCAATGTAGCATCATGTGCCTTATATACAATAGATCATCGATAATAAATATTAAATTTATATAACAGAAACAATAAATTTATGTGCATACAAAATATATTTACCCAATACATTTAGAAGTACATAATATATAATAAACATATAAAAAAGTACAATAAAATAACATAAGCAAACTTATTTATTAATCTCGCTGTGTTACCCAGGCTGGAGTGCAGTAGTGAGATGTTGTTGACTCATTGCAGCCTCCGCCTCCCGGGTTCAAGCAAGTCTCCTGCCTCAGCCTCTGGAGTAGCTGGGATTACAGGTGCCCGCCACCACGTCCGGCTAATTTTTTTATTTTCAATAGACATGGGGTTTCGCCATGTTGGCCAGGCTGGTCTTGAACTCCCGACCTCAGGTGATCCACCCGCCTCAGCTTCCCAAAGTGCTGGGATTACAGGCGTGAGCCACCATGCCCAGCCCAGGGCTACGCACTTTAAACAACCAGATCTCGCAATAATTCAGTCACTGTCACCAAGAGGATGGTGCTAAATCATTCATGAAGGATTCACCCCCAAGATCCGATCAACTCCCACCAGACCCCACCTTCAATAATGGGGATTACCATTCCACATGAGATTTTGGTGGGAACACAGATCCAAACCTTATCAGGGGAGTAGAAGAATAGTCACGCCTTCATCTAGCTTTGTGAATCTGCATTTTTACCTCAGAGGAAGCAATCAGATATGCATTTGTTTCAGGTGAGCAGAGGGATGACTTGGGGTTCGGTCCTTTGTCTCGCACCTGTGAAGATAAACTATCAATTTACGTTGTCAGGGTAAAATTCAGCAGAACCGTTTTAGGGTAAAGATCTTGCAGCCCACAAGGAATCCCTAGAGGGCAAATTATGAGGGAAGTATGTAGCTTTCTTACCTTTGTAGCTACCTTATTTAGGGATAAACTGGGAGGCAAGCTTGCCTGATGCAGTTTCCTGCTTGACTTTTCCCTGTGGCTTAGTAATTTTGGGGTCCTGAGATTTATTTTCCTTTTACACCTGCCTTGTATTTCAACAAAACCATATCACAATTAGGCTCCTTTTAAAAATTCTTGCTGATGTGCTCTGTGAACTTTAATGATTGTTTTCCAGGGAAAATGGCAGAACTAAGAACAATTGTCACACAGTCTCTTATCTGAAACCCTTAGTGCCAGATGTGTTTTAAATTCACACTTTTTCCTGATTTTACAAATGAAATTAGGTGCATGTGCCATATATTATATAGCACCCAGCAAGGGACTGGGAAACACCTGACAACTAAACTCACTTTTTATGAGTGAAACTTTATTACTCCCACTAAGAGAAACACTAAGCCATCTTATGTTAGTTTAGTTCAGGTGTTACCTCCAAGTGAGTTTTTAAAAATTATTTTTCTGGAGCTTTTTGGATTTCAAAACAGCAGACATAAGATTATGGAGCTTTATTACCATTCCATATTTGATGATTTGCCACTCTAAACAATTTCTACAATCAAAGATGAGAGATGGGAACAAGTGAAGGAACATAGGGCTATCTCTGGTGTGTCTGCCTTTTTTTTAAATCAGAAAAGCAAAGACCAAAAAAATCTCAACAAACCTCTCCAGTAGATTTTAAGTTATGGCTCATGGCTTGAACTGCAGAGTGTTTACAAATTGTGGACACACACACAGACGCAGAGTTTTTTTCTGTTTGTTTTTTTTTTTAACAGATCAAAGATGTCTTTGTGACATTATATATGTTTATACTTCCTGACTTCATGGACACTGTGTAAGTCCCAGATAATCCCAAGCTACAGAGGAGTCTAAGCAGGGGATAGAATTGCCTGATCATCTTGGACATATCATGGTCCATCACCTAGGGCTATTGACTTGGCGAATGTCTTTTCTCCATAACAGTCTACAAGAATCACAAAAAGCAGTTTTCTTTTATCTTGCAGGGCCAGGACTATACATTCACGGTACTTCCTGAGGCCTATAGTTCACCTGCTATCTGCCATAATATAGTCCTCAAAGATATTGATCATTTTTTTGAATTTTGAATGTTTATTACTTTTGTAGTTTAATCTTTTATTTATTTACTTATTTAATTAATTTATTTTTTTTTTAGAGGGAGTGTTACTCTGTCACCCAGGCTAGACTGCAGTGGCATGATCTTGGCTCACTGCAACCTCTGCCTCCCAGGTTCAAGCAATTCTCCTGCCTCAGCCTCCTGAGTACCTGGGATTACAGGCATGTGCCGCCACGCCTGGCTACTTTTTGTAATTTTAGTAGAAACAGGGTTTCACCATGTTGGCCAGGCTGGTCACGAACTCCTGACCTTGTGATTCACCCTCCTTGGCCTCCCAGAGTGTTGGGATTACAGCTGTGAGCCACCGTACCCGGCCCTAATCTTTTATTATTCACAATTTCAAACACGTAAAAGTAGAAGGAATAGTATTATAAACCCCTATTACTCATTACCCAGGTTCAACAATTATCAATATATTGCCAATATTGTTGATATTATCTTGACATTCTACAAAACATCACAGTGATCTACTACATTGATGTTATGTTGAATGGATCCGGTGAGCTTCTACATGAGATATCTTAGAAAGCCATATGCAAATGAGAGGGTAGGAAACAAATGGCATGTCCCCTCAGTGAAGTTTCTGGGAGTTCAATGACCATGACAATGTCAAGTTATTCCTCCAAGAAGAAAGACAAATTACACCTCTCACTACCACACCAAAAAAGGTGCACAATGCTTGTGTCTTAGTCATCTTTGGCTGCTATGAACATAGACTAGGTGACTTAAACAACAACAAAAAATTATTTCTCACGGTCTGGACGCTGGGAAATTGAAGATCAAGGTACCAGCAAGATCAGTTTCATTCTGAGGCCTCTTCTTGGCTTGGAGGCAACTGCCATCTCCCTGTGTGTTCACATGACTATTTTGTTTTGTTTTGTTTTTTTATTTGTTTGTTTTGAGACTGAGTCTCACATTGTAGTCTGGGCTGGAGTGCAGTGGCGCGATCTCGGCTCACTGCAACCTCCACCTCCCAGGTTCAAGCAATTCTCCTGCCTCAGCCTCCCGAGTAGCTGGGAGTACAGGCTCCTGCCACCAAGCCCAGCTAATTTTTTGTATTTTTAGTAGAGACGGGGTTTCACCATGTTGGCCAGGATGGTCTCAAATTCCCGACCTCGTGATTCTCCCTCGTTGGCCTACCAAAGTGCTGATATTACAGGTGTGAGCCACTGCACCCAGCCTCACATGACTTTTTGTGTGTGCACAGGGAGAGAGTGGAGCAAGCTCTCTGGTGTCTTTTTATAAGGGCACTAATATCATGAGGGCCCCACACTCATGACCTAATTACCTTCCCAAGGCTCCATGTCCAAATACCACCACATTGAATGGTGAGGATTTTAACATGAATTTGAGCCTGACATAAACCTTCAGTCTATAACAGCTTAGTAGGCTTTTTTATATTTTGGAAGACTTTTAGATTTTGGAGGCAACACATACCACATTTTCAGGGTGTGACTTTGACTCATTTACAGAATTACCTGTAGATTTCAAGTGAGAAGAACAAAAGAAAGTGAGTTCAGACTGCAGGTGAAGCTAATCCACCACTTGGGGCTTATGATCCAGCAGACCCATACATTTTCAAACTGTCCATGGCAAATAGGGATGCTCTACAGAGCACCTGGCAAGCAACAATAGGAAAAAAAAAAACAGTACACAGATGTGTAAGATTTTGAAATAAATATATCCTCTTTTCTGTACTTAATGATTCTTCTTTTGAACAGGTTTGGGAGCAGGCCTTGGTAAAGAATGAGCACCTAACCATGGGATGTCAGGTGATTGCACAGCCTGAGATTTTGATCACGGGCTGGGTGTTGGATACTCACCTAGCTATGAGGTTGGGTGTTTTATTTATTTATTTTATTAATATTATTATTATATTTTTTGAGACGGAGTTTCACTCTTTTGCCCAGGCTGGAGTGCAGTGGTGCGGATCTTGGCTCTCTGCAACCTCTGCCTTCTGGTTTCAAGCGATTTTTCTGCCTCAGCCTCCCGAGTAGCTGGGATCACAGGCACCTGCCATCACGCCCTGCTAATTTTTGTATTTTTAGTGTCACCATGTTGGCCAGGCTGGTCTCGAACTCCTGATCTTGTGATCTGCCTGCCTCGGCCTCCCAAAGTGCTGGAATTACAGGCATGAGCCACTGTACCCAGCCTGACATTGGACGCTTTATTATCAAACAGAAGTGGTATGTAAGAGATCAAGCTCAGGCTCAACTTGAGGGTCTGAGTTCCTGTCCTTAAGTGCTAGGCACTATTTTCTGTTTTCCTTTACGTCCTTTGCTGTCTCGCTTTGTCCTTTCTCCATATCACTATTTCCTGCTCCCTTTCTGGTATCTCTCTCTCTCTCTCCCTGTTCATCAGGGCTTCTTCCAGATGAGCTGAAATTCTGGTAAAATTCCAGGAAGCCACGCCCCATAATTCCACATATAGGTGCATCTTTGCCTCCTCTGATGAACTAAGTAGCTTGAATTCCAATGTGCAGACTTTTAGAGAAACCTAACAGTGAAATAACCAGTACATGATAACAGATTTTTTTTTCATGAACTCACATGACTCTCCTTGGTATCTGATCCTTGCAAATGGACCTACTGAAATTCCAGTCTTCCAAGTCTTTATGATCCTTACACTTGCCCATAGCCTGCTGAGTAAGCCTTTCCTCAAGCTCAGCAGCTGCTCAAGGTCACCAGCTACATCCTTCCCACAGTTTCCTCCATGCCATCAAATTCTGATTATGAATGCTTGTAATGTTCTGTTTCTTGATCTGTGTGTTGATATATAAAATAAAATACTACAGCATCTTCTCAGCTTAATTTTTATAAATTAATGGGCATATGAAAACCAGGAAAATGAAGTATTTTGTCAAGAAAAAGTAAAATCAACCTAGAGCAACCACAAGATGAACCAGATGTTAAAAATACCAGCCAAGAATTGTAAAATAATAATTATAATAATTCTTAGCGAAGCAAGGCAATATGCTTAGCATAGAAACAAAAATTCTAAAAAGAAATATATTGAAAACTCTGGAATTGAAAACTATATTAGATGAAATTTAAATATTTACTGGATGGTGGCCAGGTGAGGTGGCTTATGTCTATAATCCCATCACTTTGGGAGGCCGAGGCAGGCGGATCACCTGAAGTCAGAAGTTTGAGACCAGCCTGGACAACATGGCTAAACCCCATTTCTACTAAAATTACAAAAAGTAGCCAGGCGGGGTGGGGCGGGGCCTGTAGTCCCAGCACTTGGTGAGCCCAGGTGGGGGGACCACTTGAGGTCAGGAATTTGAGATCGTGCCACTGCACTCCAGCCTGGGCAATACAGCAAGCCTCTATCTCAAACAAACAAACAAATAAGTAAGTAAGTAAATAAATAAATAAGTAAATAAATAAAAATAAAATTTACCGGATGGACCAGCTGGTGAAATGAGATGATGGAAAAGTTAAAAACCTATTCTCCAAAGAAATGGTAATCAAGTTCCTTTTGCTGCAGGGAAATTGAATCAGAAACTTAGATCTTTGGAAAACTAAAAGCATTGGGAATACTTGGGGAAGCATTGGAGATGCTAGATAACTTGGTAAATGCAAGACACACTTTCATTTTTTAAATTCTTTTTTCTCTTAATTTCTACACAAACCATATAAATGTTTAAATAAAAACAACATTGTGCTGTGATGTTTATAATGTACGAATATGTACTACATATAAAATCTATTAAATAAAAGTTTACAGTTTTAACTATAATATAAAAGTTTAAAAGGTTAAAAGTTGTGAAACAACTCTCTAAGAAGAGGGAGCTCTGCAGAAAAAGGGCTCTGAATATCTGCAGAGTGGTCTCCTTGAATATTTGCTGGATATAAAGCTGAATGAGCATATGGGATCAACCATTAGCTGGGCAAAGAACAACTAGGGAGCTGTAAGATGACCATCTCACACAGTTAATGTGCTCATGCATTTGGCTGAATAGTCAGAATGGAATGTCCTTGTTAATTACCTAAAGCATTGGTGTGAGACTGCAGAACTGTCACACCATAATATAAGTGCTAAACTATCCCAAAGTCATAAGAGATTAAGCTGATCTCCAAGTAACTGGTTTGCTTGACAACACAAAACCTAACACTCTTAAAATAAGAAAACAAATTCGAGAACTATACAGCATAATATTTCTGATGTCAAACATCCAATTAAAATTATTAGTCATGGAAGCATGAAAACATGACCAAAACCAGGAAAAAAAATTAGTCTTTAGAAATGAATACAGTTAGCAATTATAAATATGCCCAATATATCCAAGGATATCCATGAAAACACGAATAAAAATGAAGAGAAATGGAATATATTCAATCACCAAATGGAACAAGCTATAAATGGAAAACGCAATATTTAAAAGAAAAGTTCAATGAATAGGATTAACAGCATATTAGACACTGAAAAAGAAAAGACTAGTGATTAATAATACAGAGAAAAAAACTAAAAAGAAAGATAAGTTGTGCCTCAGTGCATTTTTTGACAATACCAAGTGGCAAATATATATGCAGTTGAAGTCCCAGGGTAGAAGAATTAGGGGGTACAGAAAAAAATATTTTTAAAAATAGCAAATAACATCTTCCAATTTGATAAAAATTAATTCACATATTCAAGCAGCTTAACAAAATTCATGCAGACAAAGAATCTCACCAGGGCATATTCTCAACAAATTGCTGAAAAACAGTGAAAAGCAAACTATTATAAGTAGTCAGAAAAAATAAGACACATTACAACAAGAGCAAAGATAAGAATTAAAGCAGACTTCTTATGAAAAACTATTCCATCAAGAAAAAAATGGGAACATTATTTTAAGTGCTGTAGAAAAAATTAAATCTGTTAACCTGCATTTTATACATTTGATAAAAATTTGGAAGTTTTCAAAGGATATTTGAAAGTATTCCTAGTGAATTTTCTATTAAAATTCTTTGTCTATTTTTCTATGGACAGGTTAGTATTATTCTTATTGGTTTGTTTGAGCTTCAGGTAGCAGGAATTTTAAGGATTTCTTTTTATACCCTGTAATATTTGCTTTCAAAATGAAGGCAAAATAAAGACTTCCAAACAAAAACTGTGAGAATTTTTCAAAAGCAGATCTACACAATAAGAAAAGTTAAGAAAAATTTTTGAAAATAAAAGTTAAATAACAGTTGGAAAACTGATGTATGTAAATGAAGGAAATATACCAGAAATTGTTGACATGTGGATAAATGGTAAAGTATATTTTCTCATTTAAGAATATAATTGACTATCTAAATGCAAAACCAATATATTGTGGGGTTTATGATATTTGTAGAAATAAAATGTGTGGCAGCAATAACACAAACGACCGAAGTTATAAGTGATAGCACATTATTGTAAGGCTCTCACATTTTACATGAAGAATTATTATTTGAAGATATATTGTGAGGAATTAAAGAAGCATTTTGTTAAAATGGGCAAAAAATACAGAAATGCCAAAGAAATTTAACTAATAGGCCAAGAGTTGAGACAAAGTGGAATACTAAGTGTATGCCATCCAAAAGAAAGATGAAAAAGAGGAACAAAAGAACAAAGAACAGATGGGACAAATAGAGAACAAACAACAAGATGCAAGACACTAATTCAACTATGTTAAAAATTCCATTAAATACAAATAAATAGTAGAATTAAAACAGAGATTGTCCAACTGTATATAACATCAGGGCCTAACTACAGGCTCACTACAAGATCTCAATGTAATTATGTGGTCTGTAAAAATATAAATGGGCTGGGCATGGTGGCTCATGCCTGTAATCCCAGCATTTTGGGAGGCCGAGGTGGGCGGATCACCTGAGGTCAGGAGTTGGAGACCAGCCTGGCCAACATGGTGAAACCCTGTCTCTACTAAAAATATAAAATTAGCTGGGCATGATGGCATGCGCCTGTCATCCCAACTACCTGAGAGTCTGAGGCAGGAGAATCAGTTGAACCTGGGAGGCGGAGGCTGCAGTGAGCCAAGATCGCGCCACTGTACTCCAGCCTGGGCAAAAAGAGCGAAACTCCATCTCAAAAAAAATAAATAAATAAAAATAAATAAATAAGTAAAAACTAACAAAAAAAGGGACTCCTGTAAATATACAAAAAAAAAAAAAAGCAGATCATTTAAAAGTAAAATGTCAAAACATTAAACTATGAGATAATGCAGGTATTATAACATCTGAGGGTCTATGTTACCATCAGAATAAAATACTTCAAAATAAGAAATATTAAAACAGGACATATCATGATGATACAAAAGTCAAGAATATGTTTTCATCCAGAAGACACAACAATCCTAAATATATATATATGTGAATGCAAATTTTCAAAACACACAAATGTCAAATTGTCAGAACAGAAAGGAGAAATAGACAAACCCCTAATTATAGTTGGAGGTTTCAGCACTCCATGCTCAGTAATTGACAGAACACTAAGGCAGAAAACAAGTAAGGGTATAGCTAATGTGAACAACTATCAGCCAAATCGACCTAACTGACATTTGTAAAAATACTCCTCCCAATTAGAGTAGAGTATACATCCTTTTAAAGTGTACATGGGACACTCTCAAGGTACAGCATATGCTGGAAGATGAAACAAGTTTTAATATGTTTTTAATAAGTAAAATTATAAAGAAGGTGTTCTTCGATTACAATAGAATTAAAATAGAAATTATTAACAAAAATATCTGTGAAATCTCTAAATATTGAAAATTAAAACAACACACTTCATACTGACACATGGATTAAATAATAAATCTCGTGGAATATTAGAAAATATTTTGAACTGAATGAAAATAAAGACACAACAAATAATTTGGAAGATACAAAGCAGTGCTTATAAGAAAGTGTATAACTACATGCTTATGTACATAGGAAGAAATGCCTATAATGAATGGTCTACATGTGAACCTTAAGAAGCTGGAAAATAAGGAGGAAATTAAACCCGAAGTAACTAAGAAGTAAGGGAATAATAAAGATAAGCGTGAAATTTGGTGAGACAGAAGACATACAACCAAAAGAGAAAATCAATGCACCAATATATATATTTTTTGAAAAGATCCGTAAAATTACTGAAACTTTTGCTTAAATGATAAAACAGGAGACAAATCACCAATAGTAGGGTTGAAAGAAGGTAACATTAGAGATCCCATAGACATACATGGGTAGTAAGGAACTACTATGAGCACTTTAATGGCAAAAACTTTGAGAATATAGAGGAAAAATTACTGAAAGACGCCAATACAAATATTTATTCACAAGGAACTAAAAAACCTGAGGGCTCTATATCATTAAGTAAATTAGATTTATAATTAAGAGTTTTCCCATAAAAATTCCAGGCTTAGATGACATCAATGGTGGATTCAAATATTTAAGTAACAAGTATTACAAATGTTGTATAATTTTGTTCAGAAAAGCAAAAAAAAGGGAAAAACTTTTCAACTTTATAATTTGATAATTACCCTAATAATAAAACTATAACAAACATTGTAAAAATGAAAAAGCAACCAAATTTCTTCAAGAATATGGATTCAAAAATCTGTAGACTATTGAATTCAATATACTGACATATCAAAAGTGAAGAATATGACAAAATTTGATTACTATTCATTAAAGACATTCTTATCAACTAGGAATAAAGGAAAATGTACTTAAGATGATGAGAATATGGAAGAAAAACCTGCAGTTAACTTTATCCTTTATGGGGAAAGACCCACTACTTTCTCCCTGAGATTACGGGAAAGTCAAGGATGTCTGTTCTTGTCACTTTTGCTCAAGATTACATTGCATATTTAAAGCTAGTGTAAATAGAAAAAAAAAGAGAAAAAAATAAAAACCCCTAAATATTAGTAATGAAAATATCTCTTTTATTCTGAAACAATATGGCATTGTATACAGACATTTTAAGTTATATACATGTGACTGTAACAAGGTTAAAGAATACAAAAATAAATTACATATGGATATACACACAACAATAATACAGATAGATACATACACACACACACACACAGAAAATCAATGAAGGAAAGTAATATGGAATCTTAAAAGCTAAATACCATATGCAATAGCATAAAAACTTGAAATACTTCGGAATAATTATAATGATATATATGCTTGTATAATTATATAACTATAATAATACATATGCTTTAATTATCCACTGTAAAATCAACTTTTTTTTCTGGAGGAACTTAGAAGATTTAGTAAATTGAGATATTCACTATGTCCATCAATTGGAAACTTCTCATTATCAAAATACAAATTCCCCCTAAAATTATCTACTGAATTTTATATAATCTTAATATAAAACCTAGAATGGTTTGTAAAGACAAATTACAAAATTATTTCGATATGAAAATGCCAGTATTTTGGAATAGCCAAGACGTTTCTGAAGAACAAAGATAGACTTAAACTACATTATTTTAATACTTACTGTAAAGCTAAAGTAAGATCACATATTGATGTAAATGTAAACATATAGATCAATTTATCAAATCACACAGTCCTGATTTCTCCATACCTGTATGGTTCAAAAAAGACACCGATCTAATTAATTGAAGAGATGCTAATCTTCCCAACAAATAGAATTGGAACAGTGGACATTGACATGCAGAAAATGAACCTCAACCCTTATATAACACCATACAAAAATTTAATTTACAGTATATTATACAGCTTAACATAAAAGCTAAAATGGTATTTCTTGTGGAAAACATAGAAGAAAAATTCTACCATCTTGGGGTATATATAATGATTTATTAGTTTTGTCACAAAAGCATGAATCATCAACCAAAACAATGAGAAATTGAACTTGAAAAATATTAAAATCAGCTCAAGACAGTGTTAGCAAATGAAAATGCAAGCAATAGACTGAAAAAATACCTGTGTGCAACAAATAACTTGTACCCATCATACAAAAATTTTAAAAGGACACATTAAACTCAATAATATGAAAGCAAACAACTCAATAAAAAAATTTAAACAGAAACTTGATCAAATAAGACACAAAAGGCCAATAAATCCATGAAAAAATACTTACCATCATAATCAGTCCTAAAAAGGCACATTGTATCTAGAGTGAGAAATGACTACATACTAGCTAGAATTGCTAATATTTAAGAAAAACTTACAATACAAATTGCTCGAGGAAATTTGCAGAAACCAACTCTTTCCCATTGCTGGTAGGAATGCAAGATGGTGCAACTTTGAAAAATGCTTTGGTAGATTCTTACGTGGTATAAATACGCACTCTTATAGCATGATCCACCCATTTTATTCTCAGGTATTTAGCATGAAAACATATGTTCACAAAATTATTTCTGCACACATGCTAACAGCAACTATCTTTATAGTAAATAAAAACTGGAGAAAAGCTCCAAATATCCAACAAGAAGATAATGGACAATAAATTGTGGTATATTCATACTACTACTCAGCAATAAAAACAACTGAACTATTGATACGTATAACAACAGCATGAATCTCTAAAGTACTTTGCTGAGCAAAACAGCGAGACACAAAAAAGTACACACTTTATGATTCCATTTGTAAGAAATGCTAGAAAAAAAATCAAATCTATTTTGATAGAAAGCAAACCAGTGTTTGTCTAGCGCAGGGGCTAGGGAGGACTTCAGCAAAGAGTCACCAGGGAGTTTTTTTACTTTTTATTTTTTATTTTTTTAAAATTTTTTTCTGAGACAGAGTCTGGCTCTTTCACCAGACTGGAGAGCAGTGGCACAATCTCGGCTCACTGCAATCTCTGACCCCTGGTTCAAGTGATTCTCCTGCCTCAGCCTCCCGAGTAGCTGGGATTACAGGCACGCACCACCATGCCTAGCTAATTTTTGTATTTTTAGTAGAGATGGGGTTTCACCATGTTGGGCAGGATGGCCTCGATCTCCTGACCTCGTGATCTGCCTGCCTCGGCCTCCTAAAGTGCTGGGATTACAGGCTTGAGCCACCGCATCCGGCTGGGGAAAACTTTTTGATAACTGAAAGTGTCTATCTTGGTTTTGGGAGTAGTTACAGTTGTGAACTCATTTGTCAGAACCACCATCGGTGCTTTTCAATGGGGGCATTTTATAGTATGTAAGTTACATTTCAATAGAATTCATTACAATGAATAGGCTTGCCTTACATCCTTGCAGGTCCCAGGTCCCCCATGGACATGACCAATATACCTCAGTGGAGAGCAGCAGGCTAACAAACGGAATGAGATTCTTGGGAAAAGTCCTCAGCCTCACATATTTCTATAAGGCCCATCGTGTCACTGTGTGACAATTACCCCATGCGGTTGCACCTCATTTGCATAATCATAATCACAAGGTCCCACAACTTTTTATCTCCTGGGAACTGCATCATACTGACCAGTTGACAGAGTGAGTCAAAGGGAAGTTTTCAGTTTAGAATTACCTAACGAATATGCAAGTCCTCTCGATGTCATCACAGTCCTCAGGGTCAAATACATTGTCCTTTATTTTCAGTCCCCATCGGCAATTCTCCCAGATCACCATTTGCGTTGGGGAGTCTTAGGAAAAATAAACTCTGGGCCGGGCACAGTGGCTTACACTTGTAATCCTGGCACTCTGGGAGGCCGAGGTGGGTGGATCACTTGAGATCAGGAGTTTGAGACCAGCCTGGGCAACATGATGAAACTCCGTCTCCACCAAAAAACACAAAAATTAGCCAGGCATGGTGGTGCACGCCTTTAGTCCCCAGCTACTCGGGAGGTTGAGGCAGGAGAATCGCTTCAACCTGGGAGGCAGAAGTTGCAGTGAGCCGAGATCGTGCCATTGCCCTACAGCCTGGGTGACAGAACGAGACGCTGTCTTCAAAAAAAATGGAAAGGAAAAATTGAATACTCTTCTGGACATTGAGGGGTAAAGCCTCACGTTTCTTCACAACAAGGGGTTCTCTGAATCGTGACACTTTCCCCCTTAGGGTGCTGTGCTAAATTCCATGGTCTTCACCATGTCAGCAAGAATACGCTTTTTCATGAAATCAGCATCACCAGATAAACAAACCAACTCTTCCAACATCCACAATCTCACCAACATACAGGGCATTAAAAAACACCTCTGACCAAGGAAGGGCATGAGTTTCCAGAGTCCAGTGAATCCTGGTGAGTTATTAGGTTGGTCCAAAAGTAATTGCCATTTTTGCCATTAAAGCATTGCAAAACCACAATTACTTTTGCACCAACCTAATGCTAAGACTCTGGGATCACAAAAGCATTCCTTATTCCTCATTATAGATGATTATGGCAACCTAAGGGTATTTGACTTCATTTACATGGCTTTTAAGAAGAGTAATTGTGCTAACATCAAAAAGTGAGCAGCCCCAGTAAAAAAATTACTCATCTGGATGAGTTGCCAAGTCTCTATAGCCTTTGCCCTTTTAGCCTCTGCATGGACTCTTTCATACTGGGCCCCACCCACAAGTCCAGGAAGAAGTCCCTTTCCATGCACATTTTCCTACGTGAGGTCCCCAGTACTCTACACACCCAGACCTGGCCAACCGTGTCTAGTTCTATACTTGCCTCAGAGTGTCTTGAGCCTCTGTGACCGACTATTCCATAAGTCACAAGGAATTTCTCTGTGCCCATCTGGATACCTTGTGATGACCCTCAGGCATCTCCTTTTAGACTCCACGAATGCTGGGAAATTGAACTTGAATACATACAGCAGGAATTGGAAACTTGAGTACATATAACTGCCTATACTTCTCTGTGAACATCTTCATTACATATAATCTCTGAATCTTTCTGTACATCTCTCTCCGTATCTTTGTTACTTGTTTCTCAGCTTCCAGCTTTTCCCGTTTCTGTATAAACACCTTGGCCATACAAAGCTCTCAAATTCTCATGTTTATTATTCAGCCACACAGAGAAATCTGACCTGTTGGCCCCAATTCCAAGTTCTTCAGCAAATATCGGATGCACTCAGTTCTGGGACTCACCTCCTACGCAACACCTGTGAGCAGGGTGGGATCACACCATAGAAACGTGGCCCATGGGAACCTGCTCCTACCGTGTGTGGGAGAGCTGCTTTAGGAAAGGGGCACCAAATTGAGGGCCTAGATGAACAAAGCTACATCACCCGGAGAGAAGGCTCACTTTCTAGTTTTGCTTGGAGCAGACTTTGCTCAGGACAGTAAGGGGTAGGGGGTGGTGTCTGAGGCCCCATTTGAGTAGTACTGCCGGGTTCCGGTAGCTGATCTCCATACCATCGGTCTCTCTGGCTCAGGGAGCCGTACAGCTGGAGGGGGCATGTGAGCTGTGATTTCCTTTCATGTCTTTCTCCTCCTCCTCTTTCAGGAAAGTGTTTCTCTCTTTCTCTTTCACGAAAGCCTCCTTCCTCACTCACATGGGCCTTTTGGCGAATGAATCTCCTGGGCCCATCCTTCCCTGGACTTGTGCATAGAAGGCCCGAGCCCCCAGTGCAATCAAAGTGCCCCAGCTAAACCATAGTGTTTGGTCCAGGAAAGGGCATGTGGCCCAAGGCAGACTAATGAACATCCTCCTTGGGACTTTTTATACCTGAGCAGCAAAAGGCTACCTCTTTTCAGTGGGGTTGCTGGGCTGTTAGATGCGAGTCTGGGGCTCTAAAAGTCCCATGACTTGCCAAAGAGAGGGAGCCTGTTGGGAGAATGATGCCAGAATAGAGTCAAGGAGAGCTGTGAGATGGACAGACAGACCAAGAGCCCTAAAGACAGAGTCTTTGGGTCAAGCCAGCTCTGAAGCCGGAAGCAGTTCTGTATTCTCCAATTATGAGAGTTCATAAATCCTTTCTCTTTTGCTTAAGCTACATTGAGCTAGTTTTCTGTCACTTATAACCTAATATGCTGGCACATATGCCTCAACTCACAACAGGCTCTGAGGGTTCCCACAAGCTCCATTTAATCATTTCCTTAATGAAAGATTATTTTATTTGTAAAATCTTCAAAGGAAGACATCTAACTAAGCAGCAGCAGAGCTCTAGAATATCACAATTCATCACAGCCTTGATAGCTGTTGCTATGATTAGTAACATTTGGTGTTGCATCATGAAATAATTCATAGATTTAGGAATATTATCCTGTTATTATGTTTTCCTTTAGGTGAAAACTTTAGGGAAAGACTATGAAATAATTTTTACAAGGGCAAATTGCCTAATTTAAAAAGAAAGTCCACTAAAATTTTTTCAAGGTTAATATTAGGCATTCCTGCAGAGCTAGATAAAATATATTTAGCTACAGTGACTTCGTCGCACTGTATATTATACTGGTTTTCAGTCAATAGTTTCCTCTATAATTGCATTGTATTCTGTATATATTTAAATTCCCTATTATGTATCTAACATTGGTGCTTGTGTATGAATTTAACTACTAGAGCAGTATCAAAGCAGTTAGCAACTTGCAATATTATGCAAATACCTTAATTTTTCATTGTCTCAGGCTTTAGAAACTTTTGTTTGCTTTTCTACTCATAATGGGGCTGCTCTTGCTTATGTAGATAAGGCTGCATCAGCATTTTTAATATAACCTGTTAATTTTAAGGGAATTTATAAGCTGCCTGTAATCCACATACTCAGGATTGGAAAACATCTGTGTCTTTTGAGATAGAAATGTTCTTTTTCCTTTTCTTTTTTTCTTCTTCCTTTTATTTTCCTCCTAAAAGCATGGAATGCTATGCTTTCAGGTACCATGTGTGTCTTTAACAACACCCAGCCTGCTTTAGTTGCATTTAATGATCACTACTTCCAGTTGCTCAGCTCTGACAAAGTTTTTATTTTCTCATTTTTAGGAGTGACTGAGACCCCCTCATAAGATGTGCACCCGAAAGTCAGACTGAATCACTGATGCCCTCCTTGGTACCATGGACTCTGTACTGCAGGGGGCACTAGCACTCTTCATTTCTCTAAGCCCGAGAGCAAGTAACGCCTCAGGTAAAATTTGACAAGTGAACTCCACCTAAGTTTGGACCCCAGCTCCCTATTGCTATTGCCCTTTCTCCCCACATGCCCGCCTAAGCATGGTGGGAGGGTGACCTTGCTTGGTTGTCTGGGAGTTGACAAATGGGACCCAAAACTGAGGAGAAAGAGGCATCACAGATTAAAAATAAAAAAACAACCAAAAACCAAAAAACTAAGGTTATATGCCCAGAAAGTCTGCAAAATGTTTCTTCTGCCTCAGTCATCTTCCCATTCTCATTCCCTGCCAAGCCTATGTAAATGGAAGATTAGAAAGAAAACTCAGGGTGCCCTGTGGCTTTTCCCACTGTGATTTACACCTATGTGTTGGCAGTTTAGAGAGTCTCCTAGAGCTTTATAAAGACTGGGGGCTCGCAGAGGGTAGGACGCTTCCAAAATATAAATAGCAAATTTCACTTGCTAGAAGGATGTGTACTTTTCCAGGGAACTAGCTGGAAGAGTGGGAAAGAGAACTTGAGACAGGAGCGGAAAGGAAGGAAGATGGACTGCAGTGGTACCCCTTCATTTTCAGGGTATGCCTGTGTCTCACATGAATCAAGAGAAGTTGCTGAAGAGGAGACGGTCTTAATTCTTCTTGCTGGCTTCATCAAATAAACATCAGTTATTCTTATAAAGCCTCATAAACAACATTAATTCCAGGTAGACTGTAGGTCTATATATAAAGATAATACAATAATGATCTGAAAATAATTAAGAAGACTATCTTTATGATATTCTGGTTGATAATTTTTTCAACATGACACATGCACACACTCACACACACTTTATATACCAACATTATACAGTGACAGGTTTTTTTACATAATTTAACTTCGTTCACACAATTTTGTGTTTAAGAATAATACCCCACTTCTAAATCTTGGAAAATTAAATTTCAGCATATCGCTGACCACTGACTTTGCAAACCCAGTGGGTGCATGACAAAGATGACTTTTTAAAGAGAAAATAAGAAGCTAGTTAGAGCTTTCATGTGGATCAAAGATCAACTCAAGTTGACCTTCAGGTGGGCCACAAGAATATTTGTAGTTAAAATGTAGTCTCCTTTTACAGAGGAGCATTAGATATATTGAAATTAAGAAAAAGCCACCCCTAATATTTTCTTAAGTATATACCGCAAAACCACCTGGCTGGGGGTAACAGGGTCCAAAGTTACTAGAGCATATAATATAAAATACCAAATTTTGCACAATACATGTAAAGAAATAGGAAAGTGTGACTCATGCAGAAGATAAAAAAAAAAATCTATCAATACAGACTCTTTCAGGCCAGGGAGCTAAGGCATTGTACCTAGCAAGAATGGACTTCAAAACAGCTATTACAAATATCTTCGAAGAACTAATAGAAATAATGATTAAAGAATTAAAGACAGCACCATGACAATGACACATAAGGTGGATAATATCAATAAGGAGGTTGAAAGTATAAGCATGAATCAAATGTAAATTCTGCAGATGGAAAATACAATGACTAAAATGACTACTTTACTAGAGGGACCCGACAGCAGATTTGAGCTGGTGGAAGAAAGAACCAAGAAACCTGAAGACAGATCAACAGAGATGAGCCAATTGGAGAATGGAAAGAAAAAGTAACATAGATAAATAAAGATAACTTCAGAGACCAATTAGAAACCATTAAGCTTATCAACATGAATTTAAGTCTATACTCAGAAGAGGAAGAGGGAAAAAAGGGAGCAAAATAATATTAAAGAAATGATGGCTAAAAGTTCATTGAACTTCCAAGAAGTTTAACAAATCTGTGCACAAATCTGTGGGGAATGTGTCAATATTTGGAAGTGCGTATATTCCTGTCAGTGCACCTCGGATCACTCAGATTCCCAGTGTGCATCAGGAGCACAGTGTCCTCTGCACAGTTTCCCCTCCCGCAGCCAGCCTAAGTGCTCCTGGGAAATGTTTGTGACTTCAGCATAGGACCCTGTGCAGTAGCCGTTGACTGGATTGTATTGGTTACTTTACAACCCTAAAAACTGAGAGGACACATTCATGGTTGCTCTTTGGAAAATGCTGTAAATCAGTAAGTTAGGTCCGAAGACATTAATCAATTTCCAAAATGTGATAGGCAGATCCCATCTTTATCACAAAACTATAAATCCTTTACAACTCCAATTGTCTCCTATCTTTTTCATCGTGTTATGTTTTCTTTGTCTTTTTTTTCTTCTGAGACAGAGTCTCACTCTGTCGCCCAGGCTGGAGTGCAGTGGCTCACTGCAACCTCTGCCTCCCAAGTTCAAGTAATTCTCCCGCCTCAGCCTCCTGAGTATCTGGGATTACAGGCGCCTGCCACCACACGAGCTAATTTTTGTACTTTTACTTGAGATGGGGCTTCACCATGATGGCCAGGCTGGTCTTGAACTCCTGTCCTCAGGTGATCCACCCGCCTCAGCCTCTTGGCCTCCCAAAGTGCTGGGATTACAGGCACGGGCCACCGCGCCCGGCCCCATCGTGTTATGTTTTGATGTTGTGGGGCCAGGGAAACCTTCCTTTTCCCTCAGCCTAAGCAAATCCTAGTTCAGAAAAGCTTTGGTGTTGTCAGGTGCAGTGTTTTACCCAGGCACTCTGGATTCAGCCTTTTTCCAGGGCCCTGGGCTCCTGCTTTGTGTAGGGTGGGGAGCCAGGGGGAGCTTTGTGGTGAGAAGGATGAAGGCAGGAGCATTTGCTGGATGCCTAAGAGATTGAAAGGCAATTAGAGAATTAATTCATGTATTAACCATGTGCAGAAACTGCACAATACCTAATTGTACAGCTAACGAAGCTTCAAAAACCAAAACCAACTTTGTCACCAGAATCCAGTTGGATGGAAGGGTTTGGAAAAGCTTTGGGACATTGGGAAATGGCAAGAGGCACGTGCCCAGATAGTTGTGCCAAGTGAAGCCAATGCTTCCTTCTCTGTGGGCCCTCTCTGGAGTCTTCCAGACTCACCAATATCTGATAGGTAGTGGGCGATCTAGGGTTGCAGTACTTTACAATCACAAGAATGATAAGGTGTGCCTGACTATAGCCAGAGCAAAGCAAAGATCAGAAAGAATGCAGAGTCTGTTGTGGTCACTGAGGGATATCTGAAATAATTTGAATCATGACCCTTTCCCAGCTCAGGTGGTCCCATAGCTCTGAAGAGAAACAGGGCGAGCTGCATTTTTCTTAATGTTCAGTGGCCTGGGGTGGTCTGGGTCCTATGATCCTGTGGACAAGATGACCCTAGTCTGGGACAAGTTTCTTTTCTTTTTTTTTTTTTTGAGATGGAGTCTCGCTCTGTCGCCCGGGCTGCAGTGCAGTGGCACAATCTCAGCTCACTGCAACCTCTGCCTCCCAGGTTCAAGCTATTTTCCCTGCCTCAGCCTCCTGAGAAGCTGGGATTACAGGCGCCCGCCACCATGCTTAGCTATTTTTTTTAATTTTTTATAGAGACAGGGTTTCGCCATGTTGTCCAGGCTGGTCTTGAACTCCTGACCTCAGGTGATCTGCCCGCCTAGGCCTCCCAAAGTGCTGGGATTACAGTCGTGAGCCACCACGCCCGGCCACTAGGACAAGTTTGTAAAGTGTCTCCCCAAAATTACATTGGGGATATATGGTCACTTGCATTTTTTTCATCTTTTGGGCATGTTCATGAGGGAGATACAGTCTGATGATGGGTTCACAAGTTAATTATCATAATTTTTCCCAGTTTCCTTTACACCAGCCACTAACTCTACTTACTTGTCAGCTTTTTTTATTCTGCTTATTTTTTGGGATATTTTTACAATTTAAGTTTTTAAGAGAACTTTTTAGAATACATTTAGATTTGCAGAAAACTTGGGAAAATTCTACAAATATTCTATATATCTATGGTATATTTGTCAAAACTATGAAATTAACATTGGTGCAATACTATTCAAACTATGAACTTCATTGGGTTTAATATGTTTTCCTGCCCACATCTTTTTTCATTTCCCTGATTCAATCCAGGATAACAGATCACATTGAGGCCTCATTTAGGCTGCCTTGGCTATTAGAGGCTACTTCAGACTGGTTCATGTATCCTTTTGAAATGTCCAGGATTATTTTGTGTTTTCTCTGCCCTGACCTTCCTCCAGAGGGCTCTGGTTTCTTTTAATGAATAATTATGTTTAGAAACCAATGGTGTTTAGATCTTGGTTCCATGTGTGCTCATTCTACTGTGTGTCAATGCCTCCAGGTCTGCTCAGGGGACAGAGCCAGAAAATCATTGTATATAAGCATCTGTATAATTATGTCTGCATATGTCTATCTGAATATACATTATAATAAACCTGGGCTGGGTGCAGTGGCCCACATCTATAATCTCAGCACTCGGGAAGCTGAGGTTATTGTTTGAGGGAAGGAGTTTGAAACCAGCCTGGGCAACAAGGGAGACCCTATTTCTACAAAAAAATAATTTTAAATAAAACAAAAACACAACATGAATTCACACTGCACGGATATCTCTGATACTGTGGACAAGATGACCCCCGTCTAGGACACGTTTCTGAAGTGTCTCCCAACACCATAGAGTACAATGTAGCCCTTCTCCCCTTGCTTATGCAAAGGATTTAATGAGTTCTTTGGTGGTACTGAGAGGCCCTGGAGTAACAAACGGGAACAAGCAACTGGTCCTTGACCTATTTGTGGCCTCCTCTTGAGGAAAAAGGCTCCGTATATGGTTAAGCCCAGGGTTCATGGCCTAAGAAAGTTTGTAGGTTGTATGTTGGGGGACGGGTTGTGTTGAGGGCAGAGCTATAGGCCCCTACTCTTCAAGTGAGTTCCAGATCCATGCCTTGCCTGGAACTGAGGATTTTTAGAATAGTGGGAGAGACTAGGGTCATGGCCTCACCATGGTGAGTTGTTACCAGGTGAGGGTGTAGGGGCATGACTTTGTCCAAGAAGAAGCATGGCTAGCTTTGAAGGACAATGATTGTGGGACTAATCTCTGAGCTCTTTGCAACATCCTACAGAGTTCTTTCATATTCTGGGACCTTTCCAGGGACAAGGGAATAGTCATAAGTATATTGGCATTCTCTTTGGGAATGTTGGTTTTTCTTTGAGAAATGGGTATAGTTTCAGTACATTATTAATTTGCAATAGCACAACATTATAACTAAAGTTAATATATGACTATACACATATAAAACCATAACTACTCTGGTGGATCCTGCAGTTCCCCCTTAATCTATCTGAAATTAGGATAGTTATGATCATCATTGATATGATTATTATTTGCATTTATATTAATAGTATAATTGAAATTGATACTACAGTTGGAAATGAAGGGATACTTGTAAGCCAGATATTTACAAGTCATGCTTTTAAACTTATGAATATGTTTACATTTTAATGGATATTTTGTGGTTTAAAAGAGGTAGATCCTCATTTATTAAAGCAGTGTTAATTATTGCTAATCTATTAATAATTATAAATACTAACCATAGAGTAATGGTGATAAATATAATCCAAACGCAAAATGTATCAAGCCCTTACTTGGTTTTAGATATTTCAAGTGTATTCCATGTATTAAATATTTAATCTGGGTAGTCATCCTGTAGAGACGTTCTATATTTTTCCATATTTCACATTTGAGAAACCTGAGGCAAAGAATTATTGAATGATCTATCATGAGCTACTATAGACATGACTTAATACCACTTGAATTTTAAACCAAGCACCTTGAGTCCAGATTTTACTTAGTTAACTTCTATACTTCTCATGATGACTAAGAAATGCATATCAGAGTTACTAATATTATTTATCCACAATTTGTGAATATTATAATGTTATACCAGAGAAGACAGAAGAATGGAAAGAAGGTATTTTCCCAAATCCTCTTTTGTTCCCTGGCTCCCACCTTTCTGGTGGCCTCTGTATCCTCCTGCCTCTCAGCACTGTCTCTAGGCAGACCTGCTCTTATGCACTGTCACACCACCCATTGTTTACCTGGAAGGTGGTGAGTTTGGTGAGAATGTAGAGTCCTTCACCATGATGTCCTGCTACTATGGTATAATTATGAAGAGGTGAAAATTCTACTTCTGGTGGTTAAGGAAGATGCAAGATGTAGGTGTAGGGGAGCTGCATATTTTATTGTTTTGAGACTTGGCTGAAAGCACGTACGCGGCATCTTGAATGCCTAAATATGAGGGGTCCCAGGTAGATTCTTTCCACCCTCCCCAGCAGTATTTCTTTATTCCAGCGCCTGGTCAAGTCAGCAGAAAAATGCAGCTGAATGAGATCACATTACCAGGGTAAACCTACCAACTCCTCCCATACATGTCTCCTTGCCAAAACAGAAGACTCTCTACCCTGCTGTGAGAGAGTATGGAGCATGTTTAGAGTTTAACAGGTTCTGGTCAAACACCAAGACTATTGGTCCTGACCCCACAAATATTCCTGAGTGCTGTATACCATTTCCTCTTTCCTCCACAGATAATGAGGTCCCTAAGGAGATAATCTGAATTTATCCACACAGCCGTTGAGGAAAACTGTTATGGTAATATTCATAGTGAGTATTTTTCAGCCAAAATACATCATCTAGGATAAGCTCACACATTCCTGGACCTTTACCTTTTCTGACCCTGTATGGAACCCTCAGTTTTGGTTGACAGACCAGAAACACACACATTGTCTCCCCTGAGTAACTCAGGACATTGTCCTTCCACGACTGCCCATCCATGGCTGATTCTGTTCCCTGCACAGGGTGTCCTGAGGTTCTGGGGCTGGATCACAGAAACCACAGAGTGGACAGAGCGTGCTGACCATCAGGGTATGACTTCTGTCTTGATGAGCAGTTTGAAGATCAATGGATCAAAGTGGAATAGGTGTAGAGTGAAATATTCAAAATAGCATAATTAGAAGGGGAAAGAAGGACCCTCGATATCCCCAGGACAGATGGCAATTCTACTATGAGTGGCCCACCAGCTGTTCTTTCATTCCAAGGTCTGTTGCTTATTCTTTCCTCCTGTATCCTGCTACTTCTCCCTCTTTCTTTCCCCCTTCTTTTTCTGTCTGTCCCCCTTTTCTCTCTGTGTTTGCTCTTTCTTTATATTCCATCAGCTTCCTTTCTCTCCTCTTATCTCCGTCATTGATATCTGCTGCTCCTGGCCATTGTTTGTTCCACCTTTAATCTTTTTTGTTTCCTCCTTCTGCTCCATGCTCCTCTCTGATCCCAGGACTCTCTTCTTGTCTCATCTTCTGCTCCATTTTTCCTGTATTGCCTACATGAGTGAGGCCACAGGATAAAGATGTGGTAAGCTTATTTTTCTGCTTTTCTCACCCTCCGGAGAGTTTCCATACATTTACTGGTCACTGCTTACTCAGATTCTCAATGCGTGGGTAAAATTGTTACTACCCTGTATTCAAGGAATACAGCATACCAAGGCAAGCACCTGTCTACCCTCTGTGAACAGTCATTTGGACATAAATCATAATGCTCACAGATTTCACTTCTATCAACACTTATTTCTCCTGTATTTTTCTTCTTGATCTCGGTTCAGATGAGAGGAATACTATGATTTGTACAAGTTGAGAGTACAATGTCTTTATGACACACACACAGTTCTCTGTACAGTTTTTCTTAATTGAAAAACTTAGAAAAGCCTCAAGTATCATCGTAAGAATTTTCATCGTCATCTTAAGAAAGCAACTATTGTGTTTGGTTAGTAAGGGACAGGCTGAAGAGATCTACCCCGTTCCACCCCGCACAATGCAGTGCTCAGTATTGACCATAAAATTTATGGAAAAAGTCTCCTGAGACTGGCAAGAAACCTAGGAAGAAAAAAATCCATTTAGTGAATGGTTAGGAAATGAGAACCCTCAGAGAAACCTCATCCTAAACCTTGGACCACAAATTCAAGAGGAATGAGTCCTCGCTTCCAACACTGTGAATCTGAAGCCCTCAGTATCACCCGAGACTCATTTTCTCTGTATTTGGTCTTTTTTACTTTGGGAAGACGCATTTCCTTACCTGCCAAGTCTCAGTTTCCTAACAGTTCCATGCAGGGACTGGTAAGTAGTAGCTTCTCGTGTAGAATTATTGTGCGGGTCTGTACTGAGCCCTAGTTTGGGATTCACAACAAAGGTAAAACAGGGACAAGGTTCATTGAAAGAGAACATGGAGAAGGCAAAATGCATATTAAGGGCATATTTAAGAGTTGCTCTGGGTTAATCTAAGCTTGGGAAAGAAAAAGCAACAAAGAGAAAAGAAGAAAAATAGCCACCTGTATTGGAAATGCAGAGGGGACTTGGAGTATTGTGAAACGAATGAAACTCCATTCAAGTTTTCCTGAAAGCCATTGTGTTTATAGCTTTATCAAGTGAGATAAGAGCACGTTTTACTCCTGTTAGCATCTCATATGGTCTTCACCTCGATGACATCAGGCCTATAATAATATACATTTTGGAGTAAGTTGAAGCCTATGGTAAATTGAGGTCAACAGCAATTTATGCTCTGATCAGATCAACAGAACATCATTTCCTTATCGAACCCTTAATGCTCCTCTTGTCTGAACATCAGATATGATCTACTGAGAACATTTCCACCTGTGAAATTGTAGAAAAGAATGGAACAAAATATGCTATGTTGCACGTATCCTAAATAAATAAGTGCCAAAATCATACATATAAATACTGTTTCTAAGTTTCTCAGGGTCTTCCCTTACCCAATGGTGTTGGAAAAGAGGTACAACTGAAGGGAATATGGAATCGAAGACAGGCACAATGGCAATAGTGGAAATAAGATCAAACACATGGATGAATCTTGCCATATCCTGACACTAGACCAGTATGAATAAGAGGAAAGACCCAGGTTCCATGCCCCAGGGGACATGAGGCTGCTCTAACCTCTGGTCTCTAGAGTTCATGGCCCTGGGCCTTAGATATATCTGCGCTGATGTACTAAAAACTTTCAAAACCCTGGAGTCCTAGAGACATTATGAGTGAATCCAATTAGTCCATTCCTCCTCATTAAGGGCTAGTGTTTCCCTTTGCTTGATGAAGATTCAGGTGCAACACACCTGAGCTAATATCTATACTTGGAATCCACAGAATACAGAACAGGACTGGTTCAGGGGTGAGAGGACTCTACAACACCACGGTACATTTACGTCTTAAAAATTGTGTGAGCAAGTAGCCCAGAACCTCATATCATTGTACCAAAGCCTTTACTACATTTATAACATATCCATCTGATGGTGGAACAAAAAAAAACCAGGTTGATTAAGAAACAAGTTTGCTTGGTATATTTAAAGCCTCCCTTCTTGGTTATGTATAATGTCATTTTATGACAGTGATAAATCTTTTCCTGTTATCTACATTTTAGATACCTATTTCTTCAAACCCAGTGTATTCATTTCCTATTGCTGTTGGAATAGAATTCTCAAGAACTTTCTGGGTCTGCCACGTATATCACAGGGTTCGTTCCATTAGACAAGAGATGCCTCTGCATATTTTTCCTATGCAATTTCATCTCTATTCCTGGCTTCTGCTGATGTGGCTGACAGGATCCTTGAGTCACACACCCAGTCTCTTCAAAGAACCCTCTGTATGACTGAATACTCTGAACTTTTGTCCTGCTGAGGCACTAGGAAAAGATTATTTAGCCACACTCTTGGTTTTCTCTCCAAGCACACTTTCCTGACAGTCAATATCCTAATTTTAGCATCTTTCACAAACTACAGAGCCTGAGAATTTTCCATAGAATCAGGTCCTGGTTTCTTCATTCTTAACAATTCTTCCTTTAATCCATTTTTTTTTTTTTTTACTCTCTCATTTTACTATGAGTTGCAAAAGAAACCAGGCTGTACTTTTGACACTTTGCTTGGAGATCTCCTGACATAAATATCCAAGTTCATTGTTTACAAGTTGTGCTTTCTGTGTAACTGCAGGGCACAATTCCACTAAGCTTTCTGCTACTAAATAACAAGGATTAATTTTCTTACAGTTTCCAATAGCATGGCCCTCATTTTTTTCTGAGTCCTCACCAGCAATATCTTTAACATCCATATATTTACTGAACAGCCTTTTTATGATGATTTAGGTATTCTCTAAGGGGATATGTTTTTTCTGCTATTCTCTTTACTTCCTTCTAAGTTCTGTCTAGCAGAGTCAATAGCATCCATATTTCTAATAAACAGCCTTTTCAAGGCGACCTAATATTTTAAAAAATAATGCTCCTTAAATTTTTTTCCACCGTGATCACTGCTCGATTCTATAATCACTTCCGTATTTTTATATATTTGCTACAACTATACCCCACTACCTCTTACCAAAATGTATATTAGTTTTCTATTTCTGCTATAATAAATTATCACAAAGTTAGTAGCTTAAAACAACATAGATTTATTATCTCATACTTCTGGGGGTAAGAAGTCCAAAAAGGGTCTCATTGGGCTGAAAGCCAGGTGTATGCAGGGCTGTGTTCCTTCTGGGAGGTTCTGTGGCAGAACTCATTTCTTGGCCTTTTGTAGCTTCTAGAAGCTGCCTTATTTTTTGGATCATGGTATCTGCCTCTCTTGTGAGAGCCAACAGTTGCATCACTGACTCCTGCTTCCATCATCCAATCTCCTCTCTCTCTGTTTTTTGTTTGTTTGTTTGGTTGGTTTTCTTTGTTGTTGTTGTTGTTGTTGTTTTGAGACAGTGTCTCACTCTGTTGCCCAGGCTGGAGTGCAGTGGTACGATCTGCAACTTCCGCTTCCTGGGTTCTAGTGATTCTCCTGCCTCAGCCTCCTGAGTAGCTGGGATTACAGGTGTGTGCCACCATGCCTGGCTAATTTTTGTATTTTTGGTAGTGATGGGGTTTCACCATGTTGGCCAGGCTGGTCTCGAACTCCTGGCCTCAAGTGATCTACCCATCTCAGCCTCCCAAAGTACTGGGATTAGAGGCGTATGCCATGGCGCCCAGCCCCAATCTCTATGAGTCTTTAGCCTTTCTCCTTCACTTCCAGTAACACCTGTGACTACTTTGAGGCCAATGATAATCAGGTATCATCTCCCATCTCAAGACCCATTACTTAACCACCTCTGCAAAGATGTTTTTGCTCCTTAAGGTAACACATTCACAGCCTCCTTCCAGGGGTTGAGATGTGGACATCTTTGGGGAGGCATTATTTTGCTTATCACTTCTAGTAAATAGTTTAGCATTGTTAATCTCTAACCCTGTAAGAAATAAATTTACTAAACAGAGTTTTGTGCAGTTCTTTTCGTCTTCAAATCTATAATATTCGGTCAAAACAATGTTTTCTAAAGTTATTTAGTTTCGCTTTGTTTTTCATTATTCTCTTCAGAGAGGTTATATCACACATTTGTAAAAACAATTGGGTTCTTTTGCTATAGGCTGCACTGCATTTCACCCCGTTATCCCCAGGCATTGATCTGTCTACCTGTTTCCTACCTTTGTATTACAATCAGTGAAGTTTAACTCTGCGTGCTGTATATGCATTTTATAGTTTTGACAAATGCAGCGTCATGTGTCTACCACCTCAGTATCATATGCAACAGTTCCAGCACCTTAAAAACTCCCCCGTGCAGTCCTCCTTTAGTCATTCCCTCCCACCTCCCACAAGTCCTTGCAATCATTGGCCTGTTTTCTATCCTTGTAAGCAATGCCCGTAGGCATTCCCTTTTTATGTTTCATGAATGTGAATGTAATAATACAATATGTAAAATTTGGGGACTGGCTTTTTCACTTAGGAAAATGCACTTAAGTTTTATCTATGCTTTTGCATGAATCAGTCCATGATTACTTTATAATTAATTAATTAATTAATTTGAGATGGAATCTCACTCTGTCGCCCAGGCTGGAGTGCAGTGGGGCAATCTCAGCTCACTGCAACCTCCGCCTCCTGGATTCAAGTGATTCTCCTGCCTCAGCCTCCTGAATAGCTGGGATTACAGGCAGCTGCCACCACGCCCAGCTAGTTTTTGTATTTTTAGTAGAGACGGGGTTTCACCATGTTGGCCAGGCTGGTCTCCAACTCCTGACCTCACATGATCCACCCATCTCGGCCTCCCAAAGTGCTGGGATTACAGGCATGACCACCAGGTGTGGTCTACTTTTATTTTTTAATTATATTTTTATTTTGAGATAATTGTACATACACATGCAATTTTAGAAATAATATAAAGAAATACTGTGTATCCTTTACCCAATTCATCACAATTGTAAGATCTTGCAAAACTACAGTATAGTATCACAACCAGGATATTGACAGTGATATAATTAGCACATAATTATATTAATTTCATGTTTCTTGTGTCCTTACATTGATATTTGTGCATCACTTCTTCCAATTTTATCAATTGACTTCCATAGGAAAATACGTTTTTCAATAGATGTATCTATAGTTTTGGTTGGGTAGCGTGCTTTGGCGTTTATTCTGGGTGGGTGCAGTAATGTAGTCTCTGTATGATTTTTTTTGGCTATCACCAGCATCAGTGGTATCTGTGAATTCTTTAGTAGCTTAGGCTGTAGTCGATAGTGGAGGCTGTGAAAAGGCTTTGCTGGAGTGGGGGTTGCCAGGTAGATCAGTCTTTAAGCACCAGTGGTGGTAGCAGCATGCCCGGTGTGCTGGTTCTTGTGTCTCCAGGTGATGTGCTTAGGTTCCCGTGGTGGCAGTGGTGGGCTAAGTGGGTGGGTCCTTGAACCTGTAGGCAGCATGCATGGCATTGATGATGGCAGTAGAAGTGGCAGGCTAACCTTTGGCCCTTTGAATGGCTAGCGTGGGCACCAGCAGTAGCAGTGGCATGCTTAGCAGGCTGGTCACCAGGCCTCTGATGGCATGCGCGAGTGGGTACTGGTAGCAGCAGTCTTCATGAGCCAGTCCCTGAGCCCCTGGCATGCATGTGGGGGGGCACCAAAGATGAGTGTGTTGGGCCTATCCTTATGCCCCTGGGAAGCACCTGCATGTACCAGTAATGGCGGTCCTATTGCTGTTTTATTATCATATACACTTCCTTCCCCCCCTTTGTTACCCTATCCCTCTTATCCCTGGAAGCCAGTAATCACTCTCAAATTTTACATTTTTAAATTTCAAGAATGTGATTATGTCTAGTATTGGCAACTACAGATTCAGGGCTGAGGGTCTGTGGGTTCAATGTTAAGGCATGTTTTGGAACAGTGATGTGACTCACATAGAGAGTGAGGGAGCTATATATCAGGGATGAGGGTTTCCAGTACTAAAAATGGTGATACTTCTATCTCTGTGGTGAAGTCCTATGGACTTAATGGCAGAGAAGTCATTGTCTTTTCTTTTCAACTATAGTACAGTTTTATAATAGAATTGACTAGAGATGAAAGACTAGAAGTCAATAATAAATAATGTTAACAGTGGTTATCTTTTAAAATATTAAAAGAGGTAGAATGAGGAGTGGATTTTGTTTTCTTCTTTTTACATTATTCTGTATTTTTAAAATTTCTATGATGAAACATATATTTATTCTATAGTCAGGAAAAGAAAAACATTTTTAAGTTTTCAAGACAGGGTCTCACTCTGTCACACAAGCTGGAGTGCAGTGGTGTGATCACAGTTCACCGCAGCCTCAACCTCTCAGGCTTCAGTGATCCTCCCATTTCAGCCTCCCAAGTAGCTGGGACTACAGATATGCACCATCACGTCCACTATTTTTTGTGTGTCTGTATTTTTAGCAGAGATGAAATTTTACCATGTTGCCCAGGTTGGCCTTGAATTCCTGGCCTCAAGCAATCTGCCCTCCTTGGCCTCCCAAAGTGCTGGCATCTACAGGCGTGAGCCCCCATAACCAGCCACGTTGATTTTTTTAAAGGCTGAAAATTGTTGTTAGTGTTTTTGACATTTCACAAAACATTTTTGTTAACATTCTACAAATGATACCATCCAATGTTTCTATACTTTCTTCTTGCAAAGATGGCTCAGATAACTTTTGACTTTTATCATACTTGTTATTTTAGGGAGATTTTTCAGAGAAACCTGATGACCTTCTACTTAACATATAAAGTGTTCTTGATCTCTCTTTTTACTGTAAAAAAATTAAAATTAAAGTGCTGTTTATTGAGACATAAGTTTTTTCAAAGCCTCTAAAATAATATTATTTGGGGAAATATGGGGAATAATTTCTGTACATAGAATTCTGGTCTTTATTTTTCCCACTTTGTAGAGGTGAACTGCTTTTTTATGCCACGAGTATTTGAAATAGATCAATAATCACTATAGCATTTATTAATGAACCATTGAAGATGACTTGGACCTTTTTTATCAAGTCTTCAGCACTCTTTATGTCTTCAAATAAGAGAATGATCACTCTGCATTTGGGAAATACATCCAGCTGGTGTGTTAATGGCATTTTATAGATAAACAGAATTCTATCTTTAGCTCCCAGTCTGTTTTGGATGATCTGTTTCTCAGAAGCAAAGCAATCAACTTGGTGAAGCTTCACTGCAGTGGCACCCACTCCCTGCTCTTCCTAAGTCTGTTTCTGGCTGGGCTGGCTCTGGGTCATCAATTTTTCTAGTTCCTGGCAGGAGAAAGGCTCCTGGACGGCACCCTGGTCTTCCTTCATGGATGCTTCCTCCCCTAGCCATGTGCTATTGACTGTAGAATCCAGACGGTAGCCACAGGAAACCTCTCTGTGCCAGTTATTCCACCTGTTACATAGGCATTCCTGTCCCGGAATCCTCCTCTGATTCTAAGGTTGTTGGTTGAACTCCAGGGAGGGTGAGATGATGGATGATTGGTGCAGGGATTATGCAGCCTCCTTTCTGCCTACAAACCAAAACTATGCCCACCCAGATTCTAAATTCTTTGCCAGAAGCTCCATCTTATGCTGATAATTTTAAATGGGAAGACCTGTTCATTAGAAGGCTGAAATGAGGAGTCTGGATAAATGGGGTAGGGCAAGAGGTGTATAAATATCAGACAGTGTCTTTATTCTTTACACTGCACTTAAATCCACTTGGATTTTTGAGTCTGTGCCAGGAGCACCATCTCCCCTGCAAAGCTTTCCCTTCCAGACTGTGATAAGGTGCCCTTGGAAACCTTTGGGGCCCTAGGGGAGGAACAGTGTATATTTCAGTTTGAGGGAGTTGAGTGGTTTCATATAAACAGTGTATTTAAACCTGACATTCTAGTTGGTACGTTTGTTTTTCACAGGGTCATATGTTGACAATTCTGAAAATGCATATGTGCTAATGTTGAAAAAATAAGTACATAAATTATATAAGATAGGAGTCAGATTTCTTACTGTCAGAAACAAAGTACTAGTAATCAGGGGTTGAGGGCTAACAATGAACCTTGTGTTACTTGTTTGCACTTGGATATATCAATATGAGCTCATGTTTACATACATATATGTATATAGACAGAGAGAAACAGAAATAGTTAAAACTAGGTGTGTCTAAATGGATTAGTATTTGTACATGTATTTCCTAGTTCTGTCTAATGAGATGGCCTGGAAGCAGTGACACCCTGGTAGTAATGACTATCCCAATGCCTAGATATGGGTATCTCAATTCCATTGTCCAATTAATACAAAAGGTGGGGAGGGCATGAGCAATAAAATACAGAAAGGCAAAAATACTGGCTTTTAAGGTCGAGAAACCACCTTAATCAAGTGATGAAGGTTAACAACAGTAATGATGTCATATCAGTGTTATGTACCCATGATAAGAAGCAATGAGAAAGGCACTTCCTTTTTGTGGCATTCTTTCCCCAAATCTGTAGACCCATTCTAATCATGAAAATATAGCAGAAAAATTCAAATTGAGGGAAGGACCTTCTACAGACTACCTGAACAGTACTCTTCGAAATCATCAAGTCACAAAAAACAAAGTAAAGCAGAAGTTGTCACAGACCAGAGGAAAGCAAGGAACAGAACAACTAATTGTTATGGCATCCTGGATTGGAATTTGGTACAGGGAAAAAAGAAAAGCTAAAGAAATCTGAAAAATCTGGAAAGACTCTATCATTTAGTTAATAGTATTGTATCCATGTTAATTTCTTAGTTTTGACAAATGTATCATGGTTACATAAGACGTTATCCTTAGGGCAAACTAGGTTACATAAGATATTATCATTAGGGCAAACTAGGTAAAGGGTATTCAGAAATTGTGTGTAATCACCTTGGTACTTTTACTTGTAAATCTAAAATTATTGCAAGCTAGAAGAAAGTTTTAAAACACAAAAATAAATTTTTTTCCCAAAAATCAAATAAAGAGGAAAGACATTGTTTTTGGAAGAAGGCTGAAAAAAAGTTGATAAATTTTTTTCAAAGGAAAATTTCAATCAATTCCTCAAAATATTCATTGTCCAGACTGTGTTTGTACTATAAAGTTATAAATCCTCTACAATTCTGATTCGTGTGTCTGCCTCTTATATTTTCATAGTATTTTAGTGGTTTTCTTTTTTGAAACATTTTATTTTAGAGCAGTCACATTTATCAATATTTTTCTTCATCTTTGCCTTTTGTGTCTTCAAGTATTAAAAATGTTGTCCTTTGTGTTCTTATAAAAATTAAAAGTTTTGTTTTCTATTCACAGCCTTTTATTCTGTCAGGGAATGATTTTTTATATTTGTAGAGGAGTCTTGATTCTGTGGGAATAAGGAATATTCTTTCTCCCTCATTCAATGACGACTGATTTAGCTAATCATCTAGGGAAGGTTCAGAGCATGTCACGTGGAGCCTGACTCCAGTTTTTCTGGATCTATCCTTTTGTCTATGCCCAGAGCTTTTGCTTTTGGTAGTATGAGGAGATGGAAGAAACTTTGGCATGAAAAAGATTAACGTCAGGCATGCAGTTGCCAAATGAATGAGAGACAGAGTGAATGAAGAATTCAGAGGATCAAGAGGATTTGTCACTAGGGTGGGGTTTGTTGGCCTCAGATTTATTTTGTAAATTTTGTTGATGTATACACTACTTGCAGAAAGTAACCATAATTTTATTATTTAATTAATTTATTTATTTGAATAGTTTTTGGGGAACAGGTAGTTTTTGGTTACATGGATATGTTCTTTAGTGGTGATTTCTGAGATTTTAGCGCACCTGTCACCTGAGCAGTGTACATTGTACCCATATGTAGTCTTTTATCCCTCACTCCCCTCCCAGCCTTTCCCCCACAGTCCCCAAAGTTCATTATATCACTCTTTTACCCTTGAGTCCTCATAGTTTAGCCCCCAGTTATAAGTGAGAACAAATAATATTTGGTTTTCCTTTCCTGAGTTACTTCACTTAGGATAATGACTTCCAGCTCCATCCAAGTTGCTACAAAAGACATTATTTCATTCCTTTTTATGGCTGAGTCATAATCTATAGTGTGTATATACCACACTTTCTTTATCCATTCATTGGTCGACGGGCACTTAGAGTAACCAAATTTTAGCATACAACTCAATGATTGCTTACAAAATAAACCCAGTTCTGTCAACAATACTCAGATCAAGAAAGAGAATATTAAAACCTATGGTAAAGGCATAAGTGAAGAGCTTAGAGGAGTTGTTTTAAGTGAAGAGCTTGGAGGAGTCGTTGTAAGCAAAGAGTTTGGAGAAGTTGTATTTGAGGGCCGGAGTGAAATTCTCGTCCACCCACACCGACCAGATGTTGAGGGAACACACGTGGAAAACAGGGACTCGTCTCCTTCCCATATATCGTACTCACAGTTTGTTTGTTTCCACGTACAGTCTGTGACATCAGGTTCAGGGCAGGTGCGCCAGCAGAGAAGGCAGGGCAGAATCTAGAAGTGAAGCGGGGACAGGATGCTGTTGTTGGCATTCCCTTCCCACCTCCTGTTAACACACCCCATCCTGGAAAGATAAGCCCACCAGGGGTCTGGGTACTGAGTGATGCTACCTGGGACAGTGACGGGGCAGGGAACAGGAAGACCTGGGATAGGAAGAAGGCAGGAGAGAGTAGAGGCCTGTTAGAGGGCAGAGAGAGCAAAAAGGATCTGGGAACAGGGTCAGGGAGAAAGAACCAGTGCCCAGGCATCACAAAAACCAACCCAACATGCTGAGGCATCCACTCACTTCACAGTTACATCCTGCACTGTACACTGACTGGAAACCTAATTGCTGACGTGGTGTAAGCCGATTCCAGAAATAAAACAGATGGCATCCTGTGAAGTGCACCTTCCCCCTGGTCAGGTAACCTGTGGCAAGCAGAGCGCATGGCCTGAGAGTCAGGGCAGCAGGGAGGGTTGACCCTTGGGAAGGACATGCTATGGCTCATAGGTAGCCAGCCCCAGAAAGTACGGAAGCCCTAAGGCAGATACATTCAGCCATGATTGGCTGGCCTGGGGTTTCCTGGTAAGAATCTGTCAGACCCTGGAGAACGAGCTTTTCCTTGGTCTTTGGTGGTGCTAGAGTTGGGGAGAAAGATGGTGCTTTCAGGGGGGAGGTACGAGGTGGAGGGGCTGTGTGTAAATAGGAGTACTCACCTGCAATAAGTAATTGTGATTGGTGAGAATTCACCACTGTGTAACCACAGTCCTCCACTCTGCGGGGTGTGTAGATATGATGGATTTCAGGGGTCCCCTTGGGAGCCTTCAATATCTGTGATGGGGAGGGAGAGGGGGTTACGATCGTGTATTTTTACAGAAGTATTTGGACTCCAGAAACCAACTCCCTCAGCAAGAGCAGACTGGAGAGATTTCATTTCTGGGGAAAGGGCTAAGAAGAAAGGGGTTATTGCATTTACCTTAGTGACGTTGACTTTGAAAATTCGTCTGGTTGCGGTGATTTGTCCTGGTCCCAGTATATCAACAATTATGACTTGAAGTAAGAAGAAATGGGTCAGGGGACATAGGGGTTTACTGACTTAAGATTCCCTCATCCTAAAACCTCCCCCACCTCCGCAGTTCTATACCCCAGTGGTGAGACCATCTCCTTGGTAGAATTCCCTGGTGTTTCCCTGGACTCACCAACATCCGTCATGCAGTAAACAGTCTGGGGGTGCAGTAATTTACAAAGACAAGCAGTACAAGGTGGCAATAGAGCCAGGAGCAAAGGAAAGGCCAGCAGGAACGAAGGGTCCATGGTGCGTGCTAGAGGGACACAGGGCATAAATTCAGGCATGAACATTTTCTATCCCAGCTTCTCCTCCCCCTTCAGTTCTAGACCAGAGCTGGGCTGGATTTGAGAACCCACTCCCTTTCTTAATGTCCGGGGACTTGGGAGGGATGGAGTGGTCTAGCTCCTCTGATCTTGTGCCCCACATTTGAAATGACTCACCACTGCCAGTCTCAGCCAAGGCATACCACAGCTTTTGCAGAACACCCAGCCCCACAGACGATATATAGTCATTTGCATGCCCTTTTCAACCCTGGGGCGTGTCCTTTAGGGAGGTACGGTGTGATTACCAGGTGTACTGGTTACTTGGAATGCTCATCTCTCATCTGCATTTTCTTTTCATCCTTCAAGCGTATCAACCAGGCAGGTACGATATCATTACTGGGTGAACTTGCCACTTGGAATCCTCCTTCTCTGTATAGTTATACAAAAGGCACCAACTCCACTCACTCACGGACAATGTTATGAGCTGAATTGTGTCTTTCCTTCACCTCCCACCCCAATACATGTATTGAAGTCCTAACCTCCAATATACCTCATAATGCTACTGTATTTGAGATTGGAGCATTAAAGAGGTGACTGAGCAGAAATGAGGTAATTAGGATGGGTCCAAATCCAACATGACTGGGTCCTTTATAAGAAGAGGAGCTTTAGGAAACAGACACACAGCGTGAAGACCATGTGAAGACAGAGGAGGAAGACAGCTACATATAGACCAAGGGAAGAGACTCTCAGAAGAAACTAACACTGCTGACATCTTGGTCTCAGACCTCTACCCTTCAGAACCTTCAGAAAATACATTTCTGCTGTATAAGCCACTCAGTCTGTGGTACTTCGTTATGACATCTCTGAAAAATTAACAAACTCCTTTGTTTCATTGAAAAAAATTTATATATATAAAAAATGTCGGGGCTTTAAACAACTTAAACTTGCATTAGGAATTTGAGAAAAATAAATCACCTCCAACACCAAATGTATAAAACCAGATTTATTCAGTCACTCAACTTCTCTTCACTCTCCATACCTCCGTTCTCTGTCTCACTCCTATAGATTTTCATTTATTATGAATTATCCTCCATTGCTGTTTTAATTTTAAACATCTATAAACGTAGCACCATAAACACACGCATCTCCTTTTTTTTTTTTTTTTTGAGATGGAGGCTCGCTCTGTCACCGAGGCTGGAGTGCAGTGGCAGAATCTTGGCTCACTGCAACCTCCGCCTCCTAGGTTGAAGTGATTCTCTTGTCTCAGCCTCCCACGTAGCTGGGGCTACAGGTGCCCACCACCACGCCTGGCTAATTTTTGTATTTTTAGTAGAGATGGGGTTTCACCATATTGGTCAGGCTGGTCTCAAACTCCTGAAGGCTGGTCTCAAACTCTTGACCTTATGATCTGCCCACCTTGGCCTCCCACAGTGCTGGGATTACAGGCATAAGCTACTGCACCCGGCCGCATCTCCTTTTTTAGGTAAAATTGTAGCACACTCTATGTAGCTTTTGTCACCTCCTATTTTTAATTTTATAATATATCCTAAGATGGTACCATAGTAGTATATACATTCTTCATTCTTCATACAGTTGTATGAACTTCTCCATGTTGAAGTACCTTAGATTATCCAACCAACTCCTAATTACTGGTCCTTTGAATAATTTTCTGTGGTTTGCTCTTACAATAGTACCGCAATGAATAGGTTTGTGAGTAGAGTGGTCCCTCGGTATATATTGGGGTTTGGTTCCAGGACTGCCCACTATATCAATATCTGCATGTCCTCAAGTCCTGCAGTCAACCCTTCAGAACTTGCCTCTATAAAAATCAGACCTCTGTATATGCGGGTTTCACATCTTGCAAATACCATATTTTTGATCTGCATTCAGCTGAAAAAGATCAGCATATAAGAGGAAGTGTACAGTTCAAACTCACGTTGTCCAAGGGTCAACTGTATACCTTTTCTTATATTTGGAAATATGTCTTTAAAACTGATTCCTAGAAATAGGGTTGAGTTCGGGGCCCATTGCAATTATTTTCTGTGATTTCTCCATATCTCATGCACTTCTTTCTATAAGGTTGAGTGACTTTTCCTCTGATTTTAGAAACTACAGTTTAAAAATACTAACTCTTCATGGCATGACTGTAAATACTTTTCTCAGTTTGTCATATAACATTTACGTTTCCTGAGTTAAAAATATATGTATATTTAATAGGATCTACTTAAGAATGTTTTGACTTACTGCCACTGGAATTTGACTCATAGTACAGAGTTGTCCTACTAACAAGGATTAGAGGATTTTACCCACTATTTTTCCCTATTTATGCAATTTCTTTTTTAAAATTTAGATCTTTAACCCATTTGGAATTTATCTTGGTGTTATTGTGAGGCATGTGCCCAATTTTATCTTTTTCCTAATGAATGTACAATTAACCAAATACCACTAGCACAAAGATATCCTTTCCAAACTTAATTAAGCTGTCCTCCTTATTATATACTAAATTTCTACATGTATTTCAATCAATATCACGATATTTTATTCTATTCAATTTGTCTATGTGCCCATTCCTGCACCAATGCCACACTACAGAGACCTCTAAAATATTTTATTATGTTCTAGATATTTTGATATTGTTCTAGAGAAGACTCTCTTTGTTCTCCCTTCCATCAGCTAGATGCTAGTTGCTGGCATGCATTGGCCCATGACCCCTTCCATCTTTAGTCTAGCCACCAATGTCTAGTCAAGTCTTTCTCACATCATATCATAGGACATGGACTCTTCTGCCTTCCTCCATATTTAAAAGATCCTTATGATTACATTGGGTCAGCCAAGGTAATCCAGAACAATCTTTTTTTTTGAGACAGAGTTTTGCTCTCGTTGTTCAGGCTGGAGTACAGTTGTACAATCTCAGCTCACTGCAACCTCCACCTCCCAGGTTCAACCGATTCTCCTTCCTCAGCCTCCCAAGTACCTGGAATTACAGGCTTCTGGCACCACTTCCCGCTAATTTTTTTGTATCTTTAGTAGAGATGGGGTTTCACCGTGTTGGTCAGACGGGTCTCGAACTCCTGACCTCAGGTGGTATGCCTGCCTCAGCCTCCCAGAGTGCTGGGATTACAGGTGTGAGCCACTGTGCCTGGCCCATAATAACCTCTTTAAATTGGCTGATTAGTAAGCTTAATTCCACTTGTAACATTAACTTCCCTTTGTCTTTTAACATAACATACCCACAGGTTCCAAGGAAAAGGTCATCTCTGGTGGGCATTATTCTGACCAGCATGGGGTGGAATTGCATTCAATGTATTAATTTACTTAAGAAACATTGAGATATATGCTCCTATTCCAGGACTTAGAAAATCAGAGCTCCACTAGACATACTCCATCCCTTTTACCCTTTGTGAGGTTCATTACAACCCTATCTCCAGGCAAATGGAGCCACATTGCTGTGAATTGCAGTTTGTGTGGAAAGTGAAAGGGCAGGATGTTTAATCCCAGCTTTAGAAAGACCATTTGCCCATGAATTTCAGAGCACAGAAAACCAGGTGCACAAGGTCAGATGACTCCGAGGCCAGACTTACACACTAGCACCCCCTGCAGTCCAAGCCTGAAAACTGCTAACGATGGTATTTTGGCCGGAGATTGTCCACTGGCTTGGTTCCCTTTCTTGCCCTGCTTCTTCAATTCTCTTGCTGGTTTTATCTGCAGCACGTCCTTCATAAATAACGAGGGCCTTAGTCTTCATTTTAGAGCTTAAATCTGGAGAACCTCAGACATGCTACATCTTTCCACTCAAGTTTATATTTGTGTCTTTTGAGAGTTTATCGTTTATGTGTTTTGGAACTTCTTATTGAATAACAATGTTTTTACCTCTTTAAAAAGTGCATGCACAGGCTAATTTTTGTGTTTTTAGTAGAGACGGGGTTTCACCATGTTGGCCAAGTTGGTCTTGAACTCCTGACCTCAAGTGATCTGCCCACTTCGGGTCTCCCAAAGTGCTGGGATTACAGGCATGAGCCACCATGCCCAGCTGAGTGCTTTCTCTTTTGAGGTCTGTATTTGTGAAATCAACTAACCTTACATGTGTAGATTCATTTCTGCACATTTTGTCCCGTAATCTACACATCTATTTTGAGATAAATACTACACTTTGTTACTGTCAGTTTATAAAATAATCGAAATTTGATAATGTAATTCTTTCAAATTTGTTCCTTTTCAAAGCAATCTTGGTAGTTTCCATTGCATGTAAATCCCATTGCATATACATTTTATTATTTTATTATTTTTGAGACAGAGTCTTGCTCTGTCGCCCAGAGCTGGAGTGCAGTGGTGTGATGTGTGATCTCAGCTCACTGCAACCTCTGCCTCCTGGGCTCAAGCAATTCTCCTGCCTCAGCCTCTTGAATAGCTGGGACTACAGGCATGTGCCAAGCATCCAGCCTACATATATATATGTATTTTTTGAAACGGAGTTTTGCTCTTGTTGCCCAGGCTAGAGTGCAATGGTGCGATCTCGGCTCAACAAAACCTCCAACTCCTGGGTTCAAGCGACTCTCCTGCCTCAGCCTCCCAAGTAGCTGGGATTACAGGCATGCACCACCACACCCGGCTAATTTTGTATTTTTAGTAGAGACAGGGTTTTTCACGTTGGTCTGGCTGGTCTCGAACTCCCGACCTCAGGTGATGCGCCCTCCTTGGCCTCCCAAAGTGCTGGGATTACAGGCGTGAGCCACTGCACCCGGCCTGCCTATACACTTTAGATACTGCCTGTCACTATCTGCGATACGCTGAGCCAGGTCCTGACTAGGAAAAGGCTGGTGAGACAAGGTCCTGTGTTGAGAGGTCAGTCTGTTGCCTACAGGCCTAGGTTGTCAGCAGGTTACCCTGCCTAGCCATCTGGTTATGGAGAACCTGCTGAGGGGTTTCAAGATCACTAATAACATAATCAAAAGGCGCACACAGAATACTGTTTCAGAATTTCTCTTCACGAAATGAGGAGGATGAGCAAATGTAGTTCACATGTCACAGATGTGATAGGGAAGGAAGGAGCCATGTGCAACCCATGGAGTGTATGGGAAATTGGGCAGGAGACCTTCACCTGCCTCAGTGCTTATATTGTAGAAATGGGTCTCATCAATATTTTAGGTTCAAACAAGGACACGTATAACCGGTATGAGTTGGAAGGCTAGGAACTATGGGCAAAGCAGTGGTGAGAGGATTAGAGAGGAAGAGAAGTCTTCTAACTCTCAGCGTTCTGGTTCTCATGTGCTCCAAAGTGCAGGAGATGACAGCTATCAGGTTCATAAATCAGGGTGACTGATGGCAGGTTGGTATCCACAGAAACGCAGTAGGGAGGAGGATGGCCAGGGTTTTGTTAAAATAGTTTTTAATAGTAAGTTAATATAAAATTATTTTAATAATAAAATATTTTTCCTTAAATTATGTGTAGGCACACGATTTAATTAGAAGAATTTAAGCATGATTTAATTAGAGGAATTCAAGTGAAAGTGAACACACTGGCCGGGCGCAGTGGCTCACGCCTGTAATCCCAGAACTTTGGGAGGCCAAGGCGGGCGGATCACGAGGTCGGGAGATCGAGACCATCCTGGCTAACACAGTGAAACTCCGTCTCTACTAAAAATACAAAAAATTAGCCGGGTGTGGTGGCAGGCGCCTGTAGTCCCCGCTACCCGGGAGGCCGAGGCAGGAGAATGGCATGAACCCGGGAGGCGGAGCTTGCAGTGAGCTGAGATTGCGCCAGTACACTCCACCCTGGGCGAGAGAGGGAGACTCTGTCTCAAAGAAAAAAAGGAATTGAGCACACTTTACATGATTGGAAAAATATTTAACCAAATAAACTTTGTGTTTTCTCTCATAACGCAATAGTCATAACATCCAAACAGTGTTTAAAGATCTGTTTTTTGGCAGGTATTTTAAAGTGGAATTTTCATGAAAGGAACAAGCAATTAAGGGGGTTCTCAGCTTTCCATAATTGATAAACTTCTATTTTAATTTACTGCTACTACTATTACAACAAATATTAGCACTATTATCTCAGGATGTGAAAAGATTAATTTTTGGCAGGTGTTTAACTTTTAATTATTTCAAAAAGGGATAATCAGTTAGCTGTCTTATTTTTCGACTTTATTGCATAAAATACTCAATAATTTCTCTTAGTCTGGCTTGCTTTTTTCTTACAGCACCCTTTGAAGAGCAGAAGTATTTTCTTTTAATTAAACAAAAGTTAAAAGAAAAATATGTCATGCTTGCTTTTTGTCCCATCTTTGCTTACGCCAAGGTTGCAAACATTTTCTACTCTGTTTTTCTCTAGAAATTACACATCCTAAATTTTTACATTTGGCCTGTGATCTATTTCAAGTTAATTTTTTCGTGGTCGGTCTGAGGACAGAATCAAAGCTAATTATTAATACTTCCCAGATGATATAAATTGTTGTGGCATCATTTTTTTGAAAGAACCAGTCTCTCCACTGTATCACTCTAGCTACTTTGTTGAAAATCAACTGAGCTTACATGTGTAAATTTGTTTCTGGACATTTTGTTTCATAATCTATACATCTAAATTCAGGCTAATACCATACATTGTTACTATCACTTTATACAATAATTGAAATTTGATAATGTAATTCTTTTCAAATTTGTTCTTTTTCAGAGCAATCTTGCTATTTCCATTCCATGTAAATCCCACTGCACGTATATTTTAAATACTGCTTGTCAGTATCTATAAGAATGCCCGATAGAATTTTGATTGGAATAGATTTGACTCTAGAGAAGATTTTAAGGAAAAGTGACACCAATATTGAGTCTTCAAATCCTTGAACATTTTATATCCCTTCATTTATTACATCATTTTATATTGCTCTCTGGCAATTGTTTAGCATCTTCAGTGTCATGACTGTTGCACACATTTTGTTTAATTTGTTCTTAACTATTTATTTTTATGCTATTGTAACAGATACTGATTTTTAACTTCAGTTTGTAAGTGTTCCTGTCATGTAAAAATACACATAAATTTTGTACATTATTCTTGTCTCATAACCTGACTAAATTCACTCATCAGTTACTATAGGTTTTCTTTAAATTTCTCAAGAATTTTTACACATATGATAATGTCATCTCTGAATAAAGCCAGTTTTCCTTCTTCCTTTGCAATCACTGACTTTTGTTCTTTGAATTGCTCTATAGAATGACTATAGAACCTTTGTTACAACGACGAATAGAAGGAATAAAAGTAGAAAAAAATCTTTATCTTGTTACTGATCTTAAGAGGAAATCACTCAGCCTTTATGACTAGTATGATGTTAATTGTAAGGTGTTGTACATTTTTAAATAGGTTAACAATGTACTTTTCTATTGCTATGTTTCTGAGAAATATTAAGAATGGATGTTGAATTTTGTCAGATGTTTTTCCTGCATCTGGTTATATAATCAAATAGATGTTACCCTTATTTGGTTAATGAGGTGAAGTACCTTGTTCGTTTGATTTTCCTAAAGGTAAACCAACTTTGCTTTGGGACCTAAATCCCAATGTTACTATTGCTGGATTAGTTTGCTAATATTTTCTTTTGGGATTTGTACATACGCTCTTGAGTAACACTGATGTTAGAGGGTATTTTTATGTATTTTCTCGGATTGTTAGTATCAGGATAATTTTTTACTGATTAAATATTTGAGAAAAGTTTATTTCTCTTCTTCTTCTTTTTTTTTTTTTTTTCAGATGAAGTCTCATTCTGTTTCCAGGCTGGAGTGCAGTTGCACGATCTTGGCTCACTGCAATCTCTGCCTCCTGGGTTCAAGCAATTCTCCTGCCTCAGCATCCAAGCAGCTGGGACTACAGGCCAGTGCCACCATGCCCAGCTAAGTTCTGTGTTTTAGTAGAGACGGGGTTTCACCATGTTGGCCAGGATGGTCTCGATCTCTTGACATCGTGATCTGCCCGCCTCGGCCTCCCAAAGTGCTGGGATTGCAGGTGTGAGCCACCGCGCCTGGCCTATTTCTCTTCTATTTTCTTAAAGAGTTTGTGAGTGTATTGTTTCTTTCATAAGTATTCACTTGAATTCAGTTAAACAAACTATTTAAATTGTAAAACCAATTCAATACGCAAAGTCTGCTTCTTTAATGATTTCCATGCTACTGAAATATTGTATTTATTCTTGAGTGTATTTTGGTAAGTTTGTTTTTGTTTTTTTAAATTGTTTGTTTGTTTGTTTAGATGGAGCCTTGCTTTGTCACCTATGCTGGAACGCAGTGGTGGGATCTTGGCTCACTGCAGCCTCCACCTCCCAGGTTCAAGCGATTCTCCTGCCTCAGCCTCTTGAGTACCTAGGACTACAGGCGCTCGCCACCATGCCCGGCTAATTTTTTAAAAATATTTTTTAGTAGAGACAGGGTTTCACGACATTGGCCAGGCTGGTCTCCAACTCCTGACCTCAAGTGATCCACCTGCCTTGGCCTCCCAAGGTGTGGGATTATAGGCATGAGCCACTGCATCTGGCCCTCTTTTGGCAATTTTTATCTTTCAAGGCAAATTTGCCCAATTCATCTAAGCTTTCAAATTAATTAGCATAAAAATTTTCTTAATTTTTTTATTCTACTTTTATGTATGTAAAATCTGTAGTGATATTCTTTTATTATTCCAGACAACGGTCATCTGCACCTTTTCTAATTTCTCCTTGATTAATAAACCTAGTGGGTTGCCCTTTTCAAAATATAACCTTTTGGTTTAACTGAAATTCTCTAGTTTTCTCTCTTTTGATTTATACTCATATTTATCTTTTTCTTAAATTTCCTTGTAATATATACTTCGTTTCCAGCATCTTAATGTGACAATCTTAGGGTTGCTAATATGAAATCTTTCTACTTTTTCTAGTTTAAGCATTTAAAGCTATAAATTATACTCTTAACACTCTTTTAAGTCCTATTCCACAAATTTTGAAATGTTTTGGTTTTTTATTCAGTACAAAATATATTCTAATTCCCTCTGTGATTTCTTCTTTGTCTTCTGTGGGTTATTCAGAAGTGTGGTGTTTAATTTGTAAATTTCCTAACATTTTCCAATAATTTCAGTTATAGATTTAATTCTCTGTGATTAGAGAGCATAGTCTGTATTATTTGAATTATTTTATATATTTGAGATTTATGTCATAAAATACCATCCCTACTGGAGAATGTTCCATTCGCAAAAGAAAATAATTATTATTCTGCTGTTGATCATGCTGATTAAGTGTTGTTTATGTTTTCTAAATACTAAGTAATTTTCTGTTTATTTTTATAAGTTACTGAAGGGAGAAGTTGAAATATCTGATAAGTCTAATATATTTAATAGGATATATTTCAGCAAACTCAGGTTAGTAGCTTGAGATTGGCAATGAGATGATGAAAGTATTTACGCCATAGAAATTGGCAGACTGTAAAATCCAAGGCTGTCCATTCCCATTCTTGGGAGTGCTGATTGTTAACTAGCACGGCACTGGACAATTCCTACAGAAAAGAAAGAGGAAACCTCACTTCCAATTGCCCCAAGTCACCATGCTCCTCCTTACTTGGTAACTCTCAGTGTATGCGTAAGACCTTGCAGATGGTGATCTGGCCTGGGCCTGTGATGGCAGGCGAGAGAGTAGTAGAATGAGCAGACGTTCATTGAGCACTTATTATGTTGCCCTCCCGATGATATTAACAACAGTAGGGGAAGGCTTGGCTTCTTGTTTCTCCAACACATTAGCTTCTTTCAGTTCTCATTATGGTAGTGTGGTATTGCATAGTATTTTATGTAATACTTTTTCTTTTTTTTTGAGACAGAGTCTTGCTCTGTCACCCAGGCTGGAGTGCAATGGCACAGTCTCGGCTCACTGCAACCTCCGCCTCCCGGGTTCAAGCGACTCCTCTGCCTCAGCCTCCCAAGCAGCTGGGACCACAGGCACACGCCACCACGCCCAGCTAATTTTTGTATTTTTAGTAGAGATGAGGTTTCACCATATTGGCCAGGCTGGTCTCGAATTCCTGACCTTGTGATCTGCCTGCCTCAGCCTCCCAAAGTACTGGAATTACAGGCGTGAACCACCGCGCCCGGCCTTTACATAATACTTCTAAGTCGCCTAGTAATCCTTGGTCGCTGATTGCCTCATATGGGTGCATTATGCAGCAAGAATTATCTCACTCTGGTCTACTTGTGCTTGTTCCCATCAGCCACAAATTTTGGAACCAAGACGGATGGGGACATTTTGTCACACTGGTTGGGCAATATGTACTAACTTGTCACTGCATCATCTAATGTCTCATCAACTAGTGTGAGTGTCAAGAATTAGCCTTAGTTGCACCACAAAATTGCTTTATGATAAGGAAGTCTTTCTTATTCAGTTCTTTTCTAAAAAATTAGGAGGAATTTTTTTTTTTAAGCTCAGAGAGGGGAAACATCCCTTTATAACTATTGAATATAAAACAAAGTTAAACACATGTTTACATTCAGTAAAGCTGGTTTTGAACACCTAAGCTCAACTTTGAGTTGAGAAACTCAGATTTGACCATTTTGCTATGCTTTACCTAAGGAAGAGTAATTAAGGTAACAGCAAAATTACTCATTAATTGTGTAAATACACTAAAAGGTGAAGAGTGTTACGATGTTTAGGTTGAGTGACAGAGTAAGTTTTGTTTAATGACTAAAACAAAAACATGAGGGAGATATGAGGAAAGAAGTTGTAAATTTATTTTTGGTTTGTATTTTTACATTAAACATTTTTTTCATTTTCTTCATTGATCATAAGAACAGTGTCCATACATCAGTAAATAATTAAAGTGTTACTTATTAAGTGCCTAATACAAATCACGCCATGAGGAGCAGGAAACAAAGACGACTTTTATCCTTAAGGGTTAATGGAAGGGCACGTGGGTGGTGGCAGGTGGCTAGGAAGTATATACTCTTAGGGTCACAAGTGCAGTGGGGCATAAAAGTAAGACATTTTATATGGTCTTGGGGTGGCATAGGGCATGAGAGAAATTTATTCTTTTTTTTTTTTTGAGATGGAGTCTTATTTTGTTGCCAAGGGTGGAGTGCAGTGCCGTGATCTCGGCTCACTGCAACCTCCGACTCCTGGGTTTAAGTGATTCTCCTGCCTTAGTCTTCCAAGTAGCTGGGATTACAGGTGCCCACCACCACACCAGGCGAATTTTTTGTATTTTTTAGTAGAGACAGGGTTTCGCCATGTTGGCCAGGCTAGTCTTGAACTCCTGACCTCAGATGATCTACTAGCCTCGGCCTCCAAAGTGCTGGGGTTACAGGCGTGAGCCACCGCGCCCAGTGAGAGGAATTTATTCTAAGCTTAAAATTTAGAGAAATACGCAAAAAGTTGTAATAAGAGTTTAATAGTTAATCTTTAGTTTTGGTGGAATCAGCTCTAGAATAGGAGATAAAATAGACTCCATTTCCATTTTACCTATCTATAAAATAAAAAGAACAAGTGAATAAAATTTGACATCTTGTTTCTTTATAAAAGTTTTTTTTTCTATTATAAAAGACATGGAAAAAAAATAAAAGACACATCAGAAGAGAGGATTTTGTCGGTCAAAAGATAACAGGGACCATGATCGTAACAAGCAAGAACAGGTGAAAAAATGTATTAAGAAAAATTAACATTCAAAATTTAGAAATAAAGCAAAAGATGAGATCCTGTATTTTCGAGGTCAAACGAGGTCATTGTTAAGAGGTCTCATCCAAGGATTATTTGTTTAAGACAATGCACCTATGTATAAATTTGTTTTTTATTATTTGATGGGAACATCGATAATATAATTTTATGCGTTAAGTTTTAGATTTGTTTGATCCGAACTCTAAACGCTAAAGGTGACTGTTTTGTCTTCTTTAACATTAAGCGGGTTTGTATCTATTAACAAATTAATTTTCACATTCCATTGAGTTACTATTTAAATTCCTGTTCCTTAAATTCTAAATTGAATGAGGTGTACAAAGGAATCTTTGTATGTCTTTATTTTATGTTTATATGAAAATCCTGGTTTTAACTTTTTGAAATTATCCTTTGACAAAAGTCACTACTTTGTGAAGTTCAACAAGAAATACTAATGTTTTTAGACTATTTGGTAATAGAAAACTCACATCCCCTCTGTTCATCTGAAAGCCTAATTTGCTATTGGCTCATAAACTGAACCAAAGTTTTAAAGTTCCCGATGGACTCTACCTCAAAGATAAGGCCCTAGAGATAAAATGGCCCATCATCTCATCAAGATCAACCCTTAATGTCGAGTCAAAAGCTATTATTTTGTTCTAAAACTAATTTTATATGTACACAAAAATAAATTTGAGAGTATAATTACCATATCATAGAGCAAGAAGTTATAAAATTCTAAGATACTTTCATTTCTCACTTTATACAATTCTCATTTAAATATTTGAAAATATATTTGCTTAATATCCAATATATATAAAGAACACATACAAGTCCATAGCAAAAAAACAAACAACCTGATTTGAACAGTGGTCAAAGGTTCTGAATAGCCATTCCTCCAAAGAAAACATACAAACGGCCAACAGGTATAAAGAAACATGCTCAACCTCACTGCTCATCAGGGAAATGCAAATCAAATCCACAACAGGATATCACCTCATACCTGTTAGGATGGCTGTTATTTAAAAAAAAAACAAACCCAAAACATAAATGTTGGTGAGAATGCAGAGAAAATAAAACACTTGTACACTCTTGGTGGGAATTTAAATTGGTCCAGCTATTATGAAAACCACTGTGTATATTCCTCAAAACATTAAATATATAACTACCATATAATCCAGCAAACCCACTTCTAGGTATATATACAAGAGAATTGAGATCAGGATCTTGAAGAGATATCTGCATTCCCATGTTCATTGCAGCACTATTCACAACAGCCAAGAAAAAGAAACAAGCAAAATATCCACTGATGGATGAGTGAATTCAAAAAACGTGGTACATACCTACAATGCAATATTATCCATCTTTAAAAAAGAATAAAATCCTGCCATCGGTGACAACACGAATGGATCTGGAGGGCATTCTGCCCAGTGAACACCAAATACTGTATGATCTCACTTACATGTGAAATTTAAAATAGCCAAACCCTGAAGCAGAGAGTAGAACGGTGGTTGCTAGAAGTTGGGGTGAGGGGTAGTTGGAGAGGGAGTGGTTAATGCCTACAAGGTTTTATTTATACAAGGAAGTTCTGGTGAGCTACTATACACCATAAAACCTACAGCTAATGATAGTGTATTGTATACTTAAAATTTGCTAAAAGGGTAGGTGTTATGTTGTGTTCTTACCACCAAAAATAATAATAATGAAGAAGATAGGAGGAAATTTTGGGAGGTGATGGATATGTTTGTGGCTTGGTAGTGGTGATAGTTTTACGGATGTATACTTATCCCCAAACTCATCAAGTTGTATACTTAAAAATGAACAGCTTTTTGTATGTTAAAACATATTTGAAAATGAGTATACATTAACTTTAAATAACAAAACAAGAACTATATTCCACATTAAACAATGTTGGTTTTTGATAATGTTTGAATAATGTTACTTATGTATGACATTAACTCCTACTCTAACCCTTTGCCATCATCATGGATAATTTGGAATTGACTATCTCACTTAAATGTTTTCTTTCATTGGATACTTAAAGTATAGTAAGAATAATAACATCACTGCTACCACCACCAATTCACTGAACCAATATTGTGTAACATATATAATGTCTGATATATATACATTATCTATTATGTATATATTACATATATACATTACCTTATATATTATGTATATATATTACATATTGATACATTATCTTGTTTCATCTCCAGAACACCCCTTTGGAATGGATATAGCCAACCCATTTCAGAGTTAAAGTACACAGATGCTTAGAAAGTTTAGATTACTTAGCCAAGTCAAACTTGAATTCGCATCTGAGATTTCATGCCACCCAATCCCACGCCTTATCTACTATTCCTCCCCACTTTAGCTCTCCCTTACAGTGTTCCTATTAAAATGCAAAAACATGAGCAATTTCCAGGCCACAATTACCTCAGTATTCTTTTGGATAAATCTCATCTGGCCACCAAAAACTTAGACGGTGTAAATTGCATCATGATGATAGCTGAGTGACTTTGTCTTCACAGGTCTCCAGATCTGTTTCCCTGTGGAAGTAATGAAGCCCGTCAGTATCATCACTCTTCAAAGAATTAGGAAAGAAGAAGGAGCACAAACTCATTTCCAAGTTACCTGCTGCCAGCAAAATAAGATTTGAATGGGTTTTCTAATGTTTCAAACTACTTCCTTTCAGACGGCTAAGAAATTCATAAAACCAGCCATGAGAGTTATATTGCCTGCAAGTGTAAACAGTTTTGATAGACGAGTAACTCACTACTCAGAGAGCCTTTTGAGAAGAGACTGGTAAGACTTTATACATCTCAGAGAGAGGGAAGAGGGCCTTTTTGATCATTCTCATGCAAATCTCCAATAGCTGACAGAAAGCTGCTTTAGGTTGTCCCATATTTTCTTTTTAAAATGCATATGGAATGCATAGCTTAGAAGTAATGCTTTCCTTTTGAAGATTTTTTTTCCTTAAATTTGAAACAATTATGGGTGTCAGACTTTTCTTCTTTAAAGAGATATTTTCCTTATAACTTTCCCCCTGGAAAATTCCTTTAGCATTAAGACAACAAACCAATGCAATTGACTTCTGGATTTGTTTATCGGAATGGGTCAAAGTCACTTCTTCCTTCACTCCATCTTGTATGTAATCAGAAAAAAGAAGCCCATAGTATCAGAACTATCTGCCTCATTTCCCCTTCCTTGGGTTTCAATAGAGACACACTTAATGGTCTCCTGAGTCAGCTGAAGGAGGTAGAAAGTTGTTGTTCAGAATCTTCTTTTTAAAAAATATTTTAACATATATATATGATATCATATATATCTTATTTCGATAGCTTTTGGCCCCCAAGTGGTTTTTGGTTATGTGGATGAATTATGTAGTGACAAATTCTGAGATTTTAGAGCACCCATCATCCGAGCAGTGCTTGTTCTCTCTACTATGTAGTTTTTATCCCACACTCCTCCCCCACCTTCTTCCTTCTGAGTCTCCAAAGTCCATTAGATCACTCTGTATGCCTTTGCATCCTCATAGCTTAGATCCCAATTATAATTGAGAACATATGGTATTTGATTTTCCATTCCTGAGTTTCTTCACTTAGAATAATTGCATCCAGCTCCACACAAGTTGCTGGAAAAGACGTTATTTTGTTCCTTTTCAGGGCTGAGTACTATTCTATGATGTATATATACCATATTTTCTTTATCCACTCGTTGGCCAATGGGCACTTTTGTTGGTTCCGTATCTTTGCAGCTGTGAATTGTGCTGCAATAGACATACGTGTGCTTGTGTCTTTTTTTATATGTAACTTCTTTTCCTTTGGGTAGATACCCAGTAGTGGGATTTCTGGATCGGATGGTAGACCTACTTTTAGTTATTTAAGGAATCTCCATACTGTTTCCCACAGAGGTTGGACTAATTTACATTCCCACCATAGACATTTCTCAAGAAGACATACAAATGGCCAAAAAAATATATAAAAAATGCTCAATATCACTAATCATCAGGGAAACACAAATTAAAACCATGATGAGATTCCATCTTACTCCTACAAGAACAGACATTGTTACAGAGTCCTCTTTGTCCGGGCGTGGTGGCTCACGCCTGTAATCCCAGCACTTTGGGAGACCAAGTTGGTGGATCACAAGGTCAGGAGATCGAGACCAGCCTGGCCAAGATGGTGAAACCCCGTCTTTACTAAAAATACAAAAATTAGCTGGGTGTGGTGGTGGGCACCTTTAATCCCCGTTACTCGGGAGGCTGAGGCAGGAGAATGGCTTGAAGCTGGAAGGCAGAGGTTGCAGTGAGCCGAGATCGTGCCACCGCACTACAGCCTGGGCGTAAGAGCGAAACTCCGTCTCAAAAAAAAAAAAATTTCTTTTTTTGTTTAATTATCTGTGACCTATTTCTCTAAGCACAGTTACTTCTGTGTAGCCTCTGATTCTCTGACCACGCTGATGGGTCACTGTTTGTCGTGTGAAGTGGGATCTCTTATTGGTAGTATTACTCCAGCTCTCTCCCCAGTTTTCTGAAATAATGATATGATTCTGTACCCTACAAGTGGTGTTCCCCAGTCAGATAGGGAGCAGGAGCGCCTTTGCTCAAGCCCTTCCTCCAGGGTGGGGTACTCCTCTCCTTCCAAATAAATATTACAAGTACAGCTTCAACGCTGCCTCCTCTACTCACAGAACTCATCCTCTCTAGCAGGCATCTCAGAATTTTTCTGAACTTTTGACAGATGTAATCATCAGGCCCACAGAGGACACTGGGACTTCACTGTTCTCTAATTATTTTTGGGTAACTTATATTTCATTGATTTTATTTCCTGATTATTAAAACACATATTTATTGGGGTCCTGTGGGAGACGATTGAAGATTTAGAACCCACAGTTCCTGCCCTTAACAAGCTTCCAGTTTTCTGGGGGATGCAGACATTTCAACGTTTGCAGCTCAAAAGGATAAGTCTACTTTAATTCAAGTTCTTCCAAATGGAAACTAATCTCCTTTTCCCAAACTTGTTTCTTCTCTTAATGTTACCAGAAGTTAGTCCCATAGTGACTCATGTCCTTCACCTTGGGGTCACCCTTGCCTCTGTCTTCTCCCACATACTTAGGTCCAATTATTAATGATCAACTCAGGACTCTCAGAACTCGGATGAGTTCTTAGAGTAAACCACACTGTCTCTTCTGCCTGAGAATTCTCCTTTAGTTTGGCAAAACTGGAAGAAAAGCGTCTATGAAGACTAAGGTGAAATACATGGAAAGGTTGCTTGGAACCCACATGAGCCATAGATTTTATTATTATTATTATTTTAACACGCAGAAAACCCAACTTGAACTGCCTTAAACAATGAAAACACTTTATTGGTGAGTTGAAAAGAAGGTGAGGGCAATCTTCAGGTGAGGGTTGATCCAGGGCTCCATGATGTGGCCAAGATTCAGTTTCTTTCTTCATTCCTTCTTCTTCTTCCTTGGTATATACTCCATTTTCTAGCAGTTTCTCCCTCCAGGTCTCAAGAGGGCTCTAGCAGCTTCTCTGGCTACATATGTCTGCTTTAAGTCCAGAAGGGATGGGAGAGAATCTATTTCTCAGAAGTCTCAGTGAAAATCTCATTGACACTGGTTGGATACATGTCCATGCCAGAAATGATTCATTTAGAATAGGCCAAGGCAATGAAGGTTCACCCTGGGCTTGAAGTGAGGGCTTGAAAGTGAGGCCAAGATCACTCAAGTCATCATAAGGAGTAATTTTCCAAAGGAAATTCAGGTTGTTGCAGCTGGTGGGAATCTGAATGCCCAGGAAGCAGGAAATACATTTCTCCCATAGGCCCTGATCAAAGAATGCCAGGAATGGCATGATACAGTTTTAGATTGAAGGATGGTGGCAGGAAGCCAGTGGAATCTTTGGGTACAATATGGCAAACTTGAAAATTGCTAAGAGAGTGGATTTTAAGTGTTTGTATTGCAAAAAAAAAAAAAAAAGGTAAGTATGTGAAGGTAATGCATATTTAATTAGCTTGATTTAGCCATTTCACAATATCTATACATATATCAAAACAGCATGTTGGACACTGTCTATATATAATTTTTATTTGTCAATTAAAAAGGTGAATGAAAAAGATTATTCTCTCCTGATTTTTGGATGGAATAATGATGAAAGGAAAGAGATTTTAGAAGCAGGTGGGATGCTAACGAGAATATGGCAGTCCTTCGAATAAAAGCTTGGGAGGACTTAAGCCATTTCTGTGGCATGGAGAAGAGAAAATTATGATTTAAATAAATCCCATCAAATAAACAGATTACTGTCCATTATTAGTGCGATGAAAACCTTTTGAGAATTTGTCAAGGAGTATCTAAATATTTGAAATAAACAACTTTCTCATTGCTAATTTGCATTTTACTTATGGACTTTAGGATAAATGAAGCCATGATTCATACAGTCTCTACAAGGATATTGAAAAGGAAAACCTTCCCCAAGAGGAAGATGATGTCAGAAACATTATACTGAACCACCTCATCACTGAGTTGTCTTAGGGAATAGTAACTTCGTGGTCTACATGTTATAATTTCTCCTCGATTTACTTTAATTAATGAGGGAAGTATAGACATGCTTGTCCAAATAAAGATTTAAAATTGGAGGGACTCTAGAACACCAGAGTATTAGAGCTAACAGGGACCTGCCAGTGTGATTTATCTTACAGATGAGGAAACAGGTTGCGGAAGGAAAAGTGGCTTAGCCTGCAGCCACCCAGAGAATCAGTGGCTCATCTAGTGCTATTCTATCAACTTATCCTAGCTTTGTGCCTCCCTGAGGACTAGGACCTTTGCTTTTATTCCAGTTTCAGAGGCGATTTTAGGGGAACTCCCTGAAAAGCGTAAAATGAAAGAGATGCCTGGGAGTCAGTGAGGTTCCTATGTAGTGCTCTAGCTGGGAAACCTTTGCTCACATAAAGATGATTGTCTTTATCAAACGTGGCCACTAGATGGCAGAAAAAACCCATGTACCTGATATGGAGGCACCTGTTCCAAAGATTTTGAGACTTGGAGTATTTCTGAGACCAGCTCATCTGCCTGGTGAATATAGAAAATTAGGGATCATTGTGATATCAGTCCACCCCTATGTAAATCCCCCAAATCTGTACCTCTCTCAAGAGTCCTGTGTGGTTAATCTCATCCTTCTCTTCATTAAAACCCATAAAGGAAATACTTTACTTTGAAAACTATTTTATAAAAAGCTTGAATTACTATTAAGTAGCGTTTTATGGTTTCTACTAGGATTTTCTGCATAACAATAGAAATTACTTGACATCTCAGTGTGAATGAATCTCTGGTGGCCAGAGTGGTGTACGAAATAATTTTGGATAAGGGAGAATTCATCTGCCTCTGAAATCAAGTCAATGGGGAAAGCCAGGTACTTCCGGTAATAATCAGAGCTGATATTTACTCAGCACTTTACCATGTGCCAGGTACTGTGCTAAGCACTTTATACGAATAAATTCATTTAATCATCACAATAATTATATGATGCAATGCACAGTAAATCTGTTTTACAGAAAAGTGCACACGTTTCCACAGAGTTCACATAATTTGTTCAAGGTCATATGGTTAGAAAAATGTACGTGGCTATTTTCTTTTTATTTATTTATGCTACATGGAATTAAAAATAAGGTGCTTTATGTTAGTATAATAAGGGTTTTATGAATTCAGATGAAAAGTAATTGCTCTCTTGACCCTGTGACACGTGTGCTAAAAATCTTCTCATTATTAGACCATTAGAAAGAGTAGATATGGTAAAAAATTGTAGCTGTGTTACAGTAACTGTGACCATAAATTAATGCTTAAGGGAACACTGTGACAATAGCTAGGATGATGTTAGCTGAATATTCTAAACCAGCGCTATCCTGCTAGCTCCAGGTTACGTGACCGTCCGTAGGGCCATGGGGTGGCTAAACACATGACTCAGTTTCTGCGAGGAATGAACTCCAGGCTATTCTCCACCCCCTCCACAGGCAAAACATCCCCCAAATTCTTCCAATCTGATGTCTTTTTCTGCTGGCATAACTTGATGTTCAAGAGCTTCCTGCAGCAGGTCAGCATCCCTGGGAGGAATGAGCTTTGTCAGTGCTGGGATGTCTGTGTCAGGGTCCTGTGCCCAGAGAACAGCCTCCCCACTCACTGGCTCATTTCCTAAAACCCACTATGGTGGTCAGGATTCTTGGTTGAAAGTAGGAGAAACCAATCCCAGGCATCTCATTGAAAAAGTGGCTATGAAATCGGTTAAAGTTACTTCATGGCGCGCAGGATGGAAAATGGCTGAACTCCAGGAAGAATGGAAGCAGAAACTGGAAAGAAAGATTCCGAAAACTCTTTCTCTCTGACTCCCAACCCCTGCCTATGCTTCTCTCCATGCATCATTATTCTTATTTCTTTGCCCACAACTTTTCCTGCTTCTTAGTAAAATTCCTGGCCATTCACAGCTCTAAAAATTCCCATTAGGTATTCTGCCACACAAGAAAATCTGACTTGGCCCCCATTCCAGGTTCCTCAGGAAAAGATATTGCTAGGCTTAGTTCTGGGGTGATGTTATGCAAATACCTTAATTTTTCTTTATCTCAGGCCATGCATGATTTAGAAGTTTTTTGTTTTGTTTTTCTGTTGTAATGGGGCTGTTCTTGCTCTCTTTAGATAAGGCTGTATCAGCTCTTTATAACCTGTTAATTTCAAGGGACTTAATACGTTGGCTGTAATTCACATTTTCAGAATTGGGAAAAGCTGTGTCTTTTGAGATAGAAGTGTTCTTTTTCTTTTAATTTCTGTTTTGCTTTATGTTTTTTCCTCCCCAAATATTGGCATGCTATTTTTTCAGGTGTCACATAGCTCTCTGACAACAGAGATTACTTCAGTTTTTTTTTAAATGAACATTATCTCCAGCTTCTCAGCTGCGAGAAGTTTTCTAGTTTTGCAATTTTTAGGGGTGCTGAGAGCCTCCTACCTGATGTGCCCTCAGTCTGAATCACTGATGCTCTCCTGGCTACTAGGGATTCTTGATTCTGTACTGCAGGGGGCGCTAGCACTCCTCCTTTCTCTAAGCCTGTGAGCAGGTAAATCTGCTGGTGAAACTGACAAGTGGTCACCATATGTATTTGGACCTCAGCTACGTGTTTGTACTGCCCTTTCTTCCTTGTATGCCCACCCAAGCATGATGGGAGGTTGACCTGTGACACTTGTCTGGTGTCCTGGGAACTGATAAATGGAACCCAGAAGCAGGTGTCAGAGACCAAACAACTAGGGTCAAATCCCAGACCCTTAGAGAAGTCTCTTAAGTTCTCTGCGTTGCCTCAATCACCACCCTATTCTTATTTCCTGCCAAGCCTATATGAACAGAAGATTAGAAAGAAGGATCAGGGTGTGATGTGGCTCTTCCTACTGTGAAAAGCCCATACTTCAGCCTTTTAGAGATTTTCCAGGACCATGTTTTATGATGGATGAGTGCTTCAGAAGGACAGAGAGGCAATCTCTTGCTGGCTGGATGTGTCTGCTTATATAGGAAACTTGAAGAGTGAAAAGAGAATTTGACACAGGCAGGAGGAAAGAAGGAAGACAGAGTGCTGCGGCAACCTGGTAATTTTGGAGGGGCAAGGTCGCGAGTGTCTCACGAATCAAAAACAGTCTACCGAACAATTACGTGGTCTTGAGTATCACTGCTGGTTTTGTCTTATAAATATCATTAATTATTATAAGCTCCCTTTCCCATACCATAAACAAAAATCAATTCCAGATGGGTTGTAAATGGAACAACTCCTTACTTCTGAGTCTTGGAAAATTAAAATTCCATATTTGACATTTTTAGGGAAACTGAGAAGCCTGATGGGAGCCCTCTTCTAAGCTCCTGTCTCAACCCACAGTTGGCTGCAACAATATTTGTAGTTAAAATCAAGACTTTTTTCCAATAGAAGTATTAGATATACTCAAACTGAGAGGAAAAAATATAATATTCATTAAGCTCATACTATGTCAGGGATTGAGCGAGCTTATTTACAGACACTACCTGGCTCAATCTTTACAGCAACCCATGAGGCAAATATAATTATGCCCATTTTTATAACTGATAGAACTGACAGACAGGTTAAACATCCTACCCAAGGTCACAAAGCTAGCTACCAGAGGAGACAAGACTGAGATCCAGAGAGTCATCCTCATTTATTCCCCATGAAACCAAAATGATGGAGATTATTTGGCTTACACCTTTTTCAGAGCACATGTTATCTGCCATTGGTCTCCATTACAAGACGTCGGTTTTCTTTCCATAGAACTGCAGAACTTCCATGTTCTTCCTTTCCAACAGCCATCCAAAAGGTTATTTTTCTATTAAACTGAGAGATGATTGGGGCTAGGCTTATTTAACTTTTGGAATTTTCTGCTGAGTGATTTTAAATGGTATGTCTGGCTACATGACTATAGGTATTCCGTGCTTGATATTCCAGAGTAGTGATCAGTGCTTCCTTTAGAAATGGATTTGAATTTTTAATTTTATCATAGAATTGGGACAAATAAGATATAGTACCATGGGGCATAAGTATAATACACATTTTGCTGTTTCAGGAAATACTTTTCTTTATTGTCCCTCTCCCCCAAAAAAGGTTCAGAGGCAGAGAAAATGCAACTGATGAAGATCATTTATTCTATTATTTGATTCAAGCCTTTGTATTTTTTTACCTTTCCTTATTCTCCTCCAAGATTATACAACACACAATTTTCTCTAAAATTTGTCATTCTGCCTCTCCTTCCCTCCTTCCCTCCCTTTCTCCCTTCTGCCTCTTTCTCTCCGTCAGCACCAAAGACTCAAGCCAAGAAGTACTTGGTAGACTGCACTCAAGCAGGAGCCCCTTCTTTGTCTTTCCCTGTCCCACTCCTTAGAGATGATTAGAAACATGTGTGAAACCTAGTAAGTCAATCTGTAGCTATATTGGAGGACCAGAAAATTGTATGCAATCCCTAAAAGTCTGAAATCAGAAAGGATCATACTGAAGTGGTGATACCAAAACAAAATGCATTCAGGAATAGTAACGGGATCTCAACTACAAAATATGGGTATCATCAATACGCCATCCCTAGAAATTAGGGAAGCTGGAGCCACCTGATGGGGGGAATTTTAGGGACCACATACACAGGAGCAATCAGAGTAGTTGGTCCTTGGGCATCCCTCCCCTCCTCCCCTCCATTGTGTCTGTGTTTAAGTCAGAACAATACTGGAGGTAGAGACAGTTCAATGGCCCAGGTGGCCAACAATACCTTGGAGAATCAGAAATGGCCACGCTGAGAGGAAAAGTAACCTTGAAACAGCCTCTACCAAATAGCCTGCTCCATTGTCACTGGAAACTGTGCAGGGCACACATCCGTAAGTTACTTCTACGCTTTGCTTCCTTCGGATGTCTACAGAAGCTGGGACAGGAAGAGGAAAGTCGAAGGAGCTATCCTTGAAAGATGAGTTCACTATCAAGAATCACTAAAATACATTAGTACTAATTCTAGAAAGAGAATCTACAAACTGAATAAGAACAGAGTTTATAATGAGGCACATGTTGGTAGAACAATCAGAATAAGACTTTTAGTATAATTAGTATCCTTAGAGGGTTAAGGGAGAGTATCACCATAAAATAGAAAGAGAGGATACAAAACACAAGCAGAAATAGACTGCTCTGAAATAGATGCAATGAAAGAGCCAGCAAACCATCGCATTACGGTCCAGAAAATAGCCGCTCTGAAAGGAAACAATTTTTATCCAGATAATTTTGGTTTTGTTGAATTTCACTTTTAGGAAATGTGTGGACTTACCACAAGATTTACAACACCTGCTCTGTGTATCCCTCTCCAATATTGCTGTCATTGATTACCTTATATCCTTGATAAAGAAGACACAGGATCCCATCCAATTGAGAAACTATCCTGACAGCTTTGTGGTTTCCTAATTCTGTCTTTTATTTTATTATTATTATTTTTGTTTGAGGAGGAGTCTCACTCGGTTGCCCACGCTGGAGTGCAGTGGCACCATCTCTGCTCACTGCAACCTCTGCAATGGTTCAAGTGATTCTCCTGCCTCAGCCTCCCAAGCAGCTGGGACTACAGGTGCGTGCCACCATGCCCGGCTAATTTTTTTTTGCATTTTTAGTAGAGACACGGTTTCACCATGTTAGTCAGGATGTTCTCAATCTCCTGACCTTGTGACACAACTGCCTTGGCCCCCCAAAGCAAAGGGATTACAGGCACAAGCCACCACACCTGACCCCTAACTCTGTCTTTTAATGAAACACAAAAGACACTATGTGCAATGGTGTGATTCGTTAACATTAAGTGTCAACTTGACTGGATTCAAGGATGTAAAGTATTGTTTCTAGGTGTACCTGGGTGTTGCCAGAGAGATTAACATTTGAGTCAGTGGACTGGGAGAGGAAGGCCCACCCTCAGGAAGACCCACTCTCAGTGTAGGTGGGCACCATCCAGTTGGCTGCCAGTGGGGCTAGAAAAAGTGGGCAGAAGAAGGTGGAAGCTGACTCGCTGAGTCTTCCAGCCTTTATCTTTCTCCAGCGCTGGATGCTTCCTGCCCTGGAACATCAGACTCCAAGTTCTTCGGCTTTTAGATCCTTGGACTTACACCAGTGGTTTGCAACAGGTTTTCAGGCCTTCAGCCACAGACTGAAGGCTGCTCTGCTGACTTTCCTACTTTTTTTTTTTTTTTTTTTGAGACGGAGTCTCGCTCTGTCCCCCAGGCTGGAGTGCAGTGGCGCGATCTTGGCTCACTGCAAGCTCCGCCTCCCGGGTTCACGCCATTCTCCTGCCTCAGCCTCCCGAGTAGCTGGGACTACAGGCGCCCGCCAACACGCCCAGCTAATTTTTTGTATTTTTAGTAGAGATGGGGTTTCACCGTGTTAGCCAGGATGGTCTTGATCTCCTGACCTCGTGATCCGCCCGCCTCAGCCTCCCAAAGTGCTGGGATTACAGGCTTGAGCCACCACGCCCGGCCGACTTTCCTACTTTTGAGGTTTTGGGACTTGGACTGAGCCACTGCTGGCTTCCTTGCTCCTCAGCTTGCAGATGGCCTATCGTGGGACTTCACCTTGTGATCGTGTGAGTCAATTCTCCTTAATCAACTCCCTTTCATATATACATATATCCTATTAGCTCTGTTCCTCTAGAGAACCCTAATACAAATGGTAACTGAGACTTTGGAAAATTCCAAAGGAATACAGGATGATGTTTTTCTCTCTCTTCATTGTAAAAGTTATATGTAGGCTGGGCGTGGTGGCTCACGCTTGTAATCTCAGCACTTTAGGAGTCTGAGGCAGGCAGATCACGAGGTCAGGAGATCGAGGCCATCCTGGCTAACATGGTGAAACCCCATCTCTACTAAAAATACAAAAAAATTAGCTGTGTGTTACGGTGTGCACCTGTAGTCCCAGCTACTCAGGAGGCTGAGGCAGGGGAATCGCTTGAACTCGGGAGGCAGAGTTTGCAGTAAGCTGAGATCATACCACAGCACTCCAGCCTGGGCAAACAGAACGAGACTCCATCTCAAAAAAAAAAAAAAAAGTTTTGTTTTGGTTTAGTTGGCCACAATTTAAAACGTTTTTATTTCTTTCCATATATTTATACCACAATAACCTTAAAATCCTCAATAGATGGCTGAATAATATAATGGACATACTTGAGTAGTGAATTGAATCCAGCTCCTAGAAGGGAGGGGAAATGATACTTACAGGGTAACCCAGATACTGGGACTTTTTCATTCCCAGAGGAAGCTTCCTTCAAGATATGACAAGCGAGACGTTTGGCCTTACTGACTGCTTTTGAATTGTCTGTCCTTCCAGGAGTGCAAACTTTCCCCAGTTTCTCTGGACCACACGGCCTCTTCTCTTCCCCCAAAGACTTTTTTGTTTGTTTGTTTTGTTTTTTTAAACAGAGTTTCACTTTTGTTGCCCACGCCGGAGTGCAATGGCATGATCTCGGTTCACTGCAACCTCCACCACCTGGGTTCAAGCAGTTCTCCTGTCTCAGCCTCCCGAGTAACTGGGATTACAGGTGCATGCCACCATGCCTGGATAATTTTGGTATTTTTAGTAGGTATTTTTAGTAGACACAGGGTTTCATCATATTGGTCAGACTGGTCTGAACTCCTGACCTCAGGTACCCACCCGCCTCAGCCTCCCAAACTGCTGGGATTACAGGCCTGAACCACTGCACCTGGCCCCACCAAAGACTTCACATTTTTCTATTTTTTTTTCCTCACCTTTGGACCCAGGTCACACCCCAAAGACTTCTTTCTTAGAGTCTTTCTTTGCAAATTTTCATATGTGTCCCTCAAAGCAGTATTTTAACTTCTGAGCCCTTCATCCTGTTAAGTAAGATATATGGGAGGTCACTGCTTTGGACTGCATTCCATCTCTACAGACAAGACTAAACCAGAATGGAGTCACTCATGCTAGGAGCCACAAAATCAAACAGAACTTAGAAAGTGCCCGTTTTCCAAAAACCAGGAGATTCAGAGCAACCAAAGGGCTCCGTCAACCTCAATCAGCATGATAAGAAAGTCCCCTCTGCTTGAACCCAATAAGGAAATTAACTGAAAATATCAATGCAATTTTCTTTTGTTTCTTGTTCTTTCTTTCTTCAGCCATTTCCATCTGTAAATCTCACCCACCTCTGCTCAGTTCACTGGAGTGCCTTTTTATTTCAAAGATTCAGTACCACCTGATTTATGAATTGGGAATGAAAGCCAATTAAATCTCTGAAAATGAATTTGTTAAAATTTTATTGTTTGACAGTCCCCACTAAGTCAGAGCCATCAAGACCAGAACACATGGAGCTTTTGTTGAAGATCACTGTAGCCTGTGAAGCCACAGGCCTATGGAGGGGCCAGGGGCAGCCACAGTACTTTAGGTCACCTGGCCTAGTAGGCCTTCCCAGGATGGGGTATACTTTTTACACTCTAACCACAAAAAGCCTCAGGCTTCTTTCACTATTAGAGTTTTGCAGCAAACACCTGCACATCTATCAAGGGGGAATAAGAATTCTCCAGAGAACACTGTAATCTAAGAGAATATTGGTATCAATGAGCAAGGTATCATTAGCATTTTTTCATGTTCTATTTCATCTCTGCTGGAATAATACATAAGCTATATTATCCTTTAATGTCTGTTCTTTTCCTCACCCCAGATAGGGCTCTTACTGGCCATTCTAGTGAGGTCTGCATTAAATTGTTTTGTTTCTTCACCGAGCTTTGATGAGGAATAGATGGAACACTTTGCTCCATTATATAGGAACAGAGGGACAAAGGAACATTATATTAGTTTTCTATTGCTGTATAAGAAATAACCACAACTTAGCAGCTAGCAAAACAAAACAAAGTAAAACATTTATTATCTCACATTAGTAGCTCAAAACTCTCGTGGGCTTACCTGACTTCTTTGCTCAAGCTATTGGCCAGCTGAGTTCACCTAGGATTCAAGGTCCTCTTCAAGCTCTGTCGTTATAGGAACAGCAGAATTTATTTCCTTCTCAAATTTCCACGTGGCCCCTCCACCTTCAAGCCAGCAATCATGCATGTAATTCTTCTCAAACTTCAACTCCCTCTTTTACTGCCTCCGATCTCTGCTTTGAAGGGCTCACGTGATGACACTGGACCCACCTAGAATGTTCCACGATGATCTCCCTATCTACAGAAACTATTCAGATCAACTGATTGGTAACTTAATCACATCTGCAAAGTCTTTTGCCAAACAACGTGTCCTATGTTTGTCTTAACATTTTCTCATCATATTCACAACTTCTGAGGATTCGAGAAGGACATCTTTGGGGGGCCATTTGAAAAACTCCCCTTAACGCAGGCATGGAAACCCAAAACGGGGGGAATATTAGAGACTGGCCTTGCAGAGACTGCACGCGCAGGCAGAGCCCCTAAGCTGCAGGATCTCAGCCCTCGGTGCTGTGCTACCAACTGACTTAGTTACCCAGCACACCTGCTGCTTCCCTGCCTATCAGCTGCTCTCCCAGCCTGCCCTGATTTCTGCTGCCCAATTTTATTTGCATATCACATAAGCTACTGATGTGGACTTATCTGTAATTAAAACTTTGAACCCAAAGTCCCACCGCTTCTTGGAAAACTCTTTGTATGTTAGTTCAAATGTCTGAGTGAGAAGTAGACTGGTTCAGCTCATCTTTTCGAGCCAGATCTTTCAGGGCATGGAGAGCTTGTCCGCCTTTGCTTGCGGTGCTCACCCAGTCAACTGAGGTCAGGAGCATCAAGGTAGTGAAACATGGTGAACCAAGGGTTATGTCATGGTGGATTAGAGGATACTCTCTACAGCCAGAATGCCTGGATCCAAGTTTTGACTCCCCTTGATATGTTGTTGTTTTTAACTAAGTCTCAGATGATAATCCATCCATGACTCTATTGAGAAATAACCATATATTATAAGAGGATAAGTCCCCATGTAAGACATTATTAGAAAAGAGCCATATAACTTAACATTTTGTATTTTAAGTTATTTCAGGTGTGTGGCTGAAAGTCATGAGGCTTTGAGAAGTGGTACATCTTGGATGGAGAGCCAGAGGATAACTAACGACATCGTGTAGTTGCTCAAATATTTATTTAAAAGGAGGGGGATCTGGTCCTGAGAAGTTTAGAAACTTAGTATTGCAGGTTTGCGGGCTGCAGTGAGGTCCTTTTGACTTCAGCTTATTTTAAGCCTCAGGGACAATCCTAGGGGCAAAGTATTTTCAGATGCTCTTCATGACAAAGGACAGCCAACAAGTCATAGAATGCCTGCAGGGGACACTGTCCCTGGATCCAGAAACTCTGGGCAGCAGGACCTGGGAAAGTATGCCAGGTTTATTTTATCTGTTTTATCTGTTCAGATAGTGGATAATGGCTTCTCAACATCAGCTTCAGTCTGATGCTTGGGAACTGGAGATAAGTTTTAAAAACTGGAACCTGACACACTGTTTTGGTTTAGTGTACCTATCCTTGATGAGGGGTCTGTTTCTTTCATTCTTGTTTCACATTTTACTTAAGAACATTTTACAAAATGTTCTTACTAGCACATAAGAAACAAGGTAGGCTTGGTAAAGTTTTCAACTTTTTTACTAAAATTAACTTTACTAAACAGCAACAGTAATAACAGCAATGTAACAAGAAGATCTGATGGAATTAACTAAAGTTGAGATTAGATGTTGTTGGACTTTGAAACCTCAATTGGCTACGTCTCAGCTGGGTGACTTTAGTCAGATAATTATTTTGGTTTAGTCTCCTCATCTGAAAAATTGGGATAATAATATTTAACTCTTGGAGTTTTTATGTCAGACAAATGAAATAATAAATGAAAACCCCTAGTTCAGTACCTGAATCTTAGTATGCAAACAAAAAACATTTTTGTATAGACGAGTATTCAGTATATCACACACATCAGGGAGTTAGGTTTACACCTGAGTCCTTTCCTCCTGACTGGAACCTACTTTACTAGCAAATATAGAACCTACAAACATAGGGCTCATGAAAAAAACAACAAATTCTTGAAATTTATTTTGCAAGTGCAATGTATTTTAGTGATGGCAAATTCACTGCTCACAGTTACAAAATGAACATGAAATGTTATATAGCCCCCTCTCTTCTTCCCGTCATAAAATTCTAAAGAATTTATATTGGGTAACAATTAGAATCAGTGAGAGACTATGACCAAATTTAAAAAAACCCTAAATAAGAGGAAATTTGGGTATCTTTGAGAGGAAAGAAAGCCCTTCTTTACCTCAATTAACCTGGAAATTCAGGCAAAACCACCAGTATTCCGCCAGAATGACAAAAGTAATTGAAGTTACATATATATGTTACAAGAAAACAGATGCTTCTTTGAGGATGAAATTTAAGAAGTAGCTTAAAGATGATTCAGAGATGTGTAGCTTCAGGCACAGCATCAGAATTTGATTTCATAAGGGACAACCTGAGTGTGAAGAAGTCACTATAGTAATGTTTCAAAAGTGAAAGTTTGGGGAAATCCAAGCCATTCCACTCCACTTAACTCCCATTTCCCAGAGCTCAGTCCCCTGCCATGGAAGGGAGGTCTGCAAGGCACTGGTGGGACTCATTTCTACTCTCAGCTGAGCTAGCTCAGGACCTGGTCTTTTGTAGTTTTTGCAAAGGCAAAGCTGATGGCTATATTGCAACCAATGTGTCTCTTTATTCTGTCTTATTCCTGTTGGTACTCATATTTGCAGCCAGGGATAAAGGTCCTTAAATACTTTTTGCAGCATTTCACTGTTTTGCAAGATCAGAATAATTAGCATAGAGGGCTGTGAGTGCAGATAACAGAATATGACTCTGGGTAGCTTAACTGCAAAATGAAGCTATTTCAAGACTACGGGGTAGTTCATTAGATCAAAGGAAGAACTGAGAAGTAATTAGGGACAGTATCAAGGGCCCCTCCAAGAATCCAGTAGCAAGAGCAATTGGTCCAGTCTCCTTTAGACACTGATATTAAAATGGCTTAGCTTCACCTCCATTCTCATTATGTGTTAATTTTCTTGAGATCTACATTCCGGGAAAGGGAGTTGGATTGTCCGGAAAATCCAGTGGGGAAGGGAAGGGTGTGGGACACTGTGATTGACACAACCAAAGGAATTGATCAGTTGCAAAGGAAAATACAGAACACTATTATTTAAAGAACATTGAAAGTATTCTGAACAGGCAAAACCTGTCTCTACCAGTCACATCACGCTGGCGGGTAATGATGTCACCTGGAGTTAAGCTTGCCCAGTAAATCAGCTGCTAATGATGAAGGAAATACAGCCCACTAATGATCTCTCTGACACCTGTCTGCTGCTAGCGCTCAACAACAGCAGATGACTTTGGCATAAATAATCTTAGAAAAACGGGAAAAAAAAGAGGAAAGGGCAAAGAAGAAGAGGAAGAAGGAGGGGAGAGAGAAAGGAAGGGGAAGAAAGTGGCTCAAGTCTCAGCTGCTGTAACTTGAAGAGTACTAGGGTGGTGGAGTACTATCAGTCCTTCCATCTGCCCTATGTCAAGTGCACTTCACAGAGTGCTCTCCTCATGCCATGTGCTGACTGGGAAAGCATGCAGAGAGTGTCTTTCTCTAGATTTTTTTTTTTTTGAGATGGAGTCTCAGTCTCTTGCCCAGGCTGGAGTGTAGTGGCACGATCTTGGCTCACTGCAACCTCTGCCTCCGGGTTCAAGCAATTCTTGTGCTTCAGCCTCTGGAGTAGCTGGGATTACAGGTACACTCCACCACGCCTGGCTAATTAGTATTTGTATTTTTTTAGTAGAGAGTGGGTTTCGCTATGTTGGCCAGGATGGTCTCAAACTCCTGGCCTCAAGTGATCCACCCACCTCGGTCTCCCAAAGTGATGGCAATACAGGCTTAAGCCCCAGCGCCCAGCCAAAAAAAAATAAAAAAAACTTCTTCTAGATCAGCACTATCCAACAGAAACATAATGTTGGGCACATATATGATTTTACATTAGAAAATGGAAAAGGTGCACAAAAAGTAAAAAGCAACAGGTAAAATTAATGTTAATATATATTTTGTGTAATTCAATATATCCAAATTATTATCAGTTAAATAATCAATATAAAATTATAACTAATGATTTTATATTTTTTCATACTACGTCTTTGAAATCTGGTGTGTATCTTACACATCCAGCATAGTGTAGGTGGTTTTTTAGTGGAGATGGAGTTTCACCGTGTTAGCCAGGATGGTCTCGACCTCCTGACCTCATGATCCACCCGCCTCGGCCTCCCAAAGTACTGGGATTACAGGCGTGAGCCACCGCACCTGGCCTGCCTATTTAATTTTAAGATAAAGCCATACTGGAGTAGGGTGGGCCCCTAATCCGATATGACTGCTGTCCTTATAAAAAAGGGAAATTTGGAAATAGAGACATGCATGCAGGGAGAACACCATGGGAAGATTTGAGTTACGTTGCCCTCAGTGAAAGAACTACCAAGAATCTAGGAGAAGGGGTGCCTGGAACAAACCCTTACAGTGCCTTCAAAAGGAGCAGTTCCCTGCTGACACACTGATCTCAGGCTTCCAGCCTCCAGAACTGTGAAGCAATGAATTCCTGTTGTTAAAGCCATTAGGTTTGCTACATTTTGTGAGGACAACTTGGATTTTGACCAGCCACATTTCTTTAATTTTTTAATTTTAATTTTAATTTTTTTTAACTTTTAAGTTCCCGGGTACATGTGCAGAATCTGTAGGTTTGTTACATAGATAAATGTGTGCCATGGTGGTTTACTGCACAGATCATCCCATCATCCCATCACCCAGTTACTAAGCCCAGCATCCATTAGCTATTCTTCCTGGTGCTCTCCCTCCCCTCAACCCCCAACAGGTGCACAGTGTGTGTTGTTCCCCTATGTGTCCATGGGTTCTCATCAGTCAGCTCCCACTTATAAGTGAGAATATGCGGTGTTTAGTTTTCTGTTCCTCTGTTAGTTTGCTGAGAGTAATGGCTTCCAACTCCCTCCATGCCCCTGCAAAGGACATGATCTCATTCTTTTTTCTTAGACTAACCACATTTCAACATCGTCATGTGGCTGGTGGCTGCCAACACTGACTCAGAAGATTCTGATATTCTGGGCTTTGCTTTGAAAACCTCTAGTTTTTCTTCATATACATTTGTAGTTTTTCTGGAGTGTGTGTGAGGGTGGGGTGTTTTGGTTTTCTTTCAATTTACACAAAAGTAAAGGCAAACACACTACACTTTATTTCCATTCCATCTTTACCAAGCTAAGATGCTGTATGTTTCTGATTTACAGTCGTTATGTTTTCCAGTTCCTGTTCTGAGCTGTCGAAGTTTTGTGAAACTTCAGAAATGCTTACTTGAAGAGAGAAGACAGAACAGCAATACAGATCAGGAATATGAAGCCAGGGGAAAGTAGATAATTTGCCCAAAGACTGCAGCTGGGGCTGCAGAGCTGGGGTAGGAGACTTATTTGTTCCATCCACAATATGGTCCTGAGGTTTGCCTTGCATCAGACCTCTGGGAGATGGTCAAAATATAGCCTCCCTGCACTGGGATGGAAGAACTAGACCATGGATAAGAGGATGCTGCCTGCACTTCCTCCCTGTTCAGAATAACCTTAGTCTATTCTGTGCAAAGGCAGTTGCTTATCCATATCTAAAAATATTTTGCCTAAGGACTAAGTGCTTGATGACGAACATGTGTTAAAGCTTCATTCTCTTGGTTACAGGGAAGCTATCTCTGGGGCATAGCGGGGCTTGGAGAATGACTGGTGCTTTCTTTTCTTTCTTTCTTTTTTGTTTTTTTTTGACATAGAGTCTCGCTCTGTTGCCCAGGCTGGAGTGCAGTGGCGTGATCTCGGCTCACTGCAACTTCCGCCTCCTGGGTTCAAGCAATTCTCTGCCTCAGCCTCCCGAGTGGCTGGGATTACAGGCACCTACCACCACGCCTGGCTAAGTTTTGTATTTTAAATAGAGATGGGGTTTCACCGTCTTTGCCAGGCTGGTCTTGAACTCCTGACCTCATGATCCACCTGCCTTGGCCTCCCAAAGTGCTAGGATTACAGGCATGAGCCACCGCGCCCGGCCATGACTGGTGTTCTTATGGGACTCACTTAGCTCCCCTTGACTTATGAGCTCAAAAGGCCAGTGTAGGTAATCTGTAAATTTTTTTAACATTAGGTTTCTTTTTCTCACTTTGACAGTAGCACATAGTTAACATAGACAATTTAGAAAAAGATAGGTTTTTTTTTCACAAGTATACAGTTGACTCTTCAACAACACAGTTTGGACAGTGAAGATCTACTTATACCCATTTTTTCAACCTAAGATGGACTGAAAACCTGTGTGTATGAAGGGCCAACCTTTCTTTCTCTCTCTCTCTGACTCTTTTTTTAGACAGGGTCTCACCCTGTCACCCAGGCTGGGGTGCAGTGGCACCATCACAGCTCACTGCAGCCTCAGTGTCCGAGGTTTAAGTGATTCTCCCACCTTTAGCCTCCTGAGTAGCTGGGGCCACAGGCACACACCAACATGCCCAGATACTTTCTTTGTTTGCATTTGTTTTTATAGAGATGGGGTCTTACTACATTGCCCAGGCTGGTCTTGAAATCCTGGGCTCAGGCAATCTACCTGCCTCAGTCTCCCAAAGTGCTGGGATTACAGATGTGAGCCACTGTGCCTGGTCTCCAACATTTTTTTATACGTGGGTTCTATAGGGCTGACTGAACAACTTGACTATGCATGAATTTGCATTCTCAAATGTGTGTATGTGGGGGTCCTGGAACCAATCCCCTGAGTATACTAAGGGATGACTGTAAGTAAATATCACCTATATTCCTAGAAGTCAGGGGGGAAAAACTCTCAAAATTTGGATATATTTTCTTCTAGTATCTTTTCAAAACATATGAAAATAACTTGTGCATTTTATTAAGAACGATGCAGTTATATTGTATCATTTATTTTATAACCTGCTTTTTAACAATTTATTAGTATTTTTATTTATTTATATTTTACTTTAAATTCTAGAATACATGTGCAGAACGTGCAGGTTTGTTACATAGGTGTATATGTGCCATAGTGGTTTGCTGGACCTATCAACCCGTCATCTAGGTTTTAAGTCCTGAATGCATTAGGTATTTGTCCTAATGCTCTCCCTCCCCTTGCCCCCCACCCCCCAGAGGCCCCGGTGTGTGACATTCCCCTCCCTGTCTCCATGTGTTCTCATTGTTCAACTCTCACTTATGAGTGAGAATATGTGGTGTTTGGTTTTCTGTTCCTGTGTTAGTTTGCTGAGGATAATGGTTTCCAGCTTCATCCATGTCCCTGCAAAGGACATGAACTCATTCTTTTCTTTGGCTGCATAGTGTTCCATGGCATATGTGCCACATTTTCTTTATTCAGTCTATCATTGATGGGTGTTTGGATTTAGCCTGCTTATTTTTACCCCTTGCCCCACTGCTTCTCATGGGTGGCTTTGGGTTTCTGGTCATTCTTCTGGGTCACCAGTTGTTTCACACAAGTCCTTTCCCTCTGGCCCCTGATCCAGTTGGAGCTGGGCCTGCTGCTGCAGCTGCCTATAGAGGCAAAGTAGAGGGAATGTGTAGACCGGCGCTTGCAGTGGCTTCTGGGCCTACCAGGCTATGGGACAGGCCTGGAAAAGGAAGAGGCTGGGGGACTCTGAAATTGACTAGCCTCTCCCACCAGCTTCCCTGAAGAGCCCTAGGACTGAATATTCTAATAGATTAATTTTTTTAGAATGCAGAAAAGCCTGTTTTGGCCTGCTGGACAGTTCTGAATATAGCTGGAAGTGTGTCTTAGTGCTTGTGGGATTGGAAGAAGGTATTTAGCACTCTGGGACTCAAGAAAAGGTTTTAGAAGGAAACAATGAGTTCAGCACATGGGTGTGAATGTGCATTCTCAGCTCAGTGTGCAGTGGGTAGACTCAGTTACACAAAATCCAGGATCCTGACATTTAGCCAGCATGGGCTCGGGCCCCTCCATCCCCCAACACACAGTCGTATCAGCAGTCCCAAGTAAGTCTCAGCAAACAGACACCAGGCTTTGCTTTCCCAGCTTTGGGGAGACAGAGCCTAGATGGGCCTTGCGATGAGGTGTTGGTTGTCCAGGTGGCTGTGTGGGGACAGTGGGCAGTTGATGCATGTCTGCCCCCCTGAGTTCATGTTCCTATTCACCAGACCCATTTGGCTGGAACTGAGAGTTTATTGTCCACCATGGGAGAGGTCCTTAACTCCCTTCTCCTAAGAATCAGGAAGCAGTTTGTTATACTCTCACGCTAACAAGCAGCAGCACACATTTACTAGTTTTTGTACAGATATATTTGTTGACCTATACCCAAAACTTATCATAACACATTGTGCTGATGACTGCAATAGAGAAGAGAGTGAGGACAGATTATTTTTTAGCTTGCTAAGATATGAGCAACGGCATCTCCGTCTTTATTTTCTTTACTTAATAAAATGTACTTTCTACAAATATAGAAGATGACAGGAGTGTACGCACAGATAATTATAGGAATTCAGCTCTCTGTTTGCCTAGGGAAATCAGCTCTGTTTCAAAGAAGATTTTTAAAAAATGCTTTCTCATAGTACTGTTTCTCCCGTTGATCACCTTCTGATTGTTGACAGTAATGTTTGCAATTTCTTTTTCTCAGAAACTTTGTGCTCATGTCAGGATTCTCTCCACATTGTTCCTGCAGGTGTATCGACTATTCTTTCCCACAGTAAAAGAACAAGTCCACCTTCAGCGAGGCCACTGTGGCTTAGAATGATCAAACATTCCACCATGTACACTCTGTGTGGATCTGAGAAGATCACACCCACTTCATGGGCCAGATTTCTCACCTGCTTTGTTGGAATGATGATGTCCCTCTCACTGGATTGCAGCACAAATACATTGAGATTCTAATTGTGAATGCCCCTGAGGAAGTGTGTGGCTTATTAAAACACTGAGTGGGCCAGGCGCAGTGGCTCATGCCTGTAATCCCAGCACTTTGGGAGGCCAAGGTGAGATCATGAGGCCAAGAGATCAAGACCATCCTGGCCAACACGGTGAAACTCTGTCTCTACTAAAAATACAAAAATTAGATGGGTGTGGTGGCGCATGCCTGTAGTCCCAGCTACTTGGGAGACTGAGGCCGGAGAATCGCTTGAACCTGGGAGGTGGAGGTTGCAGTGAGCTGAGATTGTACCACTGTGCTCCAGCCTGGTGACAAAGTGAGACTCCGGCTCAAAAACAAACAAAAAAACAAAAAACACTCAGTGAGCATTCTTGTCCTTCTCTTCCTCAAAACAGAATAAGAATTCCTCCAATTTATTGAGCATGTGATGTGCACTAGGCATCTAATCTGCATGTTCTTCTGTTATCCTCAGCACAATATGAGGTAGGCACTACAAATTCATTTTGCAGATGAAGAAAATGAGAGATTTAGAGATTTGACTTTAATTTCTTAATTATAACAGGAAGAGCCAGAATTGGAAGCCAGATATATCTAACTTCATAATGGATTAATTCAAGCACCACACTAGCTCCTCCTCAATCCTCATAGAGGGACGGCTTGATACGTTGTACATAAGCTGGTTTGGGTTATGTGCGTGTTTTACCACTGGGGAGTCACATATGCTCAAAAATCCTCCCCTGTTCCCACAAGGAGACACTGTTTCCCGTATCTCTGTATTCCAGAGGAGTAGCAACCAAATAGTGCCACACATTTCCTTCTGCCTGGTGAAGGATTCCCTTGCAGAGGAAAGAGACTCAAAGCGTCATGTCCCTGGGTATCCTCTGTCCTTCGGAGGCACCTGACCTTTTATTTTGTTGTTGTACAAACTCAGAAACTCATTGCAGACTCTGCAAGCAGCGAGTACCCCAGTGCTAACTTAGAAGGGTTTTGAGCTAGCCCTGGAAGATGGTCCTTCTCCATGTCTTCAACAACGCCTGGGAGCTGCCCCTTTCTCTGTAGTCTTAGCCCACTTGTTATGATCATTCTACTAATGCACAGTGGCTTCTCTTGCCACAACAATGCTTTGTGAATATTTTCATTGGATCTGCGAATTCCTTCGTGGACCAGGACCTACGCTAGAAGCTGGGGATTCAGAGTGGCCAAACTATAATATGCGAGGAGTGCTACACTCTCTGACCAGAAGAACAGATATTAAAACAATATTCCAAGTAAGCATTTGCAAGAGATCTATGCACAGGTAAGAGAAGCACAGAGTGCTGTACACGCACGAGACAAAGGGTCTTGAAGGGCCTGGGGCATAAGAGTTGAGAGGTATAATAGTTTCCTGTTGCTGCTGCAACCAATTACCATACAACTGGTGGCTGAAGACGAAACATATTTATCATCTTACAGTTCTGGGAGCAAGAAGTCCAAAATTCATCTTAAGGGGCTAAAATTGAGCTGTTGGCAGGGGTGTGTTCCTCCTAGAGGCTCTAAGGGAGATCCCATTTCCTTGTATTTTCCAGCTTCTGGGGGCTGTCTGCATTCTTTGGTCCCTGGCTCTCAGCCTGCAATCCATCACAATGTCTGCTTCCATCCTTACATCTCCTTCTGATGGAATACTACTCAGCCATTAAAAGCAATGAATTAATGCTGCATTCACAGTAACCTGGATTGGAGACTATTATTCTAAGTGAAGTAACTCAGGAATGGAAAACCAAGCATTGTATGTTCTCACTCGTAAGTGGGAGCTACGCTATGAGGATGCAAAGGCATAAGAATGATTCAGTGGACTTTGGGGACTCGGGGGGAAATAGTGGGAAGTGGGTGAGGGATAAAAGTTGACAAATTGGGTTCAGTGTATACTGCTTGGGTTATAGGTGCACCAAAATCTCACAAATCACCACTAAAGAACTTACACATGTAACCAAATACCACCTGTTCCCCAAAAACCTATGGAAATAAAAAATTAAATTAAAAAAATCTTCTCTGACTCTCCTGTCTTCTTCTTTCCTTGATAAGGACCCCTGTGATTATATTGGGCCAACTGGCTAAACAATAACCTTCCCATCTCGAGATCTGTAATTTAATCACCTCTTCAAAGCCTCTTTTGCTATCCACGGGTTTCGGGGATTAGGATGTAGACATCGGGGAGGCCATTATTCTTCCTACCACATGGAGTAAAAAAGGAGTGAGAAAAAGGCATTAGGAAGAGAGAGCTTTCAGAAAAAGACGTAAAGGCAAGTAGGAGGTAAGCGGGTGTAGTGGGCATCAAGAACACGCAATCCAGAGTGTCTTATGGAAAGCCCCAGAGATGGGATGAGATTTAGCAGGTTGGGATTGAAAGGGCCCTGGGCAGGTGGTGTAAGGAGAGGAAGTATGAGAATAGATGAGACCCAGAAAGATTTGATGTGTCTGAGAGGACTGGGGAGGAAGGACTTAGGCAGGGAAGGAATGGACCTACCATTGTGTGTTACAAAGATGACTGATGGTTCTCTGGAGGGTCAGATTAGAGATGGCAAGATTGCAATCTTGGGTGCCACTGCAATAAGAAGGAAGAGATAGTGGTGGCTAGTCTAGGACTATGGGGTCAGATTCAGAAGATATTTAAGAGGTGAAGTCCACTGAGATGGGTAATAGACACCATTGAGTGGGGGAAGATGAGGTGTCAGGGGTGACCCCAAGACTACAGGTGTGAACACCTGGATGACTGGTTGTACGTACATGAAGACAGTAAACTTGAAGGAGTGGCAGTGCGAGAAGAGTTCACGATTAAAGTTTGGGACCTGGCTTGAGTTACATGAATGACATTCACGTTGAGCTATGGAGCAGGCATACTGGTATGGAATAAAACTTCAGTTTGGTCCTCTTTTACAGAAATTTATTCAGGAAGTGTGACATGCTATGAAAAGAATACGATTTGGGTTTGCCTGAGCTGTTTTTCCAGCAACTCTCTGTGTGACTGGGTCAAGCCAGACAAATTCTTAGTGCTTCAGTTTCCTCCTCCTTAAATTTGGTAGAATTTCTTACTCTGCTAATTATATGAGATTGTTCTAAAGATTAAATTAGAAAGTAAATATAAAAGTGCTTTGCAACTTTTAAATGCTTTATAAACATTATTTTTATTTTTTTAAATAAGAATGATTACTAGTATACCTCAGTTAAGAGGGGTATGTTACCATTATTGATTAGAAAATTATTTAATTTATTTACTTATTTATTTTTTGAGACAGAGTCTCGCTCTGTCACCCACGCTGGAATGCAGTGGCACAATCTCGGCTCACTGCAGCCTCTGCATCCTGGGTGCAAGTGATTCTCCTGCCTCAGCCTCCCGAGTAGCTGGGATTACAAGTGCGTGCCACCACGCCCAGCTAATTTTTGTATTTTTAGTAAAGGCTGGGTTTCACCATGTTGGCCAAGGTGGTCTCGAACTCCTAACCTCAGGTGATCTGCCCGCCTTGGTCTCCCAAAGTACTGGGATTACAGGCATGAACCACTGCACCTGGCCAACTACAAAACAATTTAAATTACATTGAATATTTTTCTTCGCCTTCTTTCTACATGGACTAAATAACTTCTCACATTTTATTTGAGATTCCATGATATAATCATTCGGTCATTTCTGTGGACAGAACTGTCCCTGGACAAAACTGCCAGGAGAGTGGGGGGATCTGGGACTCTTATGATGAGGTGGTGGCAGAGGCAACTGGAGATTGCTTGCAGGAGAGGTGGTCAAGAGAAGGTTCTTTGCATGCCTGCCATCTGTGTGTATCTCTGCATCACCTTACAAGTTCATTTCCATTTTGTTGATAGGGAAGTAGCATTTTTAGCAAATTCATTGTCTTTGTCAAGGCCACTCAGCCGGTGAGCGGTGCAGCCATCAGCATCTGGAGCCCGTGCTCTCCGGCCATGCCCAGAAGCCTCCTGTGGGACTTTGGTGCCCTTTTTCCCCTGGAGGTGCTCATTGAGCTGACACTTTCCTGGTTTAAAAACATGAATCTGATTGTCTGATACTTACTGGTATTTTTGACTTAGTGGTGAGCTCCTCATTCCAGAGAAAAGCTTCTTGAAAATGGAAACTCTCTCTTTCATTGTTGCTTGTTAATACTCTGAGGGTATGCAATACATATTTCTTGAACTGAACTAAATGGCTCCTCTCAGTGTCATTTCTATTATTAAAAAACAAAAAGAGTCAGAAATGGCAATAGCTCCCTTTGGCAGTATTTCAGATGGAGAGGAAGTCTACAGGAGCAATTAATGTAGTGCGCTCTGAAGTCTAAGGGGGCGCCCTCAAATCTGGCTTCCCACTTCATTGGCTCCTAATTCTTGCTCTGGCTGAGACTCTCGTCTGGAAGGCACTTACTCCAGTTCTCCATCTGGCCCCTGCCTTAATTCTTGGTGAGCACAATGAGAGCCAAGTTCTTTAGTCTGCCCAGGATACAGGGTAATATTTTCCATTTGCTTTCTTTCTCCAGGAAAATGAGTCAATGCACGGAATGTAAAAACGTAGCAGATACATGCATTGTCATTTGCAGTGGCAAAGTCTGGAATATACACCCTTCTCTGACAATTAGGCTTCTTGCTTGTTCACTTCAAGCTCCAGTAAAATCTAACACTTTGACATGATTTCTGATGTGACATTTTTCTGTACAGATGAAAGATAAGACATTGACACTCATTTTGCATTTGGGAGGCACTTACAGTTTGGGAAGATATAGGAAAATGTTTCACATTTGCATGATTTATTCCCAAGACCCATTATAACAAAATGCTCCTGACAATTTCAAGTTCATATTAATTTTCTGCCATTCAGACAAAGGACAATTTGGGCAAATAAGTGCTCATTAAAATTTATTTAGAGGGAATATTTTCCATTAGGGTGTTTTATTATTTAAGAAGAAAACAGAAGCTCATGCAGTAATGCATAATGCTCACAACAACATGGCATTTCAGATAAATTACATTTGGATAAAGATGAACGTGTCTGGGTTTGGAAGGCCAATTGATTCTAGCTGGTACCATAGTTGCATGATGATAAGCCAAGTTGAAAAGAGTTGCTAAAAACAAAGATGAGCCCAAAGAAATCCACCACCAAGTGTAGAGAAAATTGTTCCATGACGGTCTAACTTTGGTTCCTTTGGAACTGAAGTTTTGGGGCTCTATATCAGTGGAGCAGGCCCATCCGTGTGAATTGCTGTGATTCTGCGGGTAGGTTAAGGGGAGATGGAGGTGATATGCAGGGTGAATAGGGAATAGTGGCACCCTGAAGAATACAGACACTGCCCAAGGCATTGTGTGTCCATTATTGTCCATTATTTTTAAGGCAACGGAAGACTTAGGCCAGATTTGGGGTGCAGGCCACCAGTGTATAGACATGGAATTTTAGTAACCACACATTCCTCTTAGGAGTTGCATTTTCCACCTACAAGTCTGGTTTCTTTCACAAGGCCCCATGGCAGCTTCTCAAGATGTCCAGTTTCTGCATCAAGGCTCTTTACCCAGACATCCTGGATGATTTTAGCTTTCTCGCCATCTCCCTCCAGGTGTCTTCAGTTAGCCCCCTTTCCTGCCTCCACATCTTCCCCAAGTGGCGTACTCTGCAAATAGCTGCCATGGTTACTCTCTCCCATCTTTCTGTCTTTCCCACAGCTCCTGCAATCCGACGTTTTTCACAAACTTTCACTTAGCCTCTCAGGAGGCATGTGGATATATCTACCTTACTTCTCAGCTGCAACTCCAGATCCTTTCTCACTTCCCAGGGCCCACGGCTGCTTCCTGCTGAGCCAGCAGAAAAAAATGAGCACAGCACAGGTAGGGAGAGCATTGCATATTCGCCCACAGCTTTGGGACCGGGGTCAAGAAAGCCTGTCAACTGCCCTAAGACTCAATTTCGTCATATATAAAATGAGCACGAGAAGTATCTTACAGGGAAATTCTGAAGATGAAATAAAATAACATATAGGAAAATGCAAGCAAGTTGAATTAAGCAGCATTCTATGTACTGTACACTACAGAGGATTTCCTGATCCTTGTTCTCACTGTGTCCACAGTCTGCCCTCTGGAATGTGGATGGCAGTTAATTAGTGTTAACAGAGAATGATACTACCGAAAAAAAAAAAAACAACAACCCACAAATATGTCCTTTATTCTGTGCATTGAATGCTTAACAACTTCTTTACTCAACTGTGTATCCCATCAACATTCATTAACATTTCTAAGTGGATTATCTGCCATGGTTTGGAACTTCTGAATGACAAAAGCCAAATCAGGTTTTTATCTTAATGAAATCAGTCATCCTATGTCATTAAGCATATATAAAGAGCAAGCCTCATATATCTGATCCATTGAATGATGTCCAGCATACTTAAGATAGGAAATATATGCACACCCAACTGAAATAGAGAGTTACCAATAAGTTAAAAATTGGTACCATTCTCCCTCACATTATTTCACAAGTTAACTAATTGTGGCTAACTTGAACTTCTGCAGAAATAACTGTCAAAATTTGCAAGGCCTATATAGTAAAATGGATTTTCCTTCTAAACAGATCACCAATGTCTTCTTTCAACTTGTTCTACCTTTTGTTTTGTTTTTAACCATCATTTATTGTGCTTACTGAGCAGCTCTGTGCTAGCTGATATTACCATCTTTGAATCCTCAGAGAAGCAAAATTGATTGCAAGATTTAGATACAAGCTTTTCAGAAATAGCAAGATAAAACAGAGAGGGGGGAATTAAGACATTTAATTTATCTCAAGGTATTTCTTGGGAAGCCTGAAGCTCTAGGTCTCATGCTTATAACTGACGATTCCTTATATCTACACATTGTCGCCCTGCTAAGGATCTGGGTTCACATTCTCATGTTTTTCACTGGATACAGGCTTAAGAGAAATAATAGGGAAGCTCCAGACCTTTCCTATAGGGCAGGTCAGTGGCACATTTTCTGTCCTGGATGCCTGAGGGCATCTTCAGACACTTACATCTTCAGGTACCCTAAACCCTCCTAACCAATATACATTTAGTGTTAATTTTAAAGCCTTAACTTCAGAATTCAGACTGAGCTTTATTCTCACATGAGATGCTCATTAAAGTCAAGTGTTATTTATTTTATTCCTGGGAAGTTGTTGTTTGTAGTTCAACTTCAGAACTTGACATTCATCCTTGTTAACATTCACCTCAGTTCATCTCACTGTGAATGCAGGCCAAATGGTGAATGGGGAATTAATAGAACAGGTGAGTGTATGTTCTTGTTTGTAATAAACTTTTATTTCTCTTTAATCCTGAGATTTTTAAAAGAATATAGCTTCTTTTTATGACACCCAGATAGCTGGCTGCATGGCTGGAAAAGAAAATGCAGATTTGGATATGGTTCTGCACAGAATTATAGAGAAAGAATAACTGATATAATCTGGCAGTGGTCAAGTTAAACTGTGTTGTTCTGCTACCACCAATTATGTGTGTCTTGTGTTGACTTAAATAAAGAGCAGCAAACTTAATAAAAATAAGATATAAGAATCTAGAAATGAAAAAATAGTATTGTTCCTTCAAAAAATATTAATACTTTAAAAGTATGTGAACTACTAGGTCATTTAGTTTGAGACTCCATAATATCAATGGCATGTGAATAAGGACATACGTGTTAGGGCAAAGCTGAAATAGTCTCAACCTCATGTATTCTAAAAGTGGGCCTCAATGGAACAAAATAATCTGTTGGCACTTTTGCCGCCACGCAGGATAAAAGTCAACACCCTTTGGAGAAAGATAGCATAAAAAGAGTCCCACCCACAATGCTCAGCATGCAGTAAAAAAGTTACTATGCATGACGAGAAGCAAGAAAAAGTGTCCAAAAATAGATAAAATAGTCAGTAGAAACAGATGTGGAGATGATCTACAGCTGGTAGGCAAAAGCTTCAGAAAACTGGATAATACATGAAATAAAAGAGAAGAAAGGATAAAATTAATGCAATACGAACTATATAAATGAAGAATTGAGATCTGTAAAAACAATCAAATGAATGTTCTATAATAAGCAAATGTAGAATTTGAAATAACAAACTCACTGAGTGAGTTAAACTGTAGAATGGACACAACAGAAGATAGGATTAATAAACCTGAGGAAAGTTCAAAGGCCAATGTACATGAAGAGCAAACAAAAAACAATAACAAAAAGATACAAAAATGAGCAAACAGGAAATATGGGACACTGTCAGAAGGTCTAATGTACATGTAATTGCGTAACCAGGAAGAATGGAAAGAAAAATATATAGAAATGATAGGTGAAGAAATAAGAGCCAAGATTTTTCCAAATCTGATGACAGCCATTACTCCATAAATCAAGAACCTCAATTAACACCAAGACAAATAACTGCAAAAAATACAACACCCATATGCATCATAGTCAAACCACAGAAGTCCAAACGTAAAGAGAAATTCTTAACGGTATAAGAAACAAACATTACTTTCACGATAACAGGAATAAAAATAATGGCTAACATTATAAAAGTATGGAAATAATAAGAAATTGATTGGACATGGTTGGAAGGAGGGGAACAACAGACACTGGGGCCTACTTGAGGGTGAAGGGTGGAAAGAGGGAGAGGTTCAGGAAATAAAACTACTGGGTACTATGCTTAGTACCTAAGTGATGAAAAAATCTGTATCCCAAACCCCTGAGTCATGAGTTTACCTATATAACAAAACTGCACATGTACCCCTGAAACTAAAATGAAAGTTAAAATATTTTTAAAAAATAAAAAAGAAAGAAATTGGTTGGGATACTTCAAGTGCCAAAAGGAAAAAAACAAACATTACAAACTTAGAATGTGAAAGTCAGAAAAATAATGCTCAAAAATAAAGAACAAATAAAGACATTTTCACCCTAGAAATTGACCATTTATCACCAGGAGATCTGCTTGCTCTATAAGAAGTAATAAAGGAAATTCCTCAGGCTAAAGGAAAACCACCCCCGCTGAAAACAGAGGCATACATGAAGGAATCAATAGCCCTCGAAAGAGTAAATAGAAAACAATGAGAGGTTTATAACAAGTATAAGAATAACATTTGTAGTGACCATAACAAAAACAACAACCAGAAAGCCACAAGGGGAAATGGAATTAAACTTTTGATGGCCTCAAGCATAATTCAGGCTATGATAGAATAATCATTTAAGGTCTGCTATAATAAGTACAGTGTATGTTTTGTAGTCTTGAGTGTAATGACAAAAATTAATAAAGGTAGAACGAAAGCCAGAAGATTATATAGTTAAGTTAAAAAAGAATACACAATGAGGTGAAAGGATATGAAGAAAGAGGACTAATGGAATAGAGGACTAATGGAATGTCCTTCTGGGTTTTGATATTGTCCCGAAGCCCTTTGATATTTCATTCACTTTTTTTTTCACTTTCATTTTACCAATTTGTGCTTCAGAAATTTATTTTTAATTTCACTAACTAGCTCCTCGGCTGTGCTGACTCCTTGGATAGGCCCCTCAAACTTTCTTTATCCTGACTTTTATCTCATAGTATGGACATTTGAGTCATTCTAATGGTTTTCCTCTCTCCAATGAAGTGTTTTACTACAGACTTTAATAAATTAATTACATATGTATATATAAATAAACGTATGTATATATATATGTAATATTTTTCTCAATTTCCTGGTTGTTTGGATAACTGAGTCATCTCTGAATATAGTTCTTTTGATTAGTTTGTTTTTTAACAGATTTTTTATTTTATTTTATTTTATTTTTTTGAGACAGGGTCTTGCTCTGTCACCCAGGCTGGAGTGCAGTGGAGTGATCTCGGTTCACTGCAACCTCTGCCTCTGGGCTCAGCAATTTTCTTGCCTTAGCCTACCGAGTAGCTGGGACTACAGGTGAGCACCACCATGCCTGGCTAATTTTTGTAATTTTACTAGAGACGGGGTTTCACCATGTTGGCCTCCAACTCCTGGCCTCAAGTGATCTGCCCTCCTCGGCTTCCCAAAGTGCTGGGATTACAGGCATGAGCCATCGTGCCCAGCCTGACAGTTTTTTTTTTTTCAGTCTTCTGTTTTTGTGTGTGTTTTTCACACTTTTTTGGAGGGAGAGAAAACTGGCCACCACGTGGACAGTAGAGATGGAATAACACTATGTTGGGAAATGGGCCCACCTCTTCTTCCAGTATACTTTTAGTAAGGGGTTTTGAGTCAATCTAGTCAGTGGGTAAGCTAGGTGTGCATTTTGTTGTTGCCGTGGTTACCTTCAGTTGGCCACCATCTTTGAATTCTTCCCACTTTACCTCGTGCTTACGGTAGAGATGGGTAGCCAGAGGATTTTTCTCAATGTTCTTGTTCAGTTCTTAACCTTAGGCTTTCCCTGTGAGCCAGAACCTCAGAGATGGTCTTTCTGCACACTCTTGCTCCTCTCCATGTGATACACAGCTCTTCTTTTGGTGACTCATACTCCCTAGCCTGGTTGAGGGTATGGGACTGGAGAGTTTTCTCTGGTTTTCCTTCTTTAGCCTCAGTCTTGGGCTTCTACTGTATATCCCTGGGTCTCACTGGTGGAGCACATTCAGTGATTCTGCCCACTCCTGCAAAGGCCATAAATTTCTGGTTTTCTGACATTTTGCTGACAATAGTGGATTTTTTCCTTTTTCCTTTCTCTGGCTGCAGTGGGTCTTTGCCTGTGTTCTGGGGTTGACAGTTCTTGTTGCCCTTTGCCCAACAGCCTAAGACTTTTGTTCCACAGGGGAGGAGGATCTGGGTGGAGGTTTATGCCTTCTGTATCACTGTGTTTCCCATTTGACTTCTAAGTTCCCAGTGATGTCCGCTGAAAATAACCATTAATTGGTATAAACTCCCCTTGTGTCCGAATCTCCCAAGGGCTCCATATTCTCACACTTTCCCAAACTTGGCCTTTAGCAAGTCATTAAAACTTTTAGTTTAAATCTTACTTGTAAGGCTCGTAAGGCCTGACTTTGTGAAGAAAGTTTAATGATTTCTTTACTCTAGGTGAAGTTCTGTCCATATCAAGCCTTTCTCTGATTTCTGGAAGCCTACCTTTCCCCACCCTTCTTCCTTACCCCAAGCTCCAATGCCAGGCAACTCTGGTGTTTGGATGGTGCCCATTTTGGGAACAAAGGGCTGTGGCTCTAAGCTATAGATGGATTCTGAAAACGATGTCTTTATTTTATGATTTATCAAATTTTATAGTCTTTCAGATTTATAGTAGTCCATTAGGTTCCCTAGGAAACTTCATCATCTATAGGTACACGTAAAACAGAAGAAATCTTTTAAGACCCTGACCACGCAAATTTGTACCCAATATGAATTGCCCTAAACCACAACTCACACCGAAACACTATGAAAACTGATGTTTCTGGGGAAGGGCACTCACTCTAAGATTTGCCTTGAGGTCTAAATTTTAGAAGAATTACTTAAAAAAAAATCAAAAGGGCAGAATACTTATCATGGGGAGGAGGGATCCCTTTCACCATATTACCAGAACTTACTGGTTGTTCATACAGTAGCCATTACCTCATTTTGTTTGTTTGTTTTTTTAAAGCCTCCTGGTTTTGCTCAAGTATGTACCTTTCTTCTTATGATCAGATTTTTCATTAAGCGTCTCTTGGTCGTCCCATTTCTTTTGCCAGGGACTAGTCTAGAAACAAATGTGGGAAAATTATGACCATGGAAGGATGCATATGTGTGTATTTGGAGGAGTCTCCTGGGTGGTCTGCTAGTTAATATTTCTTTGGAGGAGACATTTTGAAAGCAGCCCCTCTTTTTTCACTGAATTTCATTGGGTCTTCATATAACAGCTGCTACTGCAGCAGCCAATCTGTATCCTAACAGAGCAGCAAGAAAGAACCCAGATCTCCTTGATGGTGTCGTCAAGCCAATAAGATACAAATAACTGAACAATATGATTAAATAATTAAAAGAAATACAGATAACTTAAAAGTATGTACCATATTCTAACTTAATTTTAATTAATAAGTATCTTATTTCCTCAACAGCAAGATGAAAATATATTCTTAGTGGAAAATATATTCTTAGCGGATACAAGTAAGACAAAAGCATATCTACATAAACAGACCTATCCTGTTACTCCAGTCTTTCTTAACTGGGCCCTGTCTCACTCCCCTCTTCAGAGGTAACCACCGGCCATTGTTGGATATGTGTTCTTCTCATTCCTTTATTTTTCATTTAAGAACTAATATATGGCATATATGCACATATAGTTTTCTTTGTACAAAAATGGATCATAGTATATGTCTTCAAAGTGATTTTTTTCACTTAATTTTAATGTCTTTAGTTTATATATCCAAGTCAACACACACAGTGCATATTTGTATACATATATAAGAAATTCAGTAAGACAGACTCCTGGAAGAGGACTTACTGCATCAGTGGCTATACCTTCTTAAGTTTTGACTGACACTACCAGATTGCTGTCTAAACCAGCTTTACCAAGTACTCTTCTACCAAAAGTGTATATGAGAAAGAAATTCTGTATTTTCTAGAAGATACTTCTGGGAGCACAAAACAAACTAATAAGTAGTTTTATGATAGGTATTAGATTTTACATGTGTATGCCCTTTGACACAGCAATTCCACTTCAAGAAATTAATCCTACAGAAATAATTACACAGATGGACAAAGATAGATCGTAGGGATGGCAAATACAGCATTACTTACAATCTTGAAGAATTAGAGACCGCTAAATGTCTGGCAAAAGGCAACTGGTTAAATGAATTATGATACAGAGAGACTATGTGCTTGAAAAGAGATATTTAATATGTCAAATAACCACCAAGCTCAGGAAATAAATGTTCAAAGATCATAAACCCTAAAATCCGATGCTCTTAGTTCCAGCAGGCTCTGGGCAGCTCCATAAACGCTTACCCCACTGGTAATGGGTTAAGACGTGGCAAATTTGGTAATAGAATACAGGATTTCAAATGTATATTTTCAAATGTTTTACTATCATTTTGAAAAAAGACAAAAATTCATAAACTCTTTGGCTTCAGAACTTTAAAAAAATCAGCATCAAAATAAACTATTAGAAATTAGGAAAAAATAATTGAGATGAAGGTTGAAAGCTATAAAAATTAATGTGGAAGCAAAAGCAGAAATATTTGCTAGGATGCATGAGGTTGTAGCAGACACTTTAACTTTACCCAGTAAACATCCTCCTCTCATTTAGTAATAGAACTTTGATTTTTTTTTTTTTTTTTTTTTTTTTTTTTTAGATAGAAAGCTACTCAAGCTGCATTCCTAGTTCCCCTTTGTCTCGTGTTCTGGCTCTGTGACTAAGTCCTGGAAGATGGGGTAGGAACGAAGGTATGGTTTAGAAATTCTGAGTAGAATAATAAAGGGGGCTAAATTGTTGGTGAGGTGGTTTTTTTTTTTTTGAGACAGAGTCTCGCTCTGTCGCCCAGGCTGGAGTGTGGTGGCGTGATCTGGGCTCACTGCAAGCTCCGCCTTCCGGTTCATGCCATTCTCCTGCCTTAGCCTCCCGAGTAGCTGGGACTACAGGCACCTGCCACCACGCCCGGCTAATTTTTTGTATTTTTAGTAGAGACGGGGTTTCACCATGTTAGCCAGGATGGTCTTGATCTCCTGACCTCATGATCTGCCAGCCTGGGCCTCCCAAAGTGTTGGGATTACAGGCATGAGCCACCGCGCCTGGCCAGGTGATTCTTTGATCTTTCTCTTCTTCTACCTGCTGCTTGCCAGGAACACAGATCTAGTGACTGGATCTCCAACAGTCATCTTGAATGATAAAGACCACAAGGATGGAAGGCAGGCATCGGGAATCAGGGCATGAGATCGAGTCTAGATCCCTGAGGATGCTGGGGCACTGGCATACCTGTCTCAGACTGCACACTTTGGCATCTCTCTTACTTGAGAAAAAAATAAACGTTTATCTTAAGACACTGTTACTTAATTTTACGTAACATACTGTATGTTCTATGTTGTGCAAAATACAAATTTTGTTTCTGATAAGAATACAAAAGAAAATCCCAGAGAAACGTGTGTGTGTGACAAATGTATGACAGAGAGAGTGAGTGAGAGAGAGAAAGAGAGGAGAAAATAAATATACAAGGATACAATGTTAATAATGAGATGTCATCTTCAAATATGGAAGAGCTTAAAGATTTATATTAAAGCTTCTTATACCAACCAATGACAATGGGAAATCTTGGAGAAATGGTTAACTTGTTGTCCCAATGTAAAATACCCCATTTGACCCAATATGAGAGAAAATCTGAATAGACCAATAACCATAGCCAAATTTGGTGGCAGGCTCAGATGGTTTTACTGCTGAGTTTACTCTAAATTCAAACATCATGTAATTCCTGTGCTATTTAAATAATTCTAGTCCACAGAGAAAAATGAAATATCCTTAATTCATTGTATAAAGTATCCTAAAGATAGGACACAAGAGAAAATTAGACAAATTCCAAGTATATAGAGGTAAATATTTCAAATAAATAATCAGATGTCTGAATCCATATATTTATTTATAAAATTACATGATATGAACAAATGGGATTAAATACAGTAACACAAGGACTTAAAAAATAGGAGCTTTATCAATATATTTTATTATATCAATGAAACAAAGGATATCAATAGATGTTGAAAAGCTATTCAATAAAATGTCGAGCTATTGTGAATATTACAAAGAAAGTAGGATTAGAAGGAAGCTAAAACATACAACTGTTATTTACTAAAAATGGCAGACAATATTTTAAAGGGTAAGATATGAAAGTCATTCCCATTAAAAACTGAGATTAGATTCTATCATTACTCTATTTTGATCTTTGTTTTTGGAGCAGCAGTTAATGTAATATAAACAAAAAGTGAAATATTTACAACACTTATTGGAGAAAAGAGACGTTGATATGATTATAAAGGTAAAAACTCTAAACTATGAAAGTTAAGATAATTGGATAAAGTATTGAACAAAAGATATAAAACTCATTTTTCATATTTATAATACTAAATTAAAAATAAAAATCGGAAAATAAATCCTATTCAGAATAGCAACAGAGACGTAAATTCCTGGGAATTAATATAACCAGAAAGTATAAGCAAAGAAACCCATAAAATCTTAACAGAAGGACTTAAAAGAATTCCAGGACAAAAGGAAAGACTGATCAAGATCCTAGACGGAAGAACTTAACCAACCAAAAATATTAATTCATGTCACATTAAGAACATAAAACATGGCCGGGCGCGGTGGCTCACGCCTGTAATCCCAGCACTATGGGAGGCCCAGGTGGGTGGATCATGAGGTCAGGAGATTGAGACCATCCCGGCTAACATGGTGAAACCCTGTCTCTACTAAAAATACAAAAAATTAGCCGGGCGTGGTGGCGGGCACCTGTAGTCCCAGCTCCTCCGAAGGCTGAGGCAGGAGAATGGCGTGAACCCGGGAGGCGGAGCTTGCAGTGAGCCGAGATGGCGCCACTGCACTCCAGCCTGGGTGACAGAGCGAGACTGTCTCAAAAAAAAAAAAAAAGAATATAAACCACCAGTTTTCTCAGAATGCTAATAGAACTTTTAAAAAATTGGTCATGTCCCATGCATATGCTCATCGCTGCAAAGACATGGAATAGCAAAGACATGGAAGCAACCCAAATGCCCATCAATGATGGACTGGATAAAGAAAATGTGGTACATATACACCATGGAATACTATGCACCCATAAAAAGGAAAGAGATCATGTCCTTTGCAGGGACATGGATGGAGTTGGAAGCCATTATCCTCAGCAAACTAACGGAGGTACAGAAAACCAGACACTGCATCTTCTTGTAAGTGGGAGCTGAATGATGAGAACATATTGACACATGGTAGGGAACAACACACACTGGGGCCTATTGGAGGGAGAGCATCAGGAAGAATAGCTGATGGATGCTGGGCTTAATACTTAGGTGATGGGTTGATAGGTGCAGCAAACCACCATGGCACAGGTGTACCTATGTAACAAACCTGCACATCCTGCACACGTGCCCCGGAACTTAAAATCAAAGTTGAAGAAAAACAAAACCTAAAAATAAAAATCAAACTATTCTAAGTGAAAAAATGATTGGGCATGTCCAAGGCCTAATCTAACATAGATACACAGTTCTATCTAAAAAAGGTAAATTAAATGCTCAGTGAAAAACTATAGTTTTATCTCAGTTATTATAATTGTTATGTGAATTTATTTTCTTAAAGTGCCAGGGAAGGAGATATCTCCCTTCTGAAGAGGAAACATAAAATTTTATAACAAACGAGTTTGTGGCAATACCATCAAACTGGATTCCTCTGTCAGATAAGAAAGTGCATTTGGTCCTGGAAGGAGCCTTTGGTTTATGAATGCAACATTTATAGAGATCCTCAGTATGTCTGTCCTCAGGGATCTTATGTGCTCACAGGCGGAAGAGAAGGTACAAAAATGTTTCAGAGTGTGTGACAAACCACAGATAGGAACACGTGTAAGAGAATTAGTATAGAGGAGGAAAACTGGAGGGTGGGGTGATGGCTGATGAGTAGGATTATTCTAGAGGACTACCCGGGAGATTTCCAATAAACACAACGGAAAGGGCATTGGTAGGCAGAGCTCAGCACAGGAGCAAAGGCAAGGAGGCAAGACACAGCATGGTTTGGGCAGGCCCTGTACTTCAGGTCAGCTGGTAGGGCTGGAGTTTAAGAGGAGAGGCAGGGAGTGGCAGAAGAACAGGAGGACCGGCTGATCGTGGCTGGAGGCAGAAAGGGACAAAACTCTCATCTTGCTAATGTAGTCCAGATTTTGGTGAGTCATTAAACCAAATCAAGGACATGACCTGACTTTTTTTTTTTCTTTTGTAAAATAAAACTTGAAGCATAGAATCAAGAACCTGAAAGGAGCCCTGTGGCACACGAGGTTACTGAGCATTTAATTGCCAAGGAGTCAATTAATTTAATTGCCAACTTGTCTAAGCTGTAAGCTGTAAGCTCTAAAACCATTCGTAGGCGGCAGTGGACAGAAGAAGAGTTTGAATTTAGGGCAGTCTGACCCAAGAGAATGCCCTCTTTCTTATGTTATACATCTGTTTTTACCATTCTTTACCCAGCTAATGTCCACTTACTCATTGAAACTCAGCCTGTTTCCCTTTAGCTTCCTGGGCCCCACAGTCCAATTGAGACAACTCCTGCCTCCCATCTCCTGGTTTTCAACTTTTATTTTTTCAATGGCCACAATGAAGTGTCCTACCGTATCCTATAGTATCCTATGGTATCTTAACTACACTACTTTTTCCTTCCCTTCCCTACCTTACCCTGTTGTACTCCACCGTGCCCTACCCAATCCTAGTCTAGCTTATCCTTTGCTATGTAGACTGTACTATAAGAATTGACTTACTGATTTACTCTCTGTATCTTCCGGTAGGTTGTAAATTCATTGATTGATGGAGTCCTGCCCTTTTAGACCTTATATCTTCAGCCCCAAGAATGATGTTTGGAACATAGTAATAGGTGGTCAGAGGGTATTCTGATGTATGGACAGACTGGCTCACTCAATGAATGGAAAATGGGAGGCTGTACTTCATCAGCTGGTGCACGAGGTGGCGTGGGGAGGGAATTGCAGATTTGAGAAGAATTTGAGGTGGCAGTGAGAAAAAGTTTTTTTTTTTTTTTTTTTTTTGAGACAGAGTCTCGCTCTGTCACCCAGGCTGGAGTTCAGTGGCGCAATCTCGGCTCACTGCAAGCTCCGCCTCCCGGGTTCACGCCATTCTCCTGCCTCAGCCTCTCCGAGTAGCTGGGACTACAGGCACCCGCCACGACGCCCGGCTAATTTTTTATATTTTTTAGTAGAGACGGGGTTTCACCGTGGTCTCGATCTCCTGACCTCGTGATTCGCCCGCCTCGGCCTCCCAAAGTGCTGGGATTACAAGCGTGAGCCACCGCGCCCGGCGGAGAAAAACTTTATCAAAGATGTTTCTAAGACTTGAATTTATTTTTGTTTTACTACTTTTTCTCAATGAAGTTATTTTGTTTTGTATCTGTATAAACCATACAACGTTTTAACAAGTAACACCTAGATTTAGGAAGGATTATTATTATTATTATTTGAGACAGAGTCTTGCTGTGTCACCCAGGCTGGAGTGCAGTGGCGCGATCTCAGCTCACTGCAACCTCTGCCTCCTGAGTTCAAGCGATTCTCCTGTCTCAGCCTCTCGAGTAGCTGGGATTACAGGTGCCTGCCACTGTGTCTGACTAATTTTTGTAATTTTAGTAGAGATGGGGTTTCGCCATGTTGGCCAGGCTGCTCTTGAACTCCTGACCTCAGGTGATCCACTCGCCTCAGCCTCCCAAAGTGCTGGGATTACAGGTGTGAGCCGCCGTGCCTGGCCAGAGATTATTTTGAATTACTTTTGCTGTGGACTAAATATCACATGTTCAGCATAGAAAAAAGTAGGACAATGAGAGAGGAGCCTCAGCCTCAACTTCACAATTCCTGAAGAGCCCAGGTCAGAGCATACCATGATGGGATCAGCACGAGATTCACGTATGACCATGGCTGGCAAATCACCTTTCTGAGCCTCAGATCCTTTTCAGAGATGAGAATTTAGTACTTATTTCACACAGCTGTTAGTAACGAAATAGCCTAGGGTAGAGTGACTGGCATGAAATAGCCCCTTAGTAAGGATGAGTGCTGCCCCCAGCCCCTACTTCAAACCTAGATGAAGAACGTGGATCCCCCTAGTCTTGTCAGCGACTATGACACATCCAGTGGAAAGAGCTGGGATCTGGAGCAAGCGAAGCCAGGATTTGAATGCCTGCTCCACAGTTCTTTGATTGTGTGTCACCTCTGGCCCTTACCTGTTCTCTGTCACCCAAATCCAGCTGTTCCCAGAACCCCTAGTTTGTGATATCGTTCCTGGCATTCTCATGTTATCTAATTCATCCCTTACGGCAGCTTGGTGGCCTAGGGCCCCATTATTGTTTAATCTATGAAAATTCAAATGTCTATTTTAGCCTATTTTGCCACTGGTCTGTCCGTTAGTGTCCAGACTCAGGGTTTTGACCCCTAATTCCATTCTCTTCCATGTGCTTCTTTCTAAAATCCCTAAAATCAGGAGCTCAGGCTTTCTTCATCATGAAATTGGGCAGAACAGGAGGGGTGGCCCCTTGACTCCCCAGAGCTCAGGCCATTGACCTTAACTGCCTTTTGCATCTGTGGAGGCTCTCGGACCATCCTGCCTTTTGTGGTCAGGGACCTGTTCCATGTTGAGACCACTACGTCCACATCCATCTCGATTCTGTGGCACCCACTCTGGTCAGTCACTGAATTCCAGCCTTTGGATTGAACTTGGTTTTTTGCCTGCTTTGCTGACCATGGAATAGGCCCAGTGGGCAAAGTAGAGAGCATTAGAAATTATTGTCTGGTGAGAAATGAACCTGGAGAAGAAGGCCTTTGTAAGCCAGGTAAAGAATTTGGGTTTATATTGCTGGGTATATACTTGAAAGAACATAAATCAGTCTATTATAAAGATACATGCATGCTTACGTTTACTGCAACACTATTCATAATAGCAAAGACACGGAATCAACCCAAATGCCCATCAATAATAGAGTGGATAAAGAAAATGTGGTGGCCGGGCGCGGTGGCTCACGCTTGTAATCCCAGCACTTTGGAAGGCCGAGGCGGGAGGATCACAAGGTCAGGAGATCGAGACCACGGTGAAACCCCGTCTCTACTAAAAATACAAAAAATTAGCCGGGCGTGGTGGCGGGCGCCTGTAGTCCCAGCTACTCGGAGAGGCTGAGGCAGGAGAATGGCGTGAACCCGGGAGGCAGAGCTTGCAGTGAGCCGAGATTGCGCCACTGCACTCCAGCCTGGGTGACAGAGCAAGACTCTGTCTCAAAAAAAAAAAAAAAAAAAAAAAAAGAAAATGTGGTACATATACACCATGGAATACTATGCAGCCATAAAAGGGTCATGTACTTCGCAGGGACATGGATGGAGCTGGAAACCATTATCCTCAGGAAACTAACACAGGAACAGAAAACTAAACACTGCATATTCTCACTTATAAGTGGGAACTGAACAATGAGAACGATGGACCTAAGGAGGGCAACAACACACACTGGTGCCTGTCAGGGGAACAAGGGAAGGAAGAGCATTAGGATAAAGAGCTAATGCGTGCTGGGCTTAACGCCTAGGTGATGGGTTGATAGGTGCAGCAAACCACTATGACGCACATTTACCTATGTAACAAACATGCATGTCCTGCACATGTATCCCAGAACTAAAAGTAAATTAAAAACAGAAAAAGTAAAAAAAAATAATTTGGGTTTATTCTAAAGGTAATGGGAAGCAACCAAACGAATTTAAACAGAGAGATGACATGATCGGATTTGTGCCAAAATTCCTACCTATTGTCTCCCAGAAGGCAGTTGAATAGGCTGTTGTAGGTGCCTGAGACTTGAGAGTTGGCTGACTGGTGGGCTGGGAGAAGAATTACCTAGACCCTACTTACTGTGTGCAAGCCCTCATGTCTCATGGCTTTACATTGCAGAGCAGCGAGACAGACAAGTAGATCAGCAGATGAGGAAGATAACCATGAGAGTAACAGGTGTTGTGAAGAAACAAATAGGATAAAGCAGGTGATGTGACAGTGACAGGGGACTCTGGGAAGGTAATGTTTATTCTAACATCAGAATAAGAAAGAGCTCTGGGACCCCTGGAGACTGCTGCAGCTGGAGGAAGCTGCAAACGCAAGGGCTTAGAGTCAGGAAGGAGCTCGGTGTGGGACATAATGTTGAAGATTTAGGCAGAGCCAACCTCATGCCGGGGCCTGGGAGATTTGAAATTTATTCTAATGGAATTTCAGCAGGGGGTAGTGATCTGATTAGGGACCTAGTGTGTGACTGACCGTGAACTGTGAGACAAGAGAACAAAGCCAAGGGTGGTGCTCAGGACTGTGTCCTGGGTGCCTGAGTGAATGACAAGGCCATCTCCTATGTAGTAAATTCTTGTACGAACTGGCCCCTTTTTGCTTAACTGCCACTTGGATAGTATGGTCTGGGTGCATGTCATAATAATATAATTTGTGCCTATACTTATAATTTTTTAAAAATAGTTTGATATATAGAACCCAACAATTCATTTTATAGAACAGAAAGGTCCTTTGCAGAACATCTGCAAATTAATTCCCTTTCACCTCACTTATGACTTTTTGTTGCCAGAGAAGATAAATAGACCAGTTGTGGCTTAAAACCTGGCTGAAGAAAAGATAATACGGTTGACCTTTGAACAATGTGGGTTTGAACTTTGCCAGTCCGCTTATATGCAGGTCATCTCCCGACTCCACCACCAGAAACAATAAGATCAACCCTCCTCTTCCTCCTCAGTCTACTAAATGTGAAGGTGATGAGGATGAAGACCTTTATGATGATCCATTTCCACTTAATGACTAGTAAATATATTTTCTCTTCCTTACGGTTTTCATTGTAACATTTTCTTTCCTGTAACTTATTGCATACAGTATATAATACCTACACAAAATACGTAGTAATCACTATGTTGTCGGTAAGTCTTCTTGTCAACAATAGATTATTAGCAGTTAAGTTTTTGGAGAATCAAAAGTTATATGTGGAGTTTTGACGGTGCGAATACCACTAGCCCCCACTTTGTTCAATGGTCAACTGTACTCTCACTTTTTAAAAAAATTGCCTTTTCAAAGTAACACATAATCTCACTTAACAAATATGAATCGGGACTCCGCTTATAAATTAGGTGAACCAGATAGACAAGGCAACTACCCTTAAAAGCTTAAACACTAGATTTGGAGGGTGGTGGGGGCAAGGAGGCAGATGATAACCAAGTTAGTAAGACAATATCAGCTAGTGCTAAGTGCCTCTTGTGTGATAAGTACTAAAAAGAAAATAAAGTTAGCTGTTGTGTTAGAGATTGTCTGCGAGGGGGCTACTTGGTTAAGAGTGGATAAAGAACATGTTTTTGAAGAGATGACATTTTAGCAAGACCTTGAATGATCAAACCTGTCTTGCCCTGAGATGGAGAATGAGTGTCAAATGCCACACTTTTGAGATATCTGCAGTCAGTGGTGCGTGGGTTCAGAGGAGGAGGAGGAGGAGGGGGAGGAGGAGGAGGGGCAGGAAGAGGGAGGGGGGAGGGGGGGGGGGGGAGAGGGAGGGGAGGGGGGAGGAGGCAAACGGGAAGGGGAAGGGGAGGAGGGAGAGAGGGAGGGGGAGAGAGAGGAGGACCTCGAGGACACAACGTTGTTTTTAGGGCAAGGTTGGAAAATACTGGCTGCAGCCAGAGAAAAGAGGTCACTGTGCTCAATCACAGAGGAACATCTCTTCCTGCTTCCAGCCATTCTACTGATCCTGGTGGACTTGTGAACCATGCCAGGAAATGGGAATGGCTCTTTACAACCCTCAGGTTTATCCAAACTCCAGGGAAGAACAGGTTCCTCTACCTGAGCCTGCTGGTTTTGGGTATGTTGGAAAAATTGTTTATTTAGCTGCAAGGAAAATACAGAATTACTACAGCCAAAGTCCACCAGGAACAAACCTTTAATCCAACGAAATATATTTATTGACTTTCGGCAATCAGGGAGGGTATGCTAGGTGAACCGCGAAGTGCCTCTTGGTAAGAAGAGATGGAGAGAATTTTCTATGGGGCTGTTGCTGTGTTACATGAGTCTTAGGAAAGGCTAGAGAAGCATGAATCAGTTCTGAATTGTTTGCTATTATGAAGTGTAACTTTTCTTGGGGAGGTGGAAGTTGCAAAGCTGGGCTGGGGATGCCTTTTTTTTTTTAAAATTAGTAGTCCTCAAAGAAGAGGGTCATTACGATATGCTATCGCGGCAGCGTGACCTTTGGAGAAATACTCTTTACTGTTAACTTTGCAGTTGCCTTTATCTGTGTCTCTTATCACAATCTGGTTAACAGCAGGCTTGGTATTTAATACCTCAGAGGAAAAGTGTAAAATGTCCATGACATTTTTCAGAAATCAGGGCTGTAATCAATAGTGTTTTTAGCCACACTGTGCTTAAACTACAGAATAAACTCAGAGAATAGCTGCAGGCTGGCTTATGTTAGACTATCTTTCCTTCAAGTCAGTCTGGCCTCTGTTTAGGATCAGAGCTTGAATTGGAATGGCCTATCTTGATAAATTGAAATGACTCTAACCACTTTTATTCTTTTGGAGACAGGATCTTGCTTTCTCACTCAGGCTGGAGTGCAATGGCAGGATAATGGTTCACTGCAGCCTTGAACTCCTGGGTGTAAGCACTCTTCCCACCTCAGCCTCTTGAGTATCTGGGACTACAGGCATGCACCCCCATGCCTAGCTAATTTAAAAAATATTTTTGTAGAGGCAAGGCCTCACTATGTTGCCCAGGCTGGTCTTGAACTCCTGGCCCCAAGTGATCCTGCTGCCTCGGCCTCCCAAAGCATTGGGATTACAGGTGTGAGCCCCTGCATCTGGCCTTAAATATTTATTTTTTATTGAAACTCTCCAAAAAATTGCTAAAAATATTACTCAAGGAAAAACAGTCTAACAAACCAACTCAAGTGAAAATTTTGCCAACTTGCTTTTTAAGACCACAACATCCATACACTGTCTGCTTGACTTAGTTAAGAACCTTTAGCCTGGATTTTGCAGAAAAGCAATCTGGTTGGAAATGTCTGGAGGAAACAGAAAGGATATCAACATACATCTGGATTTATTAAGCAGAAGCAGAGTGCTCTGTCCCTCCCTTCTTCCTCCTTCTCTTCATAAACATCATGACAAACATTTTCAGATGTCTTTCCAGGTGCTGGAGAGACAAAGAGGAATGACACTGCCAGTGTTTCTCATTTTACAGAATTATAAACTGAGGTCCAGAAAACTTAAATCAGCAAAGAAATACACCTGGTAATTGACTAAGGTGGGATTTCAATTCATGCCTGTCTGAACACAATTCCAACAAAGAAATCCTTTGTTGGAAAGAAACCAAGACTTTGGACAACCCTAGGCAATTATTAAAGTGTCTCTCAGGTCTTTTACCTTCACACAGTTGTCTTTAAAGTTTTTTTCTTCCTCACCTCTGCACCTCCACCCAAAGGCCCACTGTCCTTTTGTCATCCGTATTCACTTAGAAGTCCAACATAGATTTGTATGAAGGAAGGGCATTCTTCTTTTTGTCCCAAGAAAGAGGCATCCTCAGATTTCTCTGGGTTCAAAGGGAAAATTAGGCTTCAATGGAGGAACTGGAAATTGACTGAGCTGATATGTGGCTTTCAGCAGAGAAGCCTACATGTTTTCTTGGCTCCAGGCTTCTTTTCCTCTACTTAAAAATGAAAGTTCGTGAAACTCACCTCCCAGTGAGAGCTTCTGCCCTCGAGACTGATAAGAACCCAGTGGAGGTGACACAGATATTTCAAAGAGCAGAATCATCGAGAAACCGTGCAGCTTTCAATCAGGTTACTGGGAATGTGGCTATCAATGTAGAAAAAAAAAAATCTTTGAATGGCCACTCCAGAGTTAGGTGGCTGACCTGGGATACTAGTGAGGTATCAGATGGTTACTATTGGAAGAAACGCCATTTCTTATTTTCCTCTCCTGATAAGAGGTTTGAACACATAAATGAAATAAGAAATAGACTCAAAGCACTGCTTTTGAAGGCTTCCAATCTTACATTTGCATCCAAGGTGGAGAAAAGAGTAAGAGTGCAATATGGCAGGAAGTTTGCCTCTGTGCTATTTTTTTCGTTTTGTCTTGTTTTGTTTTGTTTTGTTTTGGTTCTGAGGTAAAACTTAATGAGGGGATAAAATGCAGGGGAGTGACAAAATATTTGACTGATATTTTTCTTTACAGTGTTCCTTTTTCCTTCCACTCCATCCTGTAAGTGGCTGCTCACAGAGGGAAAGAGAGAAAATGTAATGACCTACGGCAACAGATGCCTGCTTTCCTAGGCAATCCTTCAGGTGCTAAAGTGATAGCAAACCTGAGGAGTAAATAGCATTTTTATTTAACTAATCTAGAATTGAGGGCACTTATAACAGCTTTGAAGGAAAGGCAATCCTTTTTGGACAAGGATGATATATGGGTGGATGAAGATTGTTTTATAATTTTTTAAAATAGATGGACCAGATAATATCTGGGGCACATGCAAAGAATCTTAACAGTGTGCATTCTTGTGTCTCTTAGGGTATTCAATATTCTTATATTTAAACTGATTAATATTTACATCCCGCTGTTATGCCTCACTCTTTGCTGGAGAAAAATAATTTATCAAAATACATCTGAGTGCTACAAAAAAGATGACTACTCACTTTTCTGAATATTTTGGAAAGATTTTAATTTTTAGCAAAGATTTATTTGCTTAGGTTGCATATAATTGGAAAGTAGATATATATATATTGTGAGCTCTAGACACTTAGAACTTTGGCTGCTGCAGAAAACTCCATACTTAAAATGTGAAGCAACCTGTATATACCACCTTTTCAAACGAAAAATAAACAGCTCTTGGTTCATCTTTAACATGAAGATAACACTCTGACAAATGTGAAGAGTTCCTGTCATTTCATTTCTTAAGCACTGCTTTTTATGCTTTTCTCTGATTATCTTTCATCGTACTTTCATCATTCAGTTGTAAAGATGTAGAAGGCAGGTGTTTTGTAAACACTAGTTAATGCCAAAAGCACCATGTACACCTAGGTTCAGAGGGTAAATTTGGGAAGAGACTCACTTGTTTCTTCTTAACAATGATTATACGAAGATAAAGGCACTTCTCTGGACACACTACCAACACTATTTTAATACAACTCTCCTACCAAAACACAGTAGTTTTCAGTGTACAAGTCTTTTACCTGCTTAAGTTTATTCCTAAGTATTTTATTCTTGATGCTATTGTAAATGGGTTTTCTTAATTTCTTTCTTGAAGAGTTCATTGGCAGTGTATAGAAATGCAAATGATTTTTGCATGCTGATTTTACATCCTGGAACTTTGCTACTAAATTTATTAGTCTCTCTCAATCTCTCTCTGTCTCTCTGTCTCTGTCTCTCTCTCTCTCTGTGCGTGTGTGTGTGTGTGTAGAGTCTCTAGGCATTTCTACACATGAAATAATGTCATCTGCAAACAGAGATAATTTTACTTCTTCCTTTCTGATTTAGATGCATTTTATTTCTTTTTCTTGCCTAATTGCTCTGGCTAGGACTTTTAGTACTATGTTGAGTAGAAGTGATGAGAATGGGCATTCTCATCTTGTTCCTGACCTTAGAGGAAAAGCTTTCCATTTTTTACCACTAAGTATGATGTTACCTGTGGACTTTTCATATATGCCCATTATTATATTGAAGTCATTTCTTGTACTCCCAGTTTTTAAATTTTACTTCTTAACATCTACCAAGGAAAAGAACACATATATCTGCACAAAAACTTACAAATGAATCATAGCAACATTATTTATTACTTTTTGTATTTTTTTCTATTTTTATTTTAGGTTGAGGGGTACATGAATGGGATTGTTACAAAGATATATAGTGTGACACTGAGGTTTGGGAAATGATTGAACCCATCATGCAGGTAGTAAGCATAGTACCCAACAGGTAATTTTTGAACTCTGCCCCAATCTCTCCCTCCCATTCCTGTAGTCTCCAGTGTCTACTGTTCCCACCTTTACGTCCATATGTACCCAATATTTAGCTCCCACTTAGTAGTAAGAACATGTGGTATCTGGTTTCCTGTTTCTGCATTAGTCTGTGTAGGATTATAGCCTCCAGCTCCATCCATGCTGCCATAGCAGCATTATTTATAATAGCTAAGAACTGTAAACCACACAAACATCCCATTGGTTGAAGATGAATGAGCAAAATGTGGTATATTCAGGCAATGAAACACTACTCAGCAATCAAAAGGCAAAAAATACGGATATATGCAACAAGAACGGATTTTGAAAACATTTACTAAGTAGGCAGGCACCCAAGACTACATATTGCCTGATTCCAGTTATGTAAAATTTATAGAAAAGGCAGAACTACAGAGACACAAAACAGAGCAGTTATTGCTAGGGGCTGATTATAGATACAGGGATTTACTAAAAAAGGACATGAGGGAAATTCTGGAGTAACAGAAGTATTCTGTAACCATACAAATTTACTGAAACTCACCAAGCTGTGTACTGAAAAAGGATGAATTTTGTAGTGTGGAAACTACACCTCTGTAAAGCTTGGTTAGAACTGGCTAACGAAGATCCAAAGTGACATTTCAGAGAGGCACACTGATATGGGTTGGCTGTGTCCCCGCACGCAAATCTCATCTTGAACTGTAGCTCCCATAATTCCCATGTGTTGTGAGAGGGACCTGGTGGGAGACAATTGAATCATGGGGGCTGTTTCCCGCATACTGTTCTCATGGTAGTGAATAAGTCTCACGAGATCTGATGGTTTTATAAGGGGTTTCCCCTTTTGATTGGGTCTCATTCCCTTTGCCTGCTGCCATGTAAGATGTGTCTTTCACCCTCCATCGTAATTGTGACGCCTCCCAAGCCACATGGAACTGTGAGTCCATTAAGCCTCTTATTCTTTATAAATTACCCAGGCTCAGGTACGTCTTTATCAGCAGCATGAAAACGGACAAATACATATACACAGAGGATTTCAGGCATAGTGATGGGTAGTTGTGACAGACTTGCTTTCAAAGTGCAGCTATCTCTATAAAGGTCAAACTTCTCTATCTTATATAACTCCTAACAGTATCTGTATTGTTATTATGAAACAAGAAGAAATCAATCATCCTTAGATCAATGTCCAAAATACATGGGGCTTTGATGTTGGAAGTAACACTGTCGTTAAACATCTCACTCTTCTGTCTATACTTTCTTGATTATAGAATTAAGGATTATGTTCTAATAGGTCAGACTCCTCTCATTCTCCTGAAAATGGATTCTGAGCAGAATGATACTCTGCAGAAACAAGCAGCACAGCAGGATAAGAAAACCCTGTGTGTGCAGTTATGTTTTTCCATTGGACTGTAACTTGATACATTCTTCCAGATCAGGGAAGAAAAAAGATATTCTGCAGAACAGAACAGACACACTGTTGAGTTTTTAATTTAAAAGGGAATGAAAGCAGTGCACCTGTTTTGAAATGGCAGTTTTTTTCCCCTCTCTTGGTTGGGTACACATTTTAAGCTAGGACTTTCAGCAAGAAGGCTCAACAGTTCTTTCTCAAAGGAGAGAGCTGTGAATGGGGCTTTCAGGATCCATGTAGAACAGCTAAGAGACTTCATCAGGGTTTGTTGGAAAATATCTCAACACAATAAAAAATAAACTCAATTCCCCAGGAAAGAGACTACACAGGGCCAGTTCCAGGATTTATGCATACAATTAGCTCTTCCAGGAAAGGAAATCACTTTCTTCTTCAATCCCAGCACTGTTAGAACAGTGCCTCGCAAACCTGAGGATGTCACCTGCGGACCCTGTTGAAAGGTATATTCCATTTCAGCAGGCGTGGGGCAGGGCTCCTAAGCCACACTGAATCACGAGAAATTATAGACGGTTTTGAGAATTTTGGAAGAATAAAGTACAATTCATTTGAAAAGTAGCCCAGGAAGAAATAATTTCTTTTTTCATCAATATTCTTGTCACAGACAATAGTAGAGATTTTTGTGAAACTGATGAAGCTGAATAATAATTACTGTTTTGGAAGACTTTAGAAAGAGAAAGAAACCTCTGTTTTCACTTAGCCAACGGGCTAACCAAGGTCAAGTGATATTTCTGGGGCTTAAGCTGAGTCTTTTTTTTTTTTTTTTTTTGAGATGGATTCTCACTCTGTCACCAGGCTGGAGTGCTATGGTGGCGCGATCTCGGCTCACTGCAATCTCCGACTTCCTGATTCAGGCGATTGTCCTACGTCAGCCTCCCGAGTAGCTGGGATTACAGGCATGCGCTACCATGCCTAGCTAATTTTTGTATTTTTAGGAGAGATGGGGTTTCATTATGTTGGCCAGGATGGTCTCAATTTCCTTACCTCGTGATCCACCCGCCTCGGCCTCCCAAAGTGCTGAGATTACAGGTGTGAGCCACAGCGCCCGGCCTACACTGAGTCATTTAGCCACAGTGTCAGGTAGGGTAGTTCTCAGAAATACTTCTATTTAGGAAGCAACTGTCTCTGGGAAGATAAAACTTCTTTTATTTATTTATTTATTTATTTATTTATTTATTTATTTATTTTTTTGAGACGGAGTTTTGCTCTTGTTGCCCAGGCTGGAGTGCAATGGCAAGATCTTGGCTCACCGCAACCTCCGCCTCCCGGGTTCAAGTGATTCTCCTGCCTTAGCCTCCCAGGTAGCTGGGATTACAGGCACATGCCACCACGCCTGGCTCATTTTGTATTTTTAGTAGAGACAGGGTTTCACCATGTTGATCAGGCTGGTCCTGAACTCCCGATTGCAGGTTATCCACCTGCCTTGGCCTCCCAAAGTGCTAGTATTACAGGCATAAGCCACTATCCCTGGCTGGAAGATCAAACTTCCTTACCTTCTGTGTTACTTCTAATATTGTTTGCATTGTTATTATTAAAAAAGAGGAAATTACTTGTCCCTAAATCAGTGGCTAATATTCCTAAAAGATAAGTTATCGTGATTTAAAATTCTATGGCATGCTGTCAGAGACTTTTCTAAGCAGTATGATGCATCTATGGAAGTCCATTTAACTTTCACAACAATGCTGTAAAGCAGGCACAGTTATTATATTTCAGAGATGAGGAGACTAATGCTTAGAGTGTGAGTATCTCATTTAGATCACATTATCTGTATTTCTTGCTTCTTCCATAATGCTGTTTCTAAGCCACTAGACTCTACCATAGGGCAGAGATTTTTAAATCTGGCTACACATTAGAATTACTGTCATAGTCAGTTCAGGCTGCTGTAACAAAAATACCACAGACTAGGCGGCTTACACAACAGAAATCTACTTCTCACAGTTCTGGAGGCTGTGGAGTCCAAGATCAAGGTGCTAGTTTATTCAGTTCCTGGTGAGGAAGGGCTCTTTTCCTGCTTTGCATATGGCCACCTTCTTGCTGTATCCTCACAAGGTAAAGAAAGATATCTCTCATATCTCTTCTTTAAAGGGCAACTGATCCCATTCTTGAAGGGTCTCTCCTTACGACTGGATAACTTTCCAAAGGCCCCATACCTTCAAATACCATTATATCAGGGATTAGGGCTCCAATATATATTTGGGGGGAATATAGACATTCAGTCCATAGCAATCACCTTTGCGCTATCCAAAATATTGGTGCTTAGACCCCACCAATACCAATGGAATTCCTTATTGAAGTATAGGCAGAGATTTTTTTTAATATCCCAGATGATTACCACGAGCAGTCAGGATTGAGAGAGTACCATAAAGCACTTTTTATAGAAGTGTAACATGGTCTCAATTCAGTTAAGTAAGTCTTCTTGGGTAAGGCCCAGGGCTAGGCATAGGAATATGATGATGAGTAAAGACAACAAGTTACTGAAACAGTCCTGCCACCAGGGTGCCCCTTCCCTTCTTTGTGTACTAATAAATACCAATTCCTTTCCAAGATCCACCTTCCCTTCCACTATCTCTTCATCCATGACATCTTCCATGAATCAGACTCAAAGCACAGCTGGCAGAATCTCTCCTCTCCCAAGTACGCCCACTGTCCCTAATGCACGTCCCTGCTATGGCTTCCATCCCACTGTATAGCATGTCTTGTCAATTGTAAGCTACCCAAGGGACCACAATTTCCTCTCTTTTTGCTCCTGTAGAATGCAGTCGCCACACCCATTAGCAGGACCTCAATAAATGTTCCTGGAACCAAGGAGAGAACTTCGGATGGTAATAAAAATGAATAAAGAATTACATTTTACCTCTTTCAAGATTTCAAACAAAATAATCTATGTAAAAGCATTTAGAAAACTGATAGCTGCAATATATGTAATAATACCAATAGTGCTCATTAACTTAAATGAGTGTTTTTTCAGAGTCAACTACACTATAGAGGAATCCAATCTGAGAGTGCACTAAACTATAGGGTGACCTCATATTGCTAGAATGTCCACAAGGATCCCTAATTTTCGCCCTTGAGGAACTAGGTGAGAGGACTTTGTGATTAAAAGCATATAAAGGCTGGGCACGGTGACTCACACCTGTAATCCCAGCACTTTGGGAGGCCGAGGAGGGTGGGTCACGAGGTCAAGAGATTGAAACCATCCTGTCCAACAGGGTGAAACCCTGTCTCTATTAAAATACAAAGATTAGCTGGGCGTGGTGGCATGTGCCTGTAATCCCAGCTACTTGGGAGGCTGAGGCAGGAGAATCGCTTGAACTAGGGAGTCATAGTTTGCAGTGAGCTGAGATTGTGCCACTGCACCCCAACCTGGGTGACAAAGCGAGACTCCATCTCAACAACAACAACAACAAAATGCAAAAATTAGCTGGGCATGGTGGCACACATCTGTGGTCCCAGCTATTCAATAGGGAGGCTAAGGCAGGAGAATTGCTTGAACCCGGGAGGCAGAGGTTGCAGTGAGCCGAGATCATGCCACTGCACTCCAGCCTGGTGACAGAGCAAGATTCTGTCTCAAAAAAAAAAAAGCATATAAAGAGGTTGATATCAGAGGCCAGATATTGTCATTTCACATTTTTCTTCAGGGAACAATAAAAAAAATTGGCACAAAATCTACCAGAAAGGAAGTGAAAATCAACATAGAACACAGATGACAAGCAACCTGCAGAAATCACCTGCTGATATGGTTTTGCTGTGCTCCCACCCAAATCTCACCTTGAATTGTAGCTCCCATAATCCCCATGTGTTGTGGGAGGGGTCCATTGGGAGGTAATTGAATCATAGGGGTGGGTTTTTTTCCCTCTGCTGTTCTCATGATAGTGAATAAGTCTCATGAGATCTGATGATTTCATAAAGGGGAGTTTGCAGGCACATGCCCTCCCTTGCCTGCTGCCACGTAAGATGTGACATGCTCCTCCTTGCCTTCTGGCATGATTGTGAGGCATCCCCAGCCATACGGAACTTTGAATCAATTAAACTTTTCCTTTATAAATTACCCAGTCTTTATTAGCAGTGTGAGAACAGACTAATACACCTGCCTTGGATGCAAGTTAGAAATCGGCTGCGGCTGAGACCAGCTAGGATCTGTGCCAAAGCCTGTGTCTCGGTCCTTTTGGGCTGCTATACCAAAATGCCATAGACTGGGGAGCTTTTAAACAATACAAATGTATGTCTCACAGTCTTGGAGGCTGGGAAGTCCAGGATCAAGGCACTGGCAGATTTGGTGCCTGGTGAGGGCTCACTTTTTGATTCATAAATGGTGCCTTCTCGTATGTGTCCTCCTGTGGTGGAAGGGGCAAACTATGCTTTCTTCAGCCCCTTCTACAGACTCCAACTCATTCATGAAGGCTCTCTGCCAAGCCTGTCCAGTCTGTGGCCCACATGCCACATGCCCAGGATGGCTTTGAATACAGCCCAACACAAATTCATAAACTGTCTGAAAACATTACAAGGTGTTTTTGGCAATTTTTTGTTAGTTCGTCAGCTATCATTAGCGTATTTTATGTGCGGTGCAAGACAATTCTTCCTTGGCGGCCCAGGGAAGCCAAAAGATTGGACACCCCTGCTCTACGCTTATGACCTAATCACCTACCAAAGGCTCTACTTGATAATATCATCACATTGGGGCATTAGGTTTCAATAAATGAATCTGGAGGGTTACAAACATTCGGTTCCTAGCTCCTGGAGAAACAGTTCTCAGTATGGTTCCCAGGCCAACATCAGGAGCACCAGTAACTTGTCAGAAATGCAAATTCTTGAACACACCTCAGGCCCAGTGAATCCAAAGTCTTGAAGGAGGGCTCTGACAATCTGGATTTTACAACACTTTCCAGGTGATTCTGATGTACTCTAAAGTTAAAGAACAACTTATCTATTGTACTCAAAACCTTTATTGTCTTCTCTCTCTCTCTTCTGTACAATGTTACCCTGGTCACAGGGTTCATTTATTACATCACAGCTTCTGCCTGGCCAACAGTAAGATGCATCTAGATTTTAGAGCCATTGAGATGTGAAAAACCTGTGTCTTCAAATCACTGACATATGGTGGAACACAGAGTGCGTCTGCATTGCCAGTCATTTCTAAAGGAACCCCAAAGGGAAAAGGAAGGAGCCACATGTTGATTTTGCCCCAGAGGTCTGTGGGATTCCTGTTTTCACTTCTTTTGTTGGTGACACGATATGGCGGATGAAGTGGGTAGAGGGACCTAAAGGTGCCAGGACTCTGGTGCCTGCTCCTGACCCCAGGACACAGACTAGCTCACTTGGATGATGGATAATCACGACTTAGCACAGGACGTCTCCAGCTCCCTCCTGGCCTATCTCCCTTGAGTAAGGAATTTTACATGGAGGTCTAAACTGATTATCTTGAAGCTCAATAAAGTTAGATTTTAAATGCTTGTTACCACAAAAGAGGTTACCTTTCTTGGAAATGTTAATTAGCTTCTTGTGTGTGTGTATGTTTTCACAATATATACAAATGTGTATATACCGTGTTTTCACAATATATACAAATATATTTGTGTTTTCACAATATATACAAATATCTAAATATCAAGTTGTATATCCTAAATATATACAATTGCTATTTGTCACTTATACCTCAGTAAGACTAAAAAAATGAGACAGTCCACTAAATTATTGGTAATAGTTTCCTGTTGGTAATAGTGTTCCCGGAGGCTAGAAAAGAGGGGTGGATTTCACTCTCAATGCTACCTATAGAAGATTCTTATTCTTTAATTGAAAAAAATTAAAGAGAAAATAGTTTGTGTAGAATAAGTGCACTGATATAGGAAGCTATTCATATCTTAAAAGATAAAGTGATTTAAAAAATAAGTATACACTATACCATTTCATTTTGTTAATTATATACACACACAGAAGTTTGTAAGGCTAGAAAGCACCATATTAACAATGGTTGTCACTAAATAAGAAGGTTGTACATAAAAAAATTAGCACCCTGTTAACAGAGTTTGCTTAGTTAAGCCCTGCTTATTTTCTCAGGGATTAAGATGCAAACTCCTAAGCATTCTGATAGTCAGAGTGGGTTCTGGTAAAGAAGATAGAAAAAAATCCTAATTCAGCCTTCTCTCTCTTTCTCATTTTATAATAGATTGTGACTTCGTTCTTTAACAAAAGCACTCTTCCACTGAAAAGACTCTTTTCTGTATGTGGAGTTTTTTTTTTTTTTTCTTTTTTTTTTTTTTTTTTTTTAAGAGTATTCTTGTGGCGGGTGGATCATGAGGTCGCGGGGGCGCGATCTTGGCTCACTGCAAGTTCTGCCTCACGGGTTCACGCCATTCTCCCGCCTCAGCCTCCCGAGTAGCTGGGACTACAGGCACCTGCCACTACGCCCGGCTAATTTTTCATATGTTTGGTAGAGACAGGGCTTCGCCGTGTTAGCCAGGATGGTCTTGATCTCCTGACCTCATGATCCACCCGCCTCGGCCTCCCAAAGTGCTGGGATTACAGGCGTGAGCCACCGCGCCCAGCCTTATGTGGAGTTTTTTAACTGATCACAGTAGAGCTTTAGACCAGTGATAAGCAAAGCAGGGATGTGCTATTATCTTAAAACAACGGAGGCTTGTTTTAAGTAGATAGTCCTCACTGCATCAGCTAAGCCCGCAGAAGAAAACACACTAAGAGAAAATGAAAAACGAACAAAAACAAACAAATGAAATATTCTTTCTGTGAATTAGAAGAGTGTTCTTAAGCAAAAGTAAAGTAAGTGAATTAAAATAAGCTTCATTGGGAAATATTTTTTCACCTTTAGAGTTTATGCTCATTCGGACACAATGAAAAAATATTATTTGTTCAGTTCTCTACAGTGGTGAGAAACAAGTACTTTTAGAATATTACATAAAAATGAAAAGGACAAACAAATGTTTCTTACAGTTTTCTGAATGATCTCTAATGCCAAACTGATAATAAATGAAGCTTAATAAATGAATATATTAAGCTTAAAATATAAATAGTCAATTTATTCATCCATAAAGCCTATCTTTAAAAACAGCAAATATCCTTGTAAATGGTAATTGTCATATCCTTTGTAGATTGTGATTTAGTCTTGCAGTAGGTAATTATCCTAAGACCCTGAGAGTAATTTATCAATAAGACAGAAAGAGAGCGTATGCTTACTTTAATTAAGAGGGACGCTCACATGTGGAGCTCAGTTGATTCTAAGTGTTTAAAAAATATACAATTTTCTCTCAAATCTAGATGACCTCTGATGATAATTAGCGTGGTGACCCTGGAATAATTTCCTACGAACACTAGTGGAACAAAGCTTTCTTTTTCTTTTTAGAGAACTGAAGACTGCACATTTCAGTGAAGCTGAGTCTTAACCTCTGTGCTTTTGAAGGTAACTTACTTGGACTGCGGGATGATTGTACCATGACATAAGATAGGAAATTACATGTGTTCCCATGACTCTCTTTCATTGGCCTGAGCCATGACATCAGCGGTCGGGTAACCCTGAGCAGGGCTGACCAAAGCCTTTTCCATGAGGACGTGCTCTTGGAAGCAAGCAGGGACCACGGCAGAAGGCTGGGCTTCCCCTTCCCTCTCCCCCAGGCCTGGCAGCTAGGGGTAGAACTCCCAGGATTGCCCTACTGATTTTCAAACTGACATATTTACAGTGGTTGATTTCTCATCTTAAAAAATCACGGGATAGACACTAGTACATCAATGTTCAGAGAAGCATTATTCACAATAGGTGAAAAGTAAAAACAACTCAAATGTTCATTGATGATGACTGCGTAAACGCAATAGGGTACCTGCATATGACAGAATATTATTTAGCCTTGAAAAAGATGAAGATGTGACATATGCTACAACAGAAATGAACCTTGATCACTTACCTCATTGTGCAAGGTAAAATAAGCCAGATACAAAGGACAAGTACTATATGATTTCATTTATACAAAGTACCTAGAGTAGTCACACTCATAGCAAATAGAACGGTGGTTGCCAAGGGCTGAGAGGAGAGAGAAATGGGGAGTTACTGTTTAATAGGCAGAGTTTCTGTTTGAGAAGGTAAGTTCTGGAGATGTAGGGTGATAATGTTTACACAACAATATGAATCTACTTAATGATACTGAAATGTTCACTTACAATTAAAATGGTAAATTGTATGATATGTTTAACACAATAAAGATAAAAATCATAAAACAAGAAGGCAATCATTTCCCCCACCATAATAAATTGCACCAAAGGCTGGGTGTGGTGGCTTGTGCTTATAATCCCTGCACTTTGGGAGTCTGAGGCAGAGGATCACTTGAAGCCAAAAGTTTGAGACTAGCCTCGAAACATAGTGAGGCCCTATCTCTACAAAATATTAAAAAATTTAGCCTCATCTGGTGGTGCATGCCTGTAGGCCCAGCTACATGCAAGGCTGAGGCTGGAGGAATCGCCCGGGCACAGGAGGTCAAGGCTGCAATGAGATATGATGGTGCCACTGCACTACAGCCTAGGGACAGAGTGAGACCCTGTCTCTAAAACGTAAAATAAAACAGAAATTGTATAAAACCCCACAAACCTTCACAAAAACAAAAAGTAATCACAAGGAGATGCTTGGTCATCTTAGTATTATGGAAAAATGATGGACTATTCGACTAGTGTTGTTAGAGATAAAAAGTGGCCAAATGCTTTTGAAGGATTGAGAAATGACTTTTGGGTGTGGTAATGACAAATACAGGGAAAATTTGTATGGATGAAGCAAAAATACATGGATGCTGTAAATACTAAAATATGTACCATGTGTTGGAGATGCTTTCTTTCCCTTCCTCACCAACATGGGCTAGTCAAATGCCCATTAGCTACCAGAGGTCTGCATGAGGTTCACCATCATCAAAAAACATCTCATGAGTCCAGGAGTTTAAGATCAGCCTAGGCAACACAGCAAAACCCCTTCTCTACAAAACATACAAAAAAATTAGCCAGATGTGATAGCATGTGCCTATAGTCCCAGCCCCTCAGGAGGCTAAGGTGGGGGGGATTGCTTGAGCTCAGGAGGCAGAGGTTGCAGTGAGCCAAGATCATGCCACTGTACTCCAGCCTGGGTGAGAGAGCAAGACCCTGTCTCAAAAAAAAAAAAAAAAAAAGAAAGAAAAGTAAAACATCTGGTGGTGCAAATACACAAATAGAAACAAATACACAAAAAAGAAACACAAAAAAGAAATACACAAAAAGGAACAACTGGGGGAACAAATACACACACACACACAAAAACAAGTGATTTCCTGGATCCATTTACAATCTAGGAAATAATAGGAAGCCAACAAAACTATTTGTAAAATAAATAAAATACTCTGAAATCTAATTTTACAGTTTCGTCCCAGACACTCCATATTTTTCCCTTACATTTTTACAGAATCAGGTGTGTATAGTGGAAAGAGTATTGGCTTTGGAACTACACTGTTGACTTTTAGTGTTGTACCCTTGAACTTCTCAGCCTCAGTTTACTGACTACTAAATTGGGGAAAATGGTACTGACCTTTCAGATTTTCTTTGCAGAGTAAATGAGATAAGGAAAATGCCAAACATAAGAGACTAACACACAGCCAATATTCAGTAAATTCTGGCTTGTTTCCTTTCTCTCCTTTCCCCTTTTCACAGTTAATCAAGATTTCAGAAGTGCAGGCATGAGGTTGGAAGGCATAGTGTAGAGGAGTGGGTAGGAACGTGAGTCATGATGAATGCCAGCTGTCAGGAACGGAATCCCAGTGCAGCAATCTGCCAGCTGTGTAACCTCAGGCAGGTTTACCTAATCTCTCACTTTTTGCAGAAATATAATTTAGCCTAGGAAATTATAAATCCACTTTACATTTTAAGTGAAAACGGTATGAAATGGAATTCATCAGAATTTGTTTGTAAGGCACACTTCTATAGTAGTATTGCAAAAAAAACGGTTCATCTATATGTGAACTTGCATGTTTAAAGAACACCAACTGTGACACAGGGAGGGGAACATCACATACTGGGGCCTGTCGGTGGTGGGGGACTAGGGGAGGGAGAGCATTAGAAGAAATACCTAATGTAGATGACGGGTTGATGGGTGCAGCAAACCACCATGGCACGTGTATACCTATGTAACAAACCTGCACTTTCTGCACATGTATCCCAGAACTTAAAGTATAATTTAAAAAATTCAACCAACCATGTTAGAGGAAAGATAAAATTATTCTATTCTTTTTAGAGAAAGTGGAAACAAAATTGTTGTCATATGAGAAAGCAGTCAAACAATATACAAGCTAAAAAAAGTAGGAAAGTATTTTCTGGAGATGTGTTAATAAAAATGTGTGTCCAGATTTTATAACAATTGTGGTATTTTTCAGCTTTTTATAGATTTCTGTGATTTCTTTTTTGTTCCAAATAAACACACACATTTGTACATAATTCTGTCTTTTTCATTTTATATTCATTCTCTTAAATTGAGCACCACAGTTGGTTTCTGGAATTGCCTCTTACCATATCTTGTTCAAGTGAGTTAAGAAGGAAGTAGAGGCGGGGGCAGAAGAAGGTTCAGGGGTGTGGGAGGCAGGAAGTCCACCTACAGAATCACGTTCTCTTTGTGCAACTGTCCTAAAAACTGTGGTGAAAACAAATATAAGAAGAAAAACCATACTCATAACTGCTTTTTGAAGATCTGTTATTATTTTCATATTTTGAGACTTTTTTTGAGATATGAAATAGTTGAACTAATTTACATTCCCACCAACAGTGTAAAAGCATTCCTATTTCTCCACCACCTCGCCAGCATCTACTGTCTCCTGACTTTTTAATAATCGCCATTCTGGCTGGCGTGAGATGGTGTTTCATTGTGGTTTTGATTTGCACTTCTCTGATGATCAGTGATGTTGAGCTTTTTTTCATATGTTTGTTGGCCACGTAAATGTCTTCTTTTGAGAAGTGTCTGTTCATAGCCTTTGCCCAATTTTTGATGGGGTTGTTTTTTTTCTTGTAAATTTGTTCAAGTTCCTTATAAATTCTGGATATTAAACCTTTGTCAGATGGATAGATTGCAAAAAATTTTTCTTATTCTGTAGGTTCACTCTCATGATACTTTCTTTTGCTGTGCAGAAGCTCTTTAGTTTAATTAGATCCCATTTGTCAATTTTGGCTTTTGTGACAATTACTTTTGGCATTTTTGTCATGAAGTCTTTTGCCATGCCTATGTCCTGAAGCGTATTGCCTAGGTTTTCTTCTAGCGTTTTTATGGTTTTGGGTTTTATGTTTAAGTCTTTAATCCATCTTGAGTTAATTTTTGTATAAGGTATAACATTTTCTTCTAGGTTTTTTTTTGCTTGTTTATCTGGCATGTACTTTTTTTGTGTGTGTGTTTTTTTTTTTTTGGTTGTTTATATGGCATGTACATTTTAGGAAATTGAGGTTAGGCTATTTAGAGTTTTTCATTATGTCTTTTCACCTCATATTATATTATGTTCAAAAGTCTTCAAAATGTGATGTTTCAAAGATATGTTATTTGAAAAATGAATCTATTTTAAGTTTAAAAACTATATAATATTAGACATTTTGATTATTTATATTTCTGCCATATGAAATAAATAATAGGACTTACTGGCTCAAGGGATGTAAGGAAATCTTGTTCAGTCATTAGGTGACAATCTGCTTAGTGACTTCCATAGTCACATATGAGAAGGAATACAGGCTGTACAGAATTAGGAAGGTAAACAAGAATCAACAACATCAACATCAACAAACTCTGGGGAAGAGGGAGATCTGATAGTTGATGCATTATGTTATATACAATGCCCAGTCCTCAACAAAAAATTTATCAGATATATGAAAAAACAGAATAGTACATCTGACTCATATACAAGGAAAAAAGCAGTAAATGTTCCCAAGGAAGCCTAAATGTTGACTATAGGAGACAAAGATTTAAAATCAATTATTATGAACATGTTCAGAGAACTAAGGCAAACCATCTCGGAAATCCACGCTGAGACACATCATAGTCAAATTCTGAAAAACCAAAGCAAAGGAATCACGAAAGCAAAAGAAACTTCAGATACTTAAGGTATTTTCTCCTTCTTCCAGACAGGAAAATATATATATACTGGGAATGCTCAATATTTTCAGTATTTACTGCAAAGTAATGAAATATCAATGTCAAGGCATTGTATGAATAAAAAGCCTTTCCTAATATTGCCCAAAAATAAACCAATAGGACAGTTCAGCAGGATTTTTAGGATCCAATAGACTGCAAGCACAGGAATCCAAGCTGTAGTGGCTTAAAACACAAAAGAAGATTAAGAAGTCAACGTTAACAGGGTTATTTAGCTCATCAGTGGCATCAAGGCCCCAGGTTCTGTCCATTCTGCTTCAATGAGGACCCTTCCCATTTCAGTGCTTGTTGTTTTATGGTCACAGATAACTACAAGGCTACTCATACAGCTGCATTCTTTTTTTTTTTTCTTTTTTTTTCTTTTTTATTATACTTTAGGTTTTAGGGTACATGTGCACAATGTGCAGGTTTGTTACATATGTATCCATGTGCCATGTTGATTTGCTGCACCCATTAGCTGGTCATTTAGCATTAGGTATATCTCCTAATGCTGTCCCTCAGGTGCTGGAGAGGATGTGGAGAAATAGGAACACTTTTACACTGTTGGTGGGACTGTAAACTAGTTCAACCATTGTGGAAGTCAGTGTGGCGATTCCTCAGGGATCTAGAAGTAGAAATACCATTTGACCCAGCCATCCCATTACTGGGTATATACCCAAAGGACTATAAATCATGCTGCTATAAAGACACATGCACAGCTGCATTCTTAACAGGAAGGAAGAGTCAGAAGTAGGTGGGATCTTTCTTCCCAACTGAGTTCCCCCTTATGTCTGCTGGCCAGAGCAAGGTCACATGACTACCTGTAGCTGCAGAGGGGTCTGGGAGTGTGTGTTTCTAGCAAAGGTAATACAAGAGACACGACATGAGTAGCTTAGGCTAGTCATGATTCATCCCTTATAGCTTGGCACATTGTCATCCTGGACAAAACTTAAGTTCTCTTAGCAAGAAAAAAGGGAGCGGGCCGGACCCAGTGGCTCATGCCTGTAATCCCAGCACTTTGGGAGGCCAAGGCAGGCAGATTATGAGGTCAAGAGATTGAGACCATCCTGGCGAACATGGTAAAACCTCGTCTCTACTAAAAATACAAAAATTAGCCAGGCGTGGTGGTGGGCGCCTGTAGTCCCAACTACTCGGGAGGTTGAGGCAGGAGAATAGCTTAACCCTGGGAGGTGGAGGTTGTACTAAGCCCAGATTGCGCCACTGCACTCCAGCCTGGTGACACAGCGAGACTCCTTCTCAAAAGAAAAAAAAAGAAAAAAGGGAGCAAGGATGATGGGTAACTAACAGAGTTCATGACAGATGGGAAATCACCTTTTTGGACATTTTGTTGGACATTAAAAGTAACGGCAAAAGCCACAATTATTTTACACCAAACTAATAGTTGAGAGTAAGAATTATCCATTGTATATCTCCCAACTTCATTTTTATTCAGTGCTCAGTAGAATGCTTGTCGAATGGTACCTGCTTTTTAGCTGTAGGTTGGATATATAATGAGTAAATAAAATGCTTGGTCTTTGATAACTTGTACTTTGGGCTGAAAATTACTCAATCCATTGATAGAAATAGAAAATCAGGAGCAGAGTGTTTGTACACTGAAATTTTGTGCCCAGAGAAAATTTTTAGTTATAACTGAAGAGAATCTAAAGTACCATATTAACTAATTTTCTAGCTTTTACATAAATAGGAAAGCTCTGAAAGTGTCACAGATTTAGTATCCCTTAGCAGTGCTTGAGCCTCAGAGGCAGACACAAATGGGCTCTTTGCCATCTTCCCACTTAAGCAGGAAGCACTGAGCAAGACTATGTTTCAAACCTCTTTCCTGGAAATGCTGCTGTAGCAAGACAAAAGCTTCACGAGTAAAAAGGCTAATCAATGAATTGTTTCCAACATTCTTACTGGTGCTGTGTTCAAAAGCAGAACTTTCCCATAATGGTTTCCTGATGAAGGCGGGGAGTGTGTGTTCAGATGTGTCATTCTCTCTGTGTGTGAATTTGAAGCTTGGGACATTATAGTTGATTTTGTATGACACGTCTGAATAATGTGCAATGAATTTTTTCTGTTATATAAAATTTGGGATCTTAAAAGACAAGAGTCTGAAATTAAATTCTTCAGGAACTGCAGGGGAATACATTTTCTACAGCAATGTACAATTTAGATAATAAATGTCAGCGTAAAACCCTCGTAATCCTATAATCAAGACACTTGCTGCTAACATTTTGGTGAATTTCCTTTACTAGTTCTAATTTAATGTCATTTAAAAGTATAAAATTAATGTACATTCACTGTAAGAAATAAGAGTGGTACCAAAGGTAGAAATCAATTTGCTTCTTCAAACTCCACGGACTACTCTCCAAAGTTAACTCCTGTTAATGCATTATCGCTTATCCTTCCAGGCATTTCAGCATGCTTATTTTTAAAGCTCAGAAAGCATTCACCACCCATCCTCTTATTCCATGAGAAACAGGAGAGTTAGATTGTGCTTTGTGTAAAGAGACTCTTCTGAGGGTCCTGATAGATAATGCATTCAACTTGGATAAGAACATCTTTTATTTTCAGCTCAGCTTAAGACCCACTTCTGAAAGTCACTTAAGTTCTTTGTGCTATTTATCCATTTACAAAGTGAATAATGCATAATTCAATTATTTCATACATATTTATAGCATAACTACAATGTACTTGGCATACTACTGGGTATTTAGAGGGCTGTGCAAAATTTGGTGCTGAGCCAGATTTGTGTATGCAATGCAAAAGAAAGATTAAAAATTTTGTGACTCTGATTGTTTTAGTTACCTATGTTTACATAACAGATGTCCTTAATACTTAACGACGTCCAATAACAATAATAATCAGGTCATAAACATGTGATTTGGGCAGGGCTTGGCAAAGAAGGCTTGTTCTTGCTTCATACAACATCAGTTAAAGCAAGTTGACTTGGGCTGGAGGATGTACTTACAGAATCCCTATACTCATATGACTGGCAATATGATCCTCGCTGTTGGCCGAGAGCTCACGGGGATGAGGGCCTGGACCTTGCTTCCTTTTTGCACGGACTTCCCACGAATGTTTCTGTAGCATGGTGGTTTGTTTGCAAGAATGAGCGCAAGAGATAGGATAGCTGCCAGTTTCTTAATTCTTTGGACTGGAAACTGGACAGCAGCATTGCTGCTATATTCTATTGGTCAAGCAAGCACAGAACCAGGTTCAAGTTCCAGGGACTTAGACCTGCTTCTCAATGGGAAGCATGTTAAAGGAACTCGAAGCTGTACTTTGTAAGTGGATACGTGTGTGTGTGTATTTAATGTAGCATTGTCACCCTTCCTCTGATAAGATAATTTGTCTCTTTATGGGGAATTTGTTCATCTTTAACCATCCATTCCATAGAATGCTGGTGGTTTCAATGTTTTCTGTCCATTGACCACAAGGTGGGTATATGATCTCAGTCTAGCCAATGGTAATACCTATACACATGGCCACAGTGATTGATGGTTGGTCCTAGGTAGACACATGCTCCACTAGGCCAATCATATTTCTTCATTGGTACTACTACAAACAGAACGAAAGATAGAACATTCCTCCCTGATTCTTCTAGTATTGCTTTGTGGTGATGGTAAAAGCCACACCCTTGCCACACGAAAGAAGCTTGTCTGAAATAGGTGTGGATCTCATATGCCATGTAAATACTCGCACATAATAGACAACTTGGCTGGGTGTAAATTTCCTCTTTAGTAATAGTATCTACTTTGCAGTGTTGTCATAAGGAGTAAATGGGACATGGTAGACACTCATTAAATGTATAATTATCATGGCATTATTAATATAGATATAAATTGGTGAAAATATTGAAGTTCTTTAAAACAGAAGTTTGCACATGTTTGAAGTCATATAGCCCTTACCTTTTGGAGGGCATGACAACTTGATCAAAGGAAAAGATGTGAACGATGTAAGTTAGCAAAAGTGAACATACACGTAAAATGTGCACTGAATTTCATCCAGGGGTACTACATGTTATAGGGTTTCAAATAACAATAGTTATTACAATAATTAGACATTACAAATACAATATTTCATTATGCATTTATTTTTCTTATCTACAATATGATGAAGTAAGCTTTACATGCATGCTACAACAATGGTAGTACTTATCGTCTGTAGGCAGCATCCCTTCAAAGACATCTAGCAGACATGCCCTATTAATGAGCATGGAGGAGGGAGTATAATATTAATAGACAAAGATTGGCTTCATAAATGGTATCCTCACAAAAGTTCCAAATGTAAACATTTCACAAAAATGGGAATGTACCTGCAATTGCAGATACATGTGCAATTAAATTATGACTAACTTGTTTTCTGATTTCTGCATTTTATAAATAAAACCTTAGGGTTTTACCAGTGATAGACTACATAACTCATCTGTGATAAATTCTTTCCAGTTCTGAAACCATATTACTTAATTGTATATTCACATCTTCCTCAAAACTGAGTGTATTTCTTTAAAATGGAAAGTATGTGTCAAGACATAATAAGCTTTGGTGGGAGGCAGAAGATACAAGAAGGGCTGAGGTTAATGGCCCATTGGTGAAAACGTCTGTCTTGGAAGAGCTGTGCAATATTTTTTCCTGCCAGGGAGATCTGTCACCCAATTCAGTTTACCTAGTTAAGGGAGCAGGTATAACAATTTACGTATTATGCCCAAATCAGGTTTTAAGAAGCCTTAATTGGCTCTTGAATTACCTGAGTGGACTGCTCAATGTTATTCTTCTACACCTCTACTTTTCCTCCCAAATCACAGGATTGTCATATTGGGTCCTTAGATTGGAGCCAAGATGAAAAATACACATGCAAACACACCCAAAATGAAGAACTAAGATTACATTTGTAGAAAAGCTTATTGTCAATAAAATTTTCTCAACATTAACTTAAGCTATGAAAGATGGTGTTGACGAAGTTTCTTGACATCTGTCCCAGGGTATGTAAAAATAGTATAATAGAATATCTGATTACCAAGGGAGTTTCCATTTTCAGACTGTTTTCAATGTTTATTTTCAGACAAAAAATACGTTGTTGCTCATTTTGCTGCATTAAACACTGTATTATCAGAATTCCATTTTCATATTTGCTACTGTTACTGGCATATACATTTGTTTTTGCCTTAGGTTCAGTAATATGAATGTCACTTTGAAAAAGGCACCAATATGGCAGTGTCTGCTGATGCAAAACCAATAAAATCTACTGACTTTATTTAGGCATAAGGAAGTAACTTGATTAGAATACCTGATGCTATATTTGAGGCTAACCAAGTAATCTGCATGTCCTCTGTTGATTCATACTGCATAAGCCACGCATTACACCAGATTAAAACAGTATTTGACATCCTTTAAAGCAGGGATGAATACACCACCCCTCCATTATTTCATTAGAAACTATTTTTAAAGTAGCTTTAACTTACTGAATATAACATTATAAAATTGAATATAAAACTGGAAGATTTCTAACAGTATCAGGCTCTGTGTACTTTCCTTCCTCCTTTATTATTTTTTAGATATTATGGGGACAGAAAAGCTATACAATCTGCATAGTGGAGAAGCTGGAGTCAGCTTGGCATTAAACAAATACCCACAGATCATCTTCCTAGTTACCTTTCAGCTTTCTCCCAATGCTAAAGTTGAATGAGCAGGGTTCCCAAACAAATATATCTTAACCACAATTTAAAGACAGTTTTAAAAGAAACAATCTTTCTTACAGGTATCAATCATTCTTGCTTAATCGCTACCTTCCACAGAGTGGGTTTTCAGAACAGTTTCTGTTGCTCACAGCACCGCTGGAGGAGATAGAAGGTACAAGCAAAGGATTATTAAATACCTGCTGCAGTGGAACTCCACATCATCCCCACCCCTGCCAAAGCAGCTGGCTCCCTGCTTGGGGACAAAGACACAAAGAGCCCACTTTAATGAGTTACATCTTTGAGTCTGAAGAAAATTTTGTATATTGGAAAAAAAAAATCTCACAAAGGTCTTAAGCAAAACTGTAATATCTATAGATGGGATGTAGCTTGGTAGATATTAGCAATGATTACAGTGGCATAATGATGACTTTCATGTTTTTTTCTATTTCCATGAGCTTTTTATATTTTTGACAACAAATATCAATATATTTTGTAATCACAAAAGCTATTTAAAAATGTATGCTTTATCCAAGCTCTCATATTTACTTTTTATTTATTTATTTATTTATTTTAAAGTCAAGAAGAAACTTTATTCTTAAAGACAGCAGTTTGAAGTGTCACGGCATTCATTTAATTTGCAAATACTTAATATTCAGGCATCATGAAAATACTTAAGTTAATATAGAGCGTTTTGTTTGTTTGTTTGTTATTTTTCAGACAGAGTCGCACTCTGTTGTCCAGGCTGGAGTGCAGTGGCTCACTGCACAACCTCCACCTCCTGGGTTCAAGCGATTCTCCTGCCTCAGCCTCCCAAGCAACTGGGATTACAGGCATGCGCCACCATGCCTGGCTAATTTTTGTATTTTTAGTAGAGACAAGGTTTTGCCATGTTGGCCGGGCTGCTGGTCTTGAATTCCTGACCTCTGGTGATCCGGTCCCCTGGGCCTCCCAAAGTTCTGCAATTACAGGTGTAAGCCACTGCACCTGGCTGGTTAATATAGCGCTTAAGCAAACACAGGTCTTTTTCTGGAAAAGCTTGCCATGGAATAGATAGCTCACATACGCGAATAGCTTGCCGAGTGAAGTGGGATGTGGGAGAATAGCATACGAAGGGAGCAGGTAAATCGCTAAATGTTCCCAAACAGAAGGAGTACTGAATACAGCATCTCATATTTAAAAGGATTGTAGAATAGCAACTCATATTTCAGTATTTCGTGATAATTTATTTCCTGGAGTCTTTTGTTTTTGAGATAGAAGTCCATAAAAGCACCTCCAAAGCATCTTCTCTCATGAGAACCATTCTTACCCCAAATTTGGGAGGAGACAGAAACTACTTAAGCAACTCTCTTGCAGTCTTAGAATATTCCCAGTTATGCGGTGCTGTTTCTTTTCCTTTGTTTTTTGAGACGGAGTCTCACTCTGTCGCCCAGGCTGGAGTGCAGTGGCGCCATCTCGGCTCACTGCAACCTCCGCCTCCCACGTTCAAGCAATTCTCCTGCCTCAGCCTCCTGGGTAGCTGGCATTACAGGCGCCCGCCACCACGCCCAGCTAATTTTTTGTATTTTTAGTAGAGACGGGGTTTTGCCATATTGGCCAGGCTGGTCTTGAACTCCTGACCTTGGGTGATCCAGCCGCCTCAGCCTACCAAAGTGCTTGGATTATAGCCGTGGGCCACCATGCCCGGCGTGGTGCTGTTTCTGATTTGTTCCAAGGTAAGACAATTTTCAGATCTCTGTGGGGAAACAGGTGGGCCACCTGGAGTCACAGGCCTGATGGAAAAAATGTAAACCTAGCAGGAGGAATGTTCACTAAAAGCAGATAATAAATCACTCAACTGGTAAAACCTGACTCAACTGGGTCTAAGAGCCATTCATTACTTTGATCTATTCCTCAGCTGCTTAATTTACTTTTGGGGTCAGTTCTGGCTCTGTGGGTCTTGGAACTGAAAAAAATAGACTTCCTGATAGGTGAATCCTTTTGAAAGATTAGGTAGAGAGCCAGTTGTTATGTTCATAGAAAAGCCATTCAGGTTTTCGAAAAGACACATGAGAAGCTGGCAAGAGTCACTGCCTCTACAGAGGTGACTTGGGATTCTGGATGCAGGTGTGACCTACTTTTCCTGTATACCTTTTATACTATTTGTAATTATCACTATGTCCTCGTGCTGCTTTTTCCATTAAGCAGCAACTAGTTATGCAGAGTTCAAACTTGTGTTTTCTGACTTTTCCCGACATGATTTAAAAAATATTCTACTGGAGATGGCATTGCTAAAAATAGGTAAAACATTTTTTTTCCTAGGAAAGAAATATATAAGCTGGTTCCTGAAATAAATATTTATGAAATATTCTTGGATATTCTAGGCTTGCATTTTCTTTTTGCCTCATCCAGAGGGTCTTGTGTAGATCACTATCCTAAGGAACAATGTCTTTATTGTGTGAGATGTCATGAGATATAACATATCTTCTTTGTACTTTTAGAAGGGGATGGAAACTGGCCCTGCCTTTTCTCAGCAATGGTTTGGTGTCGTCATATGCAGCCTTATCACCTCTCCTACTTTCTAGATATGGCCTAGAAGTCACACAGGCAACTCACACCCAACTTCTTTTTTTTCCCTGCTTATTCATCCAAGCAGAAGACTCGGAGTCACTCCTAATTTTCTGTACATTTTAATTACTCTGCATCTCCCTACTTTTCATAGACATGCAATCAGCCATCAGCCACTAAGTCCTGAAGAAGCTACCTCTTTTTTTTTTTTTTTTTTTTTGAGACAGAGTCTCACTCTGTCTCCCAGGCTGGAGTGCGGTGGCCTGATCTCAGCTCACTGCCACCTCCAACTCTTGGGTTCAAGCAATTCTCCTGCCGCAGCCTCCCGAGTAGCTGGGACTACAGGCACACACCACCACTCCCGGCTAATTTTTGTATTTTTAGTAGAGACAGGGTTTCACCATATTGGTCAGGCTGGTCTCAAACTCCTCACCTTGTGATCTGCCCACCTCGGCCTCCCAAAGTGCTGGAATTACAGGCATGAGCCACCGTGCCTGGCGCAGCTACCTCTTTTAAGATCATCTTACCTCATCGCTCTCCCTACTGTTGACTACTCTAGGTTATTTTCTCATCTCTTTCTAGCATCGATGCAAAATCCTTTCATAAGTGCTCTTGCTTTTAGTCTGGTCTCCATCGCGTCCATCTTTCAACTGGCTGCCAGGTGTTTTACGTAAAATGCGCGAGACCAGCTCGGTCAGTTGGGGAGACCGTAACCCAGCAGCGCTAGAGGAATTAAAGACACACAGAAATATAGAGGTGTAGGGTGGGAAATCAGGGGTCTCACAGCCTTCAGAGCTGAGAGCCTTGAACAGAGATTTACCCATGTATTTACTGACAGCAAGCCAGTGATAAGCATTGTTTCTATAGATCATAGATTAACTAAAAGTATTCCTTATGGGAAACAAAGGGATGGGCCGAAGTAAAGAGATGGGTCTGGTTAGTTATCTGCAGCAAGAGCATGTCTTTAAGGCACATATTGCTCATGCTATTGTTTGTGGTTTGAGAATGCCTTTAAGCGGTTTTCCGCCCTGAGTGGGCCAGTGTTCGTTGCCCTCATTCCGGTAAACCCACAACCTTCCAGCATGCCCGCTATGGCCATCACAAACATGTCACAGTGCTGTAGAGATTTTGTTTATGGCCAATTTTGGGGCCAGTTTATGGCCAGATTTTGGGGGGCCTGTTCCCAACAAAAATGCATAGGCCATCTTGTTGCTTTCCATTTAAAAATTCTTTAAAGGCATGCCTTTTTTTTTTTTTTTTTTTTAGGATATTGTACTCATAGTGGTTTGTGACCTACTCTGGGTAGAAAGCTCCACCCTCATTCCTCAGAACTCTTTTATACTATAGCCATGACTGATCTCTTAAAAATGTTCTCAGTGGGGCAAGCTCTCTTTCTTCCATACCTTTACACATCTCGTTTCCTTGGCCAAAATAGCCTTACCTCCCTCGCTGCCTTTAGTTCTTCTTCATTCACAACATGGTTCTAGTCTCATCTTTCCCAGTCCTACTCAACTATTCCTTTCATGTGCTCCCATTGGTCCTCTCTACACACATCTACTCTCTTTTTCTGGAATCATAAATATTGCTTTACTTATTGCTTTCTATACCAGATTGTAAATTCCAATTTATAATTTGTGGAAGGAGGGCAAGAGTTTATAGAGAGAATAAGAAGGTGGATACAAATTTTAAAGTCTCACTTCTTTATCTCCTTATTATCAAGGATTCAACTCCATTTTTGATGTTTAATACTAATGTCTTTTAATTCTCATCACTCCTCCTTCCCTTTTTGCCCCACATCTGGAACAATAAAAGAGCCCAGTTACTCCCTCCTTTGGCACCAGCAGGAAGTTCACACAATGCAAGTCCTGACCCATGTGTAGAAACCCTTGTCCCAGCCCCATCCTGTAACAACGTAAAACCCTAAGCTAGTCTTCTTCCTCTGCTCATTCGAGGAATTCTTTTCTTAGACTTGCTTGGGAGACCACTCAGCTTTCCACAGAGAGCTTTACTATGTGAACAATAAACCTCTCAAATCACAAGTCTTCAGATCCAATTAATATTATATTGTATGCACATGATACTCATATAGTATTTATTGCATATACAGAAGTAAAGAAGACATTCCCAAGCAGACCCACATGTAGGCTGTTCCACTCAGACAGAGAAGATTGGTTTAACTTTTTTTTTTTTTTTTGAGGTGGAGTCTCGCTCTGTTGCCCATGCTAGAGTGCAGTGGCATGATCTTGGCTCACTGCAACCCCCGCCTCCAATGGGTGAACTCCAATGGCGTTCGCGTCATTCTCCTGCCTCAGCCTCCTGAGTAGCTGGAACTACAGGCACCCACCACCATGCCCAGCTAATTTTTTGTATTTTTAGTAGAGATGGGGTTTCACTGTGTTAGCCAGGATCGTCTTGATCTCCTGACCTCGTGATCTGCCTGCCTCGGCCTCCCAAAGTGCTGGGATTACAGGCGGTTTAACTTTTTATCTGGATCATGAGAAGAGGTGAGTGATGGAATATAAACATTCAAACACCCCAAAGAAACTTACAGATATGAACTATTGTTCATTGCATTATATGCACTTGTTTCTCAAATCATTATTTTGTGAAGGTCTGTAATGGGTGTTTCTACATCTTACAGAATAGAAATACATTTTAGGGTATTCCTTTTGCTACAAATGTCATTTAACCAGTGGGATATTTTCCATTACAGTGATTTTAATGAGAACAAAGCACTGTCCAAGAGCTCGTTTCCTGGCACCTGCCAACTTCCATGAATAAGCGGGCAAGGCTTTAATTCTAGTGAGCTCACTTCCATAACCAAGCAGCATCAATTCACATCAACCTATAAAGTCCTTTGCCCTGTGAAAGGAATAGGCTTGAAGGGCTGATGAAGGATCTAAAACCCCTTGTTTGAACGGTGGTATCATTCAAATATAGGTCCTCCTCTTTGGGGATTTTCAAGGTCAGGGTGGCCCAGACATTAAAGAACTCAGAATAGCAATGAATTCAGCATTTCAGGCCACATAAAAATTGGTGTTAGTAACTAACAGAACATGAAGACTCTCACTAAGTAATCCCAATTCAAGCACTTTGAAACTAGCTATAATGAAAATCACACCAGGAGAAGGACATCAGACATCCGTTAGCAAAACAAAGCATAATGAAACCCTTTACTTTACTCTATTACGAGTACCCAAATCACAGGGTACTGAAGAGACTTTACAGAACACCATTTCTTTCTTTCTTCCTTTTTCAAAAATGTTATTGATGTAACAACACAAAGGAAAAGTCAAAAATAGAAAATGTGTCCTATAATCCAACTCTTTTCAATATGCATCATTACTGTTCAAGACTTGTGCTAAAGATTATATATTTTTAAGTAGGTAGGCATAAATCTTTCACATTCTATTTTAATAAATAATATTTTTTCCTTTTCGAAGCACGGTTTTCAAATGATAATTTAAAAATAACTGCATGACAATACAACTAATTAACAAATTAACCTTTCCAAAACTAAATCCCTTTGGTAAGGCAATTAAAAGTTTTCCAATGTTTTCTATTATAATTACATGTAACAATAGTTTTTAAAGGTGTTGAACCCATCTATATGTTAAATCTTTTATGGAATCAGAGCGAGCATCTCTTCATTGGGTCTGTATCTCTCTATCTTTATAAACAAGAATAGGAAACTGACAACAGATTTTATAAACAGTGGTACTGATACAGTTGAAATCCTTCTGGACCAAATGATCAAGTTGGATTCAGTTGTAGGTATGATGTTTCTATTTTTCAACAAGCCTAGCAGATCTGTTACATGGTCTTTAGTGCTAGAACACAGTAGTACTAAACAGTACAAAAACCATGTCATTACTCTCTAATACAGAAGGGCTCATTTTCAAGATAAAGACATACTTGGAAAATAAATATCATTAACATCTGCAGTTCACAAATATTATTCTTGAGGAGAAAAAACACATCATGATAGCTACACTTGACCCAAAGATTATCATTAAAAAGAACACAATAGAGCAATAAGACAAAGACAAGTTTGGCTTCTTTCCTTGGGAAGTGACATTTTAATGCAGGCGATGGACAAGAAAAGAAGCAATTAAAATGTAAGGAGCAGCTAGGCCAATCCTAATGAGACCTGCCTTTTTTTGTGGTCAATAATAATCTCTGGGCTGGGCACAGTAGCTCATGGCTGTAATCCCAGCACTTTGGGAGGCCAAGGTGGGTAGATCACTTGATGTCAGGAGTTCGAGACCAGCCTGGCCAACATGGAGAAACCCTGTCTCTACTAACAATACAAAAATTTAGCCAACGGTGGTGGCGGGCGCCTGTAGTCCCCGCTACTCGGGAGGCTGAGGCAGGAGAATTGCTTGAACCCAGGAGGTGGAGGTTGCAGTGAGCAGAGAGATTGTGCCTGGGCGACAGAGTGACACCCTATCTCAAAACAAAACAAACAAACAAAAGAATAATCTCTGAACTTATGACTGTAGGAGGAAAGCTGTTAGTAAAAAATGGGAAAGACTTTGAAATGAGCAAAAATGATAAACGGATGTTGTTTCTAGGGTATGCTTCCAGCTTAACTGGGTCTTTCATTGGCTTTGAGCTATTTACAACTCTCTAAGTTGTAGAAAGCTGATGTTAATGCAAATGATTATTGTCCATATAAACGTGAATACATTTTGTCTGGTACTAAATAATTGATTGTTGCTTTGTGACTATTCACCAGTTTTGCCTGTTTATAAATTCATTTTAGTATTCCAGATTGCCTATTTACATCTATCTTCTCAGAATTCTTTGAACAAATTTTAACTTCTGATTCCCTTGTTAATTAATAAGTTAAATAAAATCTTTTACAAGCATTCATTTTCTATCTGTATGACAGTCATGAGTTCAACATTTTTTTGGAAGAAATATGTCTTAACACTAGGGTAAAATAGCTGCTTAGTAATTCTCTTATACGACCTTTAGTAAAGGCCACATTTGGCATTTCACAGGTTTTGTAACAAGACTGACTTTCAGTGACATAATTTTGCAATTATCCAGCCTAATTCATGTCCACAAAGATTTACTGAGCCTTTGTTCCATGCACGTGTATCAGAGATCAGTAAGATCCACTTGGGTCCCATATAGTTCACATGGGTACAATTACAGCTCTAAGCTTGATGATGCTATGTGTTATGTTATGTGTAATAATAGAATCCCATGCAAAATGTCTGGGGAGACTGAAGAAGCAATGAATTCCAATGAGACAGAATGTGCTATACGTTATGAAGAAGGCAGCATTTGAGTTGAGTCCTGTAGGATAAGTATGGTTTTTACTGAAAGAAAGAACAGGAAAGGGCAAATATTTCAAAAGGCAGTGGTGCATGGAAGGACATTTTGGCTGGAAAATTATCTCTCAGGTAGGTGGATGTGGGTGTCGACGTGGGTGGGGACACCCCTGCAGGTAAATGGAAAGATGTGAAATTTGGGACAGGACCAAATTATGAATCCCTCAGTGTCAAGCTTTGGAATCAGGCCAGAGCAGTTAAGACCTATCACAGGTTTTAGAGCAGAGGATGATGTCATTAGATCTCAATAGAAGACAGAGAGTTGACATTGTGGTGTCTTAAAATATCCCAGCTGCTAAACTGCTAGAAGAGATTTGTGATATAATCAGTATATTTGGGTTATGTTTACACTAGACAATCTGGAAGGGTATACTAGCCAGAATACCCTCTTATTATTTTTGCTTAAAGTCTTTCATCATGCTCATTTTGCTTTCATCATTTTGCTCATTTTAAAGTCTCCCCATCATGATCTTGATATTCCCAAGATATTTTTAATTGTGCATTCACAAAAAAAGACTGGTCTCCCTATCACAATTCTCTTCCTATCAGAGAGTCTGGGAAAGGTCATAAGTATTTTAGAAACCCTGCTAAAGGGACATTAATTCAGAGATACATTTGGTTAGGATTAATGTCATATATTTTATGGCTGTTACTTCCATGGATAATTAAATTAGTACTAGCCATATCCCTATAGGAATGTCTTTCAGGAATATTCTTACTACCCACCTTGCTGACCCATCTTGCAACATGATTTCAAAGTACAGGAGCAGAAAGTCTACAGGGATAGAAATGTATCTTACAACTCTCGGCACTATAAGTAGTAGGAGAAGCAAGGTATAAACTGTCCAGAGCAGATGCTAATATCTGGAAAACGACTGATTTGTGTGAAGCTGTTAAAAATACTGTATTTTTCTGAACATTTTCTGATTCAACATTTGTTATTTCTTATTCTAATATAATTTTAACAACTTTCTGCTTTTTTTCCTTAAAGAGAGATTCCCAAATTGGTATAAATTTTGGCTCCTATAAAACCAGATTCACTCTTGGGCATATGCCAATAGATTTATTATAATAAGATTATGCAACAAAAAGTCTGAAGATGACCTCCAACCCTGCTTTGCACTGAAAGTCTTGCCATTTTTTTTTTTTTTACCAATGACTTAATGACTATAATACCAATGACTATCTTTGGTGGGTAATTTTCTCATTTAAAAGTGATAAAAAAATCCATAACTATACGTAAAAAATGCAGAAATTATATAAATGGTTAAAGTAAGAACCATACATTTTCTTTCATCCCACTCTGCTCCCAGTTCCACACACTTCTCAATGTGTAATCACTATTGACAGTTCGGATTCTTCTGCACCCCATTCTCTTTGCATTTATGTGTGCATCTATGTGTTTATGTGTGTATATATATACTTATATTTACGGTATGTGTGTTTCTATACAGACAAGTAATATTTTATGTTTTGTACATTACAGAGATAATACTATACATTTTCCACAATATGCTTTCATTTAAGAATATTTATTACAGCAGCAGTCCCCAAACTTTTTAGCAGCCGTGACTGGTTTTGTTAAGGACAACTTTTCCACAGGCTGGTTTTGGCATAAAACCACTCCACCTCAGATCATCAGGCATTAGATTCTCATATGGAACATGCAACCTAGATCCTTCGCATGCACAGTTCACAATAGGGCTTATGCTCCTATGAGAATCCAATGCCACTGCTGAACTGACAGCAGCCAGAGCTCAGGCAGTAATGCTTGCTCACTTGCAGCTCACCTCCTGCTATGTGGTCAGGTTCCTAAGAGGCAACAATGGTCTGTGGCCGGGAGTTGGAGACTCCTGTATTAGAGATTTTCCATGTTGGTATAAACAGAAGTAACTTCCCTCCTTTTAGTATTATTAAAAATGCATAGGATGAAGATACCTTAGTTATGAACCATTACCTTATTGAGAGACAGGTGTCTTCAAATTATTTGCTAGGGTCAACAATATTGCTTGCATGTGAGCATACTTACATATACAATGTTATGCAAATATATGTTCATTTCTATAAACTCATAGAAGCAGAATTCCTCTTGACATTGGAGAATAAGGAGATATATGCACTCATACAATAGCAGGTAGGAGTAAAGAGAAATGAGAAGCTGAGAAACAAGAGTTAACTGGGGATTAGTCAAAATGAAGAGAGGAAGATTACAGTGACATGTAGGCTATGTGTTCAAACAGGTCTGGAGGCTAATGAGGGGGATTGAGAAATGTCATGAGATTTGTTGCGGATATTTAAATACCAGCCTGCCTCCTGGACTCAAAGACTTTTCAAAGAGCTCTGTGTTACATTGTGTACCAGGGCCTGGAGAATATCCTGACAATCCGTGGGAAGTTTTGCACAGTAATGGGGACCTTGAGGAAAGTGGCATTTGGCAGATTGTGACTTTACAGGGAGGAAATACTAATGGAGCCTTTCCCAGAACTGTAGAGTGCTGATCTCCCCAGGTCTCACATACTGCTTGGTAACTGGGAGTGATTGTAAGTCTTGTAGTCTTACAGAAATAATTGCAAAGAAGTGACTGAGTGAGGAAAAGCCACAACATCATGTTAAACAAATCAGTGAGATTTTAAGGGAGAAGATGAGTAGTGAGGTCTCCTGTGCCCATAAAGCAGTGGTTCTCAAACCTTCGTTGTTCATTAAAATGACCTGGACAACTTTAAAAAATCTTGATTCTCAGGCCACTGCCCTGACTAATTAAAATTAAATCATAATCTTAGAGGGTGGAAACTAGCATCAGTATTTTTAAAGCTCCCCAGGTAATTTCAAGGTGGCTTAAAGGCTAATGAAATTAGAAATTACCAGCAATGAATATTCATCAGTCACAAGGAATTATAGATTATGGATTTTGCCAGTCATGTTCACATCGGGAATATGCCCTCAACTTATATAGCATTTAGCAAAGATGCTTTTCCTATGCTACCCATTGCAACTGATTCACTCTCTGATCTTAGAGACTTTTACTATTAGTAAATAAATGCATCTGTAGGTACTAAATCTATGGTATGTATTTACTGAGTAAAACTCCATTGCAAATTGCAAATGGAATAACTGGTTCCCGTTAGCTGTATTTGTCAAATGTGCTTTTCCTTGACTTTTGTTTTTGGGTGTGAGATTTCCTTGCAATGTCATGGCGATGAACGCATTAGCATTTCACATAGGGTGTCCTTGTCTCTCGGTATAATTCATCATCTAAGGTGGGGAACTGCCTTGTATTCACCTGCAATTATCTCTTGTAATTAGAGCTGCCCCCACATGTAATGCTCTCCCCATGAGATCTCAGATAATACATTTCAGGGCAAGGAGTATTTAATTCTTCCCTCGTGAACTGATCCATCACCCAAGTGTTTCAATTTGTATTGAAAAATGCTACGTGGGGTCATTTCCTAGATGAGTATGTCTTGTTCTGTCCTTTTGCTGTAAAAAATTCCTATAAAAATTTCCTTTAAGAAAGTTGGACCTATGGCAGTTAAGGAATGAGAAAATACCTAAATTTTTTTTCTGATGTATATTTTCCTTCAAAGCAAACTTCATGTTTTACACATAATGTTTCCTTAATTTATTTCCTTAATTTATTGTCAGAGAGATTGTGTGCCTATTACGCATTTCTTTCCTCTTTCATTCCACAGTTTTCTAAATTTCACAATATTTTGTGGTTTTTTTTTTTTTTTTGAGACAGGGTCTCAATCTGTCCCCCAGGCTGGAGTGCAGTGGTGTGATCTTGGTTCACTGCAACCTCTACCTTCCAGGATCAAGCAATCCTCCCAGTTCAGCCTCCCAAGAAGCTGGGACTACAGGTGTGTGCCACTGTCCCTGGCTAACTTTTGCGTTTTTAGGAGACAGGGTTTCACCATGTTGCCTAATTTTCTGATATTTTTTGAAAAATTCCTAAGCTTTTAAACATATTTTAAATTTCTCTGTAAAAAAATTCTTTGGGTCGGGCACAGTGGTTCACGCCTGTAATCCCAGCACTTTGGGAGGCCAAGGTGGGTGGTTCACGAGGTCAGGAGTTCAAGACCAACCAGCCTGGTCGAGATGCTGAAACCCCATCTCTACTAAAAATACAAAAATTAGCTGGCCGTGGTGGTGGGCACCTGTAATCCCAGCCACTCAGGAGGCTGAGGCAGGAGAATTGCTTGAACCCAGGCAGCAGAGGTTGCCGTGAGCTGAGATTGCACCACTGCACTTCAGCCCTGGCGACAGAGCAAGACTCTGTCTCAAAAAAAAAAAAAAAAAACAAAAAAAAAAACAAAAAAAAACTTGGTGTCATGATCCTAAAAAGTTCTCATTCTTTCTCCCTCTGATTGAGGTTGGATTTGACTTGACTGTCAACTATAGAACAACCAGTGATGGTTTCCAAAAAGTCACAACTTTGAAGTTTAGAGTTTTTAAGCCCCTTACTGTGATACAAAGTTCTCAGTACTTGGAAACACCCATCATCGAAAACTTTCCCTAAACCTACACTGAGGATATCTGCACCTTTTGTAGTTTTTCTCTGTAATCGTGAAGGTAGAAACCGAAGGTTTCTTCTAAATTTGTTAAAAGAAGGACAGCTGAGAGATGGTGGTGATGAGGAGCAAACTCAGAACAAACTGGAAAGAGGCCAGATAGATGGGGTGTGTGACTCCCTGAATTAGTGCCTGAGGGCAACACCCCTCATTATGGTGGTAATTGGACTGAACTGTCTTCACGTCAATATAACGATGTCTCCAGATCTCAGTAAGAAGACCTCTGGGTGCGATTTGTCATAATATTCTCTCTTCTCAGCCTAACCCTTTTGAGTGCCCACGTTTAGACCTTTCCCCACAAATCAACTTTCTTTCCACTTCCCAAGATACTTGGGTAGAAGTTTCCCAGGCAATTACTTTATCAAACAGTGCCTAAGTGTCCAGTTTCCATGACTTGTACCCTCAGTTGTCCTTTCCCAAAAATCACCTCTTTGCAAACTGCTTGGTCTTTTGTCTGTCTATAATCAAGAGGTGCTTGGAATTGGTTCATTTTTACTCATTCATTTACTTAGTCTTTAGTGTTGATAAACATTTTACATATTTGATGACAAACCCTTAGGTTTACCAGTTTGCAGAAGAAAAATACTCATTTTAATCTCTAAAGTGGTTATTAAGACCATGACAGAATTAGGTTAGTGTTAGTTTTTCTTTCTTCTTTTTTCTTTTTTTTGACACAGAGTCTTGCTCTGTCGCCCAAGCTGGAGCACAGTGTTGCAATCTTGGCTCACTGAAACCTCCACCTCCCGGGCTCAAGCAATTCTTCTGCCTCAGCCTCCCTAGTAGCTGGGGCTACAGGTGCATGCTGCCACATCCGGCTAATTTTTGTATTTTTAGTAGAGACGGGGTTTCACCACGTTGGCCAGAATGATCTCTCTTCACCTTGTGATTCACCCACCTCGGCCTCCCAAAGTGCAGGGATTACAGGCATGAGCCACCACTCCTGGCCTAGTGTTAGTTTTTCTGTTAGTACTAGCTACTTAATAGGAAGTGGAGCCTTAATAAGGGGTGAACTTAGGACAACACATGTTGAAGGGAGGGAAAAATTTGGAGTTCGGGAAGTTGAGCTACAGTTCAGACCCCACATGCCTTGCCTGAATGCATGGAGAGGTCTGGGGCTAGAATAGTCATTCAGAACTGTCCTGAGTCATCCTGGAAGATTAGGACTTCAAACTCCTGCATCCACCATCCATTTGACATAGGCCACCCCAGGCAGGGGTATGACCTGGCATGAGGCAGCGCTGCAACTGAGGCAACCCCTAAAGGTTGACAGCACTCCCATCTGCTGGGAGAATGAATCTTCCCTTGCAGGATGATCTGGACAACACATCACAGGGTCCATCCAAAGGGTGAAGGAAATCTGCTCTTGCATTTAGAAAGCTCATGGACTGGTGAGCTAGACAATAGAAAAAAAAACCCTTGAATATATTCTATGTGTCAGTGCTAGCACTGAGGAAGACAGGCTCCTGAGGATGTGGGATGTATGAGAATGTGTACATGAAGAGGAAAGAAGGGGGAGGGAAACAGAGTGTTAAACTAAGCTCTGCTCTTCAGCAGGCAAAGTTGCCGTAACAAAGTCACGAAGTCATTTACTGACTCTGATGGACCGGGAGATGTTATAATGGGGAAGAGAGAAGCAGCTTAGGAGGGTGTCTAACATCTATTTGGTGTTCATCAAATAATATAGTGATGGGTCAACTTCAAACTGTTAGAACAAGGTGCAGGCCAAATAATTCCTTTAAATGCAGTGCATCTTGCTAGATGGATGGGGCAAATTGGGCATGATTTTTCTTTTCTTCCACATTCCCTAACAAACAATAACATCTTCTGCAGTACACCAAAGTACACAATGTAATAAATACCCAAACCCAACAAACTCCTCTTCCTTACCTTCAGCACCATTGATCTGAGGACAGCTGCCATGGGGAGTTTGCGGCCCAATGGCAATGCTTGTCAATATAAAAGCCCGAGTCATTTTCCTGCTGACACATGCCCCACTTTCTACCTTCTTTTAGCTAGGAGGAGGGGTAGATGAGAAAACTGACCATGGAGCAGCTGCTGATTTATATTTCTTTTCTGGACCAGGGAATTCATATTGATTAGTTGGATGAATGAGTCTGTCCCTTTGTTTTAAAAGATTAGAGTGAGTGTCTGCCCTTGGAATATATCACAGCTCCATTGTGACATAACGAGTAAGATCCACTGTGTTTTTTTGTAAATCTCAATGCCTTTACTATACTTATGAAATACACCTGTCGATGATGCTTAACCTGGTTATGGAAAAATAGGTCTTTAGGGAGTTCTGAAGAATCTGCCAGCAAAGACATCAAAATGTGTTGTCAGGATTCTGTCTTTGAGCTCTTTCATGTTGCTTAATATAGTTAAACAGAATTTGTCATCAAAGTAGTGGATGGCATATTTGTTACTCATCTGAATTCCATTTTCCTCTTATTATTCTGTTATGGGAGCTCATAATTGATCAAGCTCATGCAAATAACTTTGGATGAGTTCCTCTTTTATAAGACTCACTTGCTTACTGGGGGGCAGACAAGGGAAGGAGGGATTTGTAGGGGGGTCTACCACAGAGCATACATGTACATTTTAATGGGATATTTGTCTTTAACATTTATAATTAACATGTTTATAAAAATACATTCAACATTTATGTTTTCCAGGAATTCTCTGGATGAAGGTGACTATTTGGAGGAAATACTTTTTATATTGGTCCCTTGGCTCTATGTTGATTTTCGAAGGAAAAGATTGACTTCTTAACAAAATTGTATTCAATTTTAAAGGGTTAGAAATAAATTTATCTTCTGGTGCTCAGTTTTGTCTCCTTGAATTTTTGCCTTGGTGCATCCTGGGTTTTTCCTCTGGAGGAGTTCAAAACAAATGTTCATCCTCTTCAACTTGGTAATCCTTCAGATGTTGAAGGCAACTCTAATGTTTTCCATTGATTTTTCTCTTCCTCAGATAGACTATATCTAGTTTCTTCAACCACTCATAAATTAGTGATTAGCATTTCTAGGTGCTTAAGCCCACCCACTGATATCCCCACCACTGGTCAAGGCTCCAGGAAAGTGCTCAAGGCTCTCCCCACCACACTAGCTGGAATTCACCTCTTCCTCTCCCGTGCTCCTGAAGAAGTGTGTGCTTTTGTTGCAACATTGCTCCTGTGCTTTCTGGGTGATTTGCGATTATTTTAGTTCCCTTTGCAGCAGTACTCTGAGCCCCTCTTTGTTTTCCAAGTGACCTGGAGGCACCTCTAATCCATTTGACACTTCCACCTCAGTAAATTCATACATGGATGGGAGAGAGAACAGGGGCGGTGGTGAAGGATGAATAAAATGTAGTAGAATACATTTTGAAAAGGGGCCATCATTTTTGTTGCAGTGCTCTTTGAGAGTCAGTATCTCTCAGAGATTTTTCTGAGTGAAAAAATATGTACTCCAGATATGATAACCTCTAGGAACAATTCAACTTCAAGTAATGCTTTTTTTCCCACAGTACTCAAGATCTGAGATTTCAGTTCTATTCTCGGCAACTTCCTGGGTGTGTATAGAATATTTATACATTTCCACAAATGTTCCCAACTCAGACATAAATAATCATGTTAGTGCTTCATCATTGTAACTCTCCGTTTATAAATTATGAAATTTATAAACTCAAGTCAGAGAGCACCCTGTGCCATAACCTGCCTTTTGCCCACTCATTGGGTGGACATTGGGGTCATTTCACCACCACTTCAAATCCAGAACACCATTTACAAAGGTTCCACTGTTCTTACTTTTAATTATTAGCATGAACCTCTATTCTAGCCTTGCTTTCAGATGTTCACAGGGCCCTTGTCTTTTTATTCGGTGAAAGGTTCATGCTATAAAGCACGTATTTTGAATTTTTTAATATTGGATTTTTAAGATAGGGCATTCTCTTAAAGAATCAGAATGCTGTAAGTTTATAGGTCTCTTCAGTTGCCATCAGATTAAATTCTCAGAAGGTGTGATTATCAGGCTCCGCGTACTCTGCTGTTCTTGGCATCTTCACCCTCTAATGTTCCTACTAGATCATTCTTTCTCACCTTCTCCACAGTATCATATTCAGTCAATAGATGGCAACTGCGATTAGTGTGAAGCAAAAACTAGTGTCAAGCATCCAATGGATAAAATAAAACAAACAGGATTGAAAGCAGATGAGGCAATGAAAAAGCTCAGATGAGTGAGACTTGCTGAACACTAAAAATTAAAGATGTGAGGACACATAAAGCTGGAAAATATGGAGCTGTCTCTGTTTCCTTCACCATGCCCCTGGAGAAATTTGAAACAAGGAGTTTTGCCCAAAGACAGTCTCATTGACAGTGTCCAAGGATTCCCAAAGAGCTTCCCAGATATCCCGATTCTCAAAGGCTTTTCTTGTCCCAATTGCAACAATTGACTCAAACTCTCTAACCTAACCTTGGATTCTTCTCCCCCAACCTTGGATTCTTGAAACTCAGAAGACTCCAAGCCTGCCCTAGAAGAACACAGTAATTCCTACTCACCCCTTACTTCAAATATCTCATAGAAATTGCCAGCTAATTGCTTGAGTTTTCACACTTACCATTACTTTCTGCTATGGTTTGTTTGTTTATTTATTTGAGATGGAGTTTTGCTCTGTCACCCAAGGCTGGAGTGCAGTGGTGAGATCTCGGCTCACTGCAACCTCTGCTCCCAGATTCAAGTGTTTCACCTGCCTCAGCCTCCTGAGCAGCTAGGACTATAGGCATGTGCCACAATGCCTGGCTAATTTTTTTGTATTTTTAGTAGAGACGGGGTTTCACCTTGTTGGCCAGGCTGGTGTCCAACTCCTGACCTCAAGCAATCCGCCCACCTGGGCCTCCCAAAGTGCTGGGATTACAGACGTGAGCGATGTAATAAACTCCTGGCCAGTTTATTTGGTTTTAATGCTGCTCTGGATCATGAAATGACTCTGATCTCGTCTCAGCAATGTGGGTCCAAAGTGGTTCCAGCTATCCTGGCTTATGTCAAGAACAGTTCTGCAGTTTGAGCACCCCAGATTTTCTTGCTTTTATTAAGACTGCAGTGCATGTCAACCCACTCAAAAGTGAGCTACCTTAGGTCTATTACATGTGTACCTGAGCACTTTGAGGGAAAACCACGAGGAACTCTGGTTTTATACCACTACCATCCTATGATATAAGTGGGTGAAATGAATCCAAACAGAAATTAAACTCTGAGTGTAGGGAGAGGCTATGAAGTGTCAGACACTGTCTAAAAGTTTGTGGAGGAGGTGAGTCATGGTCCTTGGCCATCACTGTGCTTATAACCTAGACAAGGAGATAAGCCATGAGTGGGAAAAGCAACAGCCATATATTACAACAGCAGTAACAAGGAAGTACTAAGGAGGGAGAGACGTGAAAGAATTATGAGCCATCTTTATCAGTCTTATTTAACCCTGATTTATGAAAAACTTGTTATCCGTAGGAGTGAACTTTTGCAATCTGGCTGATGAATGACTAGGCTTTGTGATATTACAAATGCGAGCTTCCTTGGTAGGAAGGATCATTAATAGATTAATGTGAAACACATTTTCCAGTGAAAACATGCTAAAAATGGTGGCTAGGCCTCCAGAAACCAATGTAACTCAGAATGTAACTGAAATATTATGATGTTGTATTACAGGTTTTCATTCTACACTGAAGGACTAAGCCTCCCATATTTCAAGTCTCTTGGTTGCAGTCTTTTTTTTTTTTTTTTTTTTTTTTTTGAGATGGAGTTTTACTCTTGTCACCCAGGATGGAGTGCAGTGGTGAGATCTTAGCTCATTGCAACCTCCGCCTCCCGGGTTCAAGTGATTCTCCTGCTTCCGCCTCCCGAGTAGCTGGGACTACAGGTGCAAACAACCACGCCTGGCTAATTTTTGTATTTTTAGTAGAGACAAGGTTTTACCATGTTGGCCAGGCTGGTCTTGAACTCCTGACCTCAGTTAGGAGTTAGAGTGTTAGGAGCACTCTATATGTTTCAAACCTCAGGGTTTACTCTTCTTGCTCCCCAGTCATGAAACAATATTATTTTTTCTCTCTTCCCTCTTAGGCCAACACACACTGTTTCTGGAGGTAGTGGAAACACTGGAAGAAGGTCTTCAGTTATTCAAAAACTGGAAGGTTACTGCAGTGGAAAGGTTGGGGGTAGTAGAATGAGTTAACTTCAGTAGTAACACAGGATCTATTGAGTTGAGAGTGATCTAAAAAGTAAGGTCACATATTTCAATAACAAATAGTTATAAGCCATAGCTCTCTGTTTTACCATGTCTCCAAAAAGTCAGAACATTTCTGTTAATCAACACTTTTCCACTTTTAATACCTATTTTGTTATCTCATTTAGTTTAATTGGTTGATTGGGCTCAACAGGGTGGTTCTTCTGCAGCTCTGGCCTGGGATGTCCCATGTAGTTGTTGTCACCTGGCAACTGAGGCTCTACTCATCCGGAGGGTTGATGGAGGTGCTGGGACAACTGGGCCTTTCACCATTTATATGTAGTATCTCAGCGTTTCCTCTCCAGGTGGCATCTCTACGTGGTTTCTCCAAGTGAACTCTCCAGCAGAATATATTGACTTCTAAATGATGTTTCTGGGCTCCCAAAAGGTAAAGCTGCTAGAACTCGTTAAGACTTTGGGTAGCTTCTGTTGCATGGCTTCAAGTTCACTGATCACATCAGTGTCTTACGGCAAGAACAGGTCTGAAGCTTGGGCAACCCAGATTTCCCTGCCATCAGATTAATTTCTCATAAGGTATGATTATCGGGCTCTGTTGATCTGTCATTAAACTCATCGAGTGAACTGTTCATTTCAGATCTGGCATTTTTCATCTCTGAAAGTCCTGCTTGGTTCCTGCTTACCCATTCTCAGCCTGTTGAATAGTTATAAAGGGTGTTTTAATTGTCTTAGACAATTCTATCATCTTCGTCATTTATGGTATTTTGTTGACTGATTTTCTGCCCAATATGGATACCATCTTTCTATTTCTAGTATTTTTTATTAGCCAATGGACACTGTGAGATTTTAATTTTTCAGGGCTTATTTTTTTTTCCTTAAGAAGTGTTAGACTTTAAGGTGGACAGTTAGACTACTTGAGAATAAATTGAATCCTTTAAAGGCTTATTTCTAATCTTCTTAATGGTAACTCTGGAGTAGGGTGACCCTTTGTCCTAATTTGTCTGGGACTGAGTATTTTTTCAGAGATGCAAAATTTTCAGTGCTAAAACTTCAAAAATTGTGGGCAAACCCAGGCAAGTTGGTTATCTTCAAACTCCAGAATAGACCTTACTAAACTTCTGAAAAAGGTATTTAGAAAGTATAATTTTTGAGATTCTATAGACTAAAAGTGCCTTCATTCTACCTTTTACATTCACTGGTAGTAACTGGGCATAACGCTAATTTAGGAATTTATTTTACCTAATAATTTTGAAGGCATCGTTTTGTTGCTTTTAGCTTCTAGTATTGTTATTAACTACACTGGAACCTTTGGATGTGACCAGTTTTTGTTGCTTTGCTCTTCTTAGAGTCTGTAGGTTATTTCTTCCTTCCCTCCATCACCTGCCAACCCCTCCCACCTCTGCCCAACCCATCAATAATATGTCTTGGTCTGAGCCTGTATTCTCATTATCCACTTCATCTGGCAATATGTATCCTTCAGTTCTAGGGAATTTTCTTGTGTTCATACACAAATTCTCTATCTCTGGCACTTCTGATCACATGTTAGGCCTCTTGAACTCTTCTAATTTTCTGATTTTTTTCAATATTTCCTCATTGAAGTGTTCTAATTTCTGAAAGATGTCCTCAGCTAAATTTATAAATTTTCTATTGAGTTTTTCATAAGTATTTTTGGGAACCTTCCGTATGTGTTTCCTTTTTCATACCATCCTTGTTTCCCGGCTCTACTGTTTTCTCTTGACTCTCTCAGGATAACCATGAGTGTTTTGATTTTAAATTGTGCTCTCCCTTTATCGTTTCCCACTCTTCCCAGGAAACATAAAGTGTTAGTCTTTTTCCAAGTATGTGGAAAGAATCTGGATAACTGTCTATCTCCTTCTTCAGAGTTTCAACTCATATTCCTACTTTTACCACCATCCTTTCACGTTCATTTTCTGGCAATGTGGGCATTCTGTGTCTAAATTCCATTTTTCTTCATTTTTCCCAGTGCTGTCTTATTCAGCTTCTCAAGCATGCCAAGTTCATGAACACTCTTCCTGTTTCCCAGCCTCCGAAATATGGTTGTTGTTCTTCCTTTTTCCATCCTCTAAGTTCCTGTGTTTCAATGTCTAAAAATATCTTCACTTTTATTTTAATGTAATGAGAAAGGATACAAGTCTTTCTGTGTGTTCAATTCACCATCCTGTCTGTTTTTGTTTAACATTATAGTCTATTTTTTTCTGTTAGCCAAAATACTTATAATGTTTAATAGATACATCTTAGATATTTTATTTAAACATTGTTTGGGCTTACCCTTGATGGGAAAGTAAAAACAGATTCCTAAAGATCTTAAATACACTTTTACATTTCTATAGAAATCTGAGATTATTTTTAATTTCTATGAATTCACATTTATATTACAAATTAAAAGTTATGAATCAATATTTAACTGGAAATGCAGAGTATTATAACAGAAATATTATAGTCATAGAATAAAAATCAAGTTAAATGTAAAACACAAAATACTTGTAATCCCAAGTTACAAATATTGGTGTATTTTTGCAAATCATGATTTTTTTTTTTTTTTTTTTGAGATGTAGTCTCATTCTGTTGCCAGGCTGGAGTGCTCTGGTGCAATCTCAGCTCACTGCAACCTCCACCTCCTAGGTTCAAGCGATTCTCCTGTCTCACCCTCCCAAGTACGTGGGACTACAGGCATGTGCCACCATGCCAAGCTAGTTTTTTGTATTTTTAGTAGATGGGGTTTCACCATGTTGGCCAGGATGGTCTTGAACTCATGACCTCAGGTGATCTGCCTGCCTTGGCCTCCCAGAGTGCTGGGATTACAGGCATCAAATCATGTTGCTTAATACGAGTCTAAACTCATTGCATAGTTTCAAGTGTTAAATTCTTAAAGTTAAACTCTTTTAGTTGTGCAAATTAATCTACCATCAGGAAGGATACAAAGAAGCTGAAATGTATTTTCTGATTTGTTCTTTTCTCACTATGGACACTGCTAGTAACATATTCATTTGGAGAGAAACATTACAATGTTATTTCTTAGTGATGGAAATCAAAGATGCAGGAGACAGAGTTGAAAGCTGGAGCAGGATGCATTTTGAGATGGCCAGACTGCTGAGTAAAATGGCTTATTGCTTTTTAAATTGCCTTATATTTTCTCCAAATTCTTAATAAACAGGCCCTAGAGAACAATTCATCCTATGTCTTTCAAAAGTAGCTACTTTAAGAAATGCTGATTTAGTTTTTTAGTCAAAGTTGCAACAGTTGGAGAAGATGATCTAAGATTTTGGCCTTACTGTTAGTGTGAGCTACCAGGCAGCAGCCCTCTTTGGTTTGTTCCGTGTGATAGCAAGAAACTCTGAACAGGTATAGGAAAAACAATTCAGAGTTAATCATTCTATTCTTGTAACTTTCTGGGTTCAATTCATTTCATTCTTTTTCTGGGTGCTTCTCTCTCTTTTTTTTTTTAGTGTTCTGATTTACACCTTTTATTTTATTTGGGTCAATTTCCCCCATCCAAACCAATTCAGTCCAATTCATTCTACCCTAATCCAGTTGAATTAAATAAGCATTCATGGTGTCAACCTGACCTTCACTTCCAGTTAGAGAAAATCAGATGGGATCTCACATATGTCTAGGTTCTAAGTGTTCACATTTACTTTAATTTGTAGTTGTTCTGTCTTCCTTCTCTCTTGGGAGGATAAAGGAGCCACCTGCTTGCCTATCTAGCACTAATGCCTCTACTTGTGCTGGGACCTTTCATCTTCTCCCTTGGTTGAGAAACTTTATCTTCTTTACCTTGCCTTTGCTTATAGATTCATCCTCTCCTACTCAATTGGTCCTTACCATCAGCTTCTATATGTGCTCAGAATTTTTTCACGTGAAACAAAAACAGAAATATTCTTTCCCAGTTCCACTGTCTTGATAGAGCTTTGCCCTGTTTGAGTCCACTCATCTAGAACGCATAGTCTGAAGCTGAGGTTTCCACTTTCTCTCCACCCACTTGGTACTAAATCCAGCCCAGTATGTCTTCTGTGCTCATCACGCCACTGAAGCCACCAACATCACCAGTGTCACAGGATCTAGTGGGCATTTTAGTTTCTGTTCTTCTTGACTTCTCTGCAGTATTTCACACTGATGCCCACTCTCTCCCTGAAATACCATCTTGCCTTGGCTGCTTCCTGCTGTTTTGCCCTTCTCTCCCTGTATTCTTTATGCACCAATTTGGAGGAATATATGTCTTCAAATATTCCTCATGGCATTTCCCGGACCCCCTTTCTTCTCACTTTGCACACTCTTTCTCATTGGTCTCATTCAGGCACATAACTTTAATGACAAACTGCATAGAATATACTCAGGTTTATACCTGACACCTAGGCTTTCTGTGCCCTTCAGATCCATGTGTCTAATTGCCCATTCATCTCACTGGGAATGTAAATCAACCTGCCCACAGTGGAATGCTTCATCTTCAGTGATTAAGTAAAATTCACTTTTTACATTGACCCATCTTCATAAAAAGCTTGTCCTTCTACCCAATTGCATAAATCTAGGGTCTTCTGAGTCATCCTCAACACCCCCTTCTCCTGCATTCTCATCTACAATCACTGGGTGCTCTGAGTTTTAATTTAAAATATTTCTTGAATATACATACTTCTTTCCATCTCTGCTGTCACCTGTTCTGCCCCTCCAATACTGCTTTGTTCAAGCAAACATCATCTCTTTTGTCTGGATAGCAGCAATAGCCTTCTACCTCTTTGCTCACATCCTCTTCAATGTCTCATTCAGTCCCAATCCTTGAGTCAGAATAATCTTTTGAAGGATAAATCTTACCATTGTCATTCCTGTACTTACAATGGTTTAAGAGTTTCCCATTGTTCTCTGAATAATGGTGACATCCTTACCTTTTCACAAAAGCTCTGCATAATCTGCTCCCACGTCCACACCAAGCACTCATTTTGCTTTCTGCTTCAGCCACCCTGGCTTTTAAAATTCCTCAAACACAACCTGTTAATCATTTCACAAATTATTTGCATGTGCTTCTTCCTCTCCTTAGAAAGCCTCATTGCTCTTCTTGAATGGTTAAATCCTTCTCCTCCTTTAGATAGCAGATTTATCATTATTTCTTGAGGAGCACCTTTTCTTAAGCCCTTTGATTTGGCACAATTTCCCTATTTATGTCCCTGTATGCAGGTGATGCAGTGGTGCACTACCAAGATCACCCCTTAACTGACAGACGAGTTACTTCCATATGCTGGGAATATTGGCTGTAATGGCTTCCCGGCTGCCCCTCTTCAAGCCTTGCCCTCAGCTAAAGGGTGCTATACCAGTCAAGATTATACCTTACTCACGGAGACAAGCCCATGTCCAGCAATGGGTCAGTAGAGGAGCGGGGGTTATAAACTCTTGCTTCCTTCTCTGAATTTGGAACGTCTTCATAAGATCATCCAAGCTCTGGTCCTGCCCATCACATTGGCTAACGCCTCTGCTGTGATTGCATAACTGTTCACTATCTCCCTCCTCTCATTCCTGCTTCTCAGCCTCTTATGCATGCTGTACCAAGAGCATTCTCCAATAAACCTCTCATATACATATCACTTATCTCCCATGAGACCCAGCCGAAGGCCCTGTGTGCTTCTCCTTCCCAATGTCTATCACGTCTGTAAATGTATAACATTAGACTGCCTGCCTTTGAATCTTGGAGGTGCTACTTAATAGTTCTGTGATCTTGTGCAAGTAACTTATGTTGCTTCTGTTTCAGGTTCCTTATCTATTTCATTGTAAGAATTAAACTGCTTAGAATAGCGTCTAAATCAGTTAGGGCTGCTTAACAAATTACCACAGATTGGATGGCTTAAACAACAAACTTTTTTTTTTTTTTTTAATGGTTCTGGAGACTAGACGGGCCATTAGAGATCAGGGTGCCAGCATGCTTTGGTTCTCGGTGAGGGCCCTTTTCCTTGTCGTGTCTTCACATGGCCTTTCCATGGTGTATGCGTGAAGTGAGAAAGATACTCGCTTCTCCTCTGTTTTTGTAAGGGCAGTAATCCCATCATGGGCACCCCATCTTTATGACTCATCTGACCCTAATTACCTCCCAAAGACCCCATCTATAAATATCATCACATTGGAAGGTAGTGTTTCTACATAAATTTCAAAGTGGAGGACACAAACATTCAGTCCATAGCAAACGGTATGTTCAGCATATAGTAGATTCTCAGTGATAGCTACTAATATTACTATTATTCCAAAGGAATTTGTTGCTTTTATCTGGAGATAATCTAAAATATAAACAACTTTAGGAGGTGCCACCTTAAAACAAAGTTTCACAAGTGTGTTATTGCAAAAACACTGATCCCACGAGATGAGACACAGATGAAGTGTTGTTTATACAAGTGTGAGTAGAGCTCACAAATCTCACACCTGGACCCTCAGGGCATTGAAACTCCAGAGAAGTTTAGGAAGATAATGTGCTTCATCTTTTATAATCCAATGGTCCCGCCATTCAGACTATGGAGACATTTCCTCAAGTAACATCTATGAATCCTTTGTAAATCAACTAAAGCTCTTCGGCAGAAATTGAATAAGGCAGGTTTAATGTGATTGTAGGGCAGGGAGGGGCAAGGGAGATAGAGGGGCTAATTTCGATTCATTGATATGTCCTGCCCTTCCCTGGCCTTGCCAGTGTCCCTGTGACCCACTCAAATGTGACTGCACAGGCCATCACCAGAGACACCTGCATCCAACATAAGGCAGCAGCCCAAGGCAAGGTAAATTACTGGATGAGTACTTGGTCTTCTAAAGCCACAAATTGCCTAGGATCTCCTTTTCTCAATGTAAGCAAAGGCATCCAGCAGAGGGGCTAGTTATGTCCTGCTGCTGTGGACAGTGTGTGGTGCCTGTTCTGGGCTTGTTATCAACATTTCCTGATCACAGTGACTGATGAGGCATTCAGTACGAGTCTCGTTTGTGCTGCAGGGAATCCCACACCCAACTGACAAAGCTTTCTCATTAAACAATTACTTTTAATAAACTCGAATGACTTAAAAACACACACACAGAACTTTCTTTTGGATATGCAAATCTCCCTTTTACTGAATAAGAGAACAGTTATGAGTAGTAATTTGTGTGTGTGTGTGTGTGCGTGTGTGTGTGTGTAATAGAGATGAAAGAAAATGGAGGAAACAGAGAGAAATGCAAAAAAGCACTAAAATATGAGTGGGTGGGTGACTTACTTCTAAAAATGTTGAAAGCCTGTTTTCCCAAAAGTTTAAGAATAAAAGGTTGTATATACATACAAATGTCAACTGAATGTGTCACCCCAAAATTCATATGTTGAAACCCTAACTTCAACGGAATGACATTTGGAAATGAGGTCTTTTGGAGGTAATTAGATCATGAAGATGAAGTTTCATGAATGGGATTAGTGCCCTTCTAAGAAGAGGTCAGAGAGTGAGTAGCTCTCTTCCCACCATGTGAGGTTGCAACAGAAAAACGCCATCTGCAAACTAGGAAGCACCAGACACCAGATCCACCAGCACCTGGATCTTGGACTTTCCAGTCTCCAGAACTTTGAGGAATAAATGTTTGCTGTTTGAGCTACTCAGTCTACAGTAGTTTGCCATAGCAGCCTGAACTAAGACAGAAACATATAGAGGCATACCTCATTTTATTGCTGTTTCTTTATTGAACTTTGCAGATATCTTTTTTTTTTTTTTAAACAAATTGAAGGTTTGTGGCAACCGTATGTCAAGCAAGTCTGTTGGTGCCCTTTTCCCAACAGCACATGTGCACCGTCTGTCTCTGTGTTACATTTTGGTAATTCTCACAATATTCAAACTTTATTATTATGTCTGTTATTATGATCTGTGATCAGTGGTTTTTCACGTTTCTATTGTAATTGCTTTGGGGCACCAAGAAAAGCACCCATATAAGATGGCAAATTTAAACAATAAGTGTTGTGTGTGTTCTGACTGCTCCACTGACCATCTGTTACCCTGTCTTTCACCCTCTCCTCAGGCCTCCTTATTCCCTGAGATACAACAATATTGAAATTAGGCCAATTATTAATGTTACAATTGCCTCTAAGTCTTCAGGTGAAGGAAAGGGCTGCACGTCTCTCACTGTAAATAAAAAGCTGGAAATAATTAAACTTAGTGAGGAAGGCATGCTGAAAGCCGAGAGGCTGAAAGCTAGGTCTCTTGCATCAGACAGCCAAAGTTGTGAATGCAAAGGAAAAGTTCTTAAATTAAAAGCGTTACTCCACGGAACACACAAATGACAAGACAGTGAAACAGTGTGATTGCTGGTATGGAGAAAGTTTCAGTGGTTTGGAGAGAAGATCAAATCAGTCAAAGCCTAATTCAGAGGAAGGCCCAATTCATTAAGCCAAAGCCTAATTCAGTGGAAGGCCTTAATTCTCTTCAAATCTGTAAGAGCTGAGGGAGGTGAGGAAGCTACGGAAGAAAATCTGGAAGCGAGCAGAGGTTGGTTCATGAAGTATAAGAAAAGATGCTATCTCCACAACACACAAGTACAAGGTGAAGCAGCAAGTGCTGATATAGGAAATGCAGCAAGTGATCTAGAATATCCAGCTAAGATCATTGATGAAGGGGGCAACACAAAACAACAGATTTTCAATGTAGATGAAACAAGTTTTTGTCGAAAGAAGATACCATCTAAGACTTTCATAGGTTTAGAAAAGTCAATGCTTGACTTCAAAACTTCAAAGGAAAGCCCGACTGTCTTGTTAGGGGCTAATGCAGTTGGTGACTTTAAGTGGAAGCCAATATTCATTTACCATTCTAAAAATTCTGGGACCTTGAGAATTATGCTAAATCTGGGTGGGACACACTGGCTCATGCCTATAATCCCAGCACTTTGGGAGGCCAAGGCAGGAGAATTGCTTGAGGCCAGCAGTTCAAAGTCATAGTGAGCTGTAATTGAGCCACGGCACTCCAGACTGGGCAACAGAGTGAGAAACTTCCTGTCTCTAAAGAAAAAAAAATATGTTAAATCAACTCTGTTTGTGCTCCATAAATAAAATGAAGCCTGGATGATAGCCCATCTGTTTACAGCATTGTCCACTAAACATTTTAAGCTCAGCATTGAGACCTACTTCTCAGAAAGAGAGATTTCTTTTGAAATACTACTGCTCATTGACAACATACCTAGTCACTCAAGAGCTCTGATGGAGATGTACAAGGAGATTAATGTTTTAATGCCTGATAATACAATACTCATTCTCCAGCCCATGAGGGAAGGAGTAATTTTGATTTTTAAGTCTTATTATTTAAGAAATATATTTTGTAAGGCTGCAACTTCAAAGTCAATTGAAAGCCTTCTGGAAATAATTCACCATTCTAGATGCCATTAAGAACATTTGTGGCCGGGCATGGTGGCTCACGCCTGGAATCCCAGCAATTTACGAGGCTGAGGCGGGCAGATCATGAGGTCAGGAGATCGCGACCATCCTGGCTAGCACAGTGAAACCCTGTCTCTACTAAAATACAAAAAAAAGTCAGCTGGGTGTGGTGGCGGCCTCCTGCAGTCCCAGCTACTTGGTAGGCTGAGGCAGGAGAATTGTTTGAACCTGGGAGGCAGCACTTGCAGCGAGCAGAGATCGCAGCACTGCACTCCAGCCCGAGTGACACAGTGAGACTCTGTCTCAAAAAAGAACATTTGTGATTCATAGGAGGCAGTCAAAATATCAACATTAACGGGAGTTTGGAGGAACTTGATTTCAGCCCTTATGAATGACTTTGAGAGCTTCAAGACTTCAGTAGAGGAAGAACTACAGGTGTGGTAGAAACAGCAAGACAACTAGTTTTAGAACTGGAGCCTGAAGATGTGACCAAATTGCTGGAGACCCATAATAAAACTTGAATAAATGAGGATTTGCTTCTTATGGATGAGCAAAGAAAGTGATTTCTTGAGATGGAATCTCTTCTGGTGAAAATGCTGTGAACATTGTTGAAATGACAACAAAAGATTTGAACTATTACAGAAACTTACTTGATAAGGCATTGGCAGGGTTTGAGAGGAATGACTCCAATTTTGAGAGAAGTTCTACTGTGGGAAAAAATGCTATCAAATAGCATGACATGCTGCAGAGAAATCTGCTATGAAAGGAAGAGTCAATCAGGGTGGCAAACTTCACTGTTGCATTATTTTAAGAAACTACCATGGCCATCCAACCTTCAGAAATCCCCACCCTGATCAGTCAGCAGCCATCAACACCAAGTCGTGACCCTCCACCAGCAAAAAGATTAAAACTCACTGAAAGGTCAGATGATCATTAGCATTTTTAAGAAATAAAGTATTTTTATAATAAAATTAACATATGTACTTTTAAAAGACTGTAGAGTATAAGCATAGACTTAATAGGCTGGAGTAGAGTATAAACATAATTTTTTATATGCACTGGGAAACCAAAAAATTTGTGGAGTTCATTTATTGTGATAGGTACTTTATTGTGGTGGTCTGAAACCAAACCAGTATACCCTGAGGTATGCCTGTATCTGGACTTTTGTTGATGCTAGGCATTATATTATTTTATTGTTGATATCATAGATCTCCAGCTCAATTCTCTCTTGCTTTCCATGAAAAAGTCTTTCTGGGAAGGCATTGATTCTTCTCTTTACCTTTCTAGAGCACACTTAATCCGAATCCATAAAAAAGTCATTATATCTTATGAAAGGCATTCTCCTCTCACCGTCTGGGCTTTTACTGAGATTTTTCTGATAGGACACTGACTATCTTGGTCTTGATGGCACTTTGTGACTAAATAGACCATCAGGGGTTGTCTGTGGACCTATATCTCAAGTTTTTCTGTTATATTAACTTTCTTTTCAAATACTTTTTGAAAACAATTTAATTTTCCTTACAAGATGGCTTTTTCCTCTAATAGTTTCATAGCTGCTCTCTCTCCTTTATTCTTCTAAGTATAAACAGCAACAGTCTAATGGGCATCTGGAAATCAAAGAAATTTGAGTCTGTAAGATTTCTTCCCTCATCTCAGGGAATTTTTTTTTTTTTTTTTTTTTTTTTTTTTTTTTTTTTTTTTTTTTAAGACAGATCCTGGCTCTGTCGCCCAGGCTGGAGGGCAATGGCACCATCTTGGTTCATCACAACCTCCGCCTCCTGGGTTCAAACAATTCTTGTGCCTCAGCCTCCCGAGTAGCTGAGATTACAGGTGTACGCCACTACGCCTGGCTAATTTTTGTATTTTTAGTAGAGATAGGGTTTTGCCATGTTGGCCAGGCTGGTCTCGAACTCCTGGCCTCAGGTGATCTGCCTGCCTCAGCCTCCCAAAATGCTGGGATTACAGTTGTTAGTCACTGCACTCAGCACCCAGGAAGATTTAAGCAAATCAGTATTGGTCTTAAGGAAAGGGAAAGTTTAACATAGATGGGTGCAATCCATTAGTGTGAAAGATGATTCCAGCTATTCCTCAAAAGGAATAAGGAACAGAAAAGTGTGAGTTTGGGGATGGAGTTTTCATGCACCAGGATGCTTTCCAGTTCAGTATAAAATCTGGGCTCTTCCCAGAATTACAGTCGGACCTATTACATCCATCCATCCTACGTTCTGTCCAACTGTTTGTCCATCTATCCATCCATCTACTAATTCATTCATTCCTTGGAATCCACATGGATTGAGGTTAAAAGCAAATAAAAATACATTTTACATATTCACCATTTTCAGCTATGAAAGCCGGATTTTTCCACTTTTTCACTGTTAAATGTTGAGTAGTCAAGAACTGAAAGTTGATGAAGCATCCTAACTACAATTAATTCTTAGAAAAAGACTATTCTTTAGAAAAATAATTATTATCCAACTACTGACTTCATGGGGTGGCTTAAGGCTTTTGCATGATAGAATAGCAGTGAAAATAATGTTTTGGGAAATGACAAGCACTGCTAAATAGTAATCCAAGCATAGAATTGTTACACAACCTGATGTTTCAGAGTCAGGCAGGGATTTTAACTTAAAAAAAAAATAGAGTAAAAGACACGTCATCATGGAAAATTCTCTTACTTTCCCTGACCATCACCAACATTTTTCTAACAACAGCTGAAATAATTGACCTTTCCAAGATTTATTGGCACTTCCAGGTGCTAACACAATTGCACTGAGAAACTTACAAATTTCTTTTCATATTAAAGTTAGCTTGCAGGTTCATGAGAACTCAGCTCATGAAGTGTCCACCCTCATCGCTAGCAAGTATTGATTTCTCTGTTTCAAAGAACAGTTATTAAAGTGTGGACTCTCTTACTATAAACTTCAGCTAGTTTCCTTTTTGTTGGATTAAAGGATAGCTAAATTAAGGCTTTTAAAAAAACTTTGCGTTTGGAGAATATAATGTCTTCTATATCTTGTTAATTATGAACAAAACACAGAGAATAAACAGAGTAAAGCAAAGGAAAATAAACCATAAAGGATTAAAAAGAAACGAAAAAGAGGCAAACTAAACAACAGTTTTGAAAGCAATGTTATTTTTTATTATTTGGTGCAAAAAACTGTGAAGCACATAAAACAATCTACAGGAAGTGGGAAAGATTTCTTCTCATTACTGGCCTCGAGGCAATTTTTTAAGCTGCCATAAACTGACAAACAGACATGATGGATATCATTATAAAATACACTGAGTTGGAAAATGGAGCACAGAATGAAATGGTCCACATCAAAGGGGGAAAAAAAAAACCCCCACAGAGTGGTCCACAGGGTGAATAGCTCGGATACTGTTAAAGACTGGCATCACAAAATTAGCCCTAACCTTGCATGATTTTTTTTTTTTTTCTGGAAGAGTATATGACCTTTTCTTTATTACTTATATCTTGTGGTTCCAAAATTCATGTCAAGACTTACTAAATAAAATTAAGGCTAGTAGCCCCAATCTTGTACTTTAATAAACAATGACTATAATGAATTTCCTTCCTACTTAGATAAAGCGTGTCAAGGGAAAAAAACATTAATGCTGATTTCCTCAGTGTTCAAACCCATTGTGGGTGGGGATGGCGAATGTGTGCATTAAATCTTTTAGGCCTACCGGAACCATTATGTGCGTGTGAATACCAAATTATTCCAAAAGGGTGAACCGGAATTCCTCTAACACCTCTATGCACCCCTTTTGTACTGAGGCCTCATAGTCGTTGGTCAGTCAAGGGCCGGTTCTGCAGAACTCACTCCTCAGTTCCCACAGCAGAGCAGATGGGACACAGCAGACACAGACAGCTGTGCCGTTATGACAAAACTGTGATGTGAATCGAAGACAAGTCTGCTTCAAACCCCAGCCCTGCCCTGTGGGGAGGGCTGAACTCTGGAGACTCTGGCTGGATTACTTAAGTTACTGGCACTTGCATTTTCTCATTAAAATGGGTAAACAAAGTCTGTCTCACATGATTATTGCATGAATGAAATAAAATAAGTCATATATCAGGGACATAATTATTACCAAAGGTGCAACTAAGGGTGTCTTTAATAGGATGTACATGGTTCAGGGTTGCATATAGTAAATAGTCCCAAAATCTATAGATTTACAAAATACAGCTTCCCAGAAAAGATTAGATAGCGCTGTAAAGTTGATTCATAACTAAACATTTCCTCCTGTGTGCAATAATATGTCACTGACCTCAGAGACTTCATCTTTTCTAGCCACAGAAAGGATGTCCTAAAAAGGAAGGAAGGACCTGGTGGCAGGGTGGGGTGGTTGCCCTCTTCCCGTGTTCCATACCTGCTCCTATTTTGTTGGAACATCTGCTTGTTCACCTTTTTTTTTTTTTTTGAACGGAGTTTCGCTCTTGTTGCTCAGGCTGGAGTGCAATGGCGCAAGCTTGGCTCACTGCAGCCTCCGCCTCCCGGGTTCAAGCGATTCTCCTGCCTCAGCCTCCCGAGTAGCTGGGATTAGAGGCATGTGCCACCATGCCCAGCTAATTTTGTATTTTTAGTAGAGATAGGGTTTATCCATGTTGGTCAGGCTGGTCTCGAACTCCCGAGCTCAGGTGATCCACCTGCCTCAGCCTCTCAAAGTGCTGGGATTACAGGTGTGAGCCACCATTCGCAGCTGCTTAATCATCTTTTTAAAAGTATTAATAAAGCTTGATAATGGGTAAGAGCTTCAGGTCTCAGTTCTATTAATCTAAATGAGACTAATAATGCCTGCCTTATTTATCTTAGTTCTTTTCTGGTGGAAATTGTAGTAGAGATAAAAGTAGTTTAAAAAGTCGTTAAGTTTTACCAACACAGACATATTAAGAGCAACATTCATAAAACATATACAAATACTGGGTTCCAAGAAAACTTGTCATGGTGGACTTTCCTAATCTTAACACTTTCTTTCTCCCTCTGTTAACTATTCCCATCAGATTTAAAACTTTTCTTTTTTAGCTTTTTCCTTCTGGTCTTGTATTAAAGTGAGACCAGGAAACATGCCCTTTTCATCTCTCATTTTTCCAGTACCTACAAAAACGCCTCATTCACAGTGGGGCTCCAAAAATGCTTTGAAAATGGAACATTTTTACTGGAGTGTTTCATGTTAAACACCTCACACTTCACAGAAATCCTCCTGTCTGGGATATTGTTTAAAAGAGATCTTAATAGGTGCCAAGACAGTGATCGTGCATGGAATTTTCTGAGCTAGACGAGAACTTGAATACCATGAATTCTGCACTATTATTTCTTAAGTGGTTAATTTCCAGGGAGAAGGAGTGGATTACCCAGAGTTATCTAACTAGAAAACGACAGAGCCAAGACTGAAAATTAGCTACCTTCACTGCCATTGCTGCCCCTTCCATATTATTATCGCATATAAGCATTTAGAAGTTTGATAGGTAAAGCATGAGATACCTGTCAGGTATTTCTAAGAGTGTACAGTAAAAATGAAGAAAAATTGTGGAATCTAATATATAAAATATTTTACTTTTGGACAATATTAAATTGTAATTTATTTATTATTATTATTATTTTTTGAGGCAAAGTCTCGCTCTGTCGTCCAGGCGGGAATGCAATCGCGTGATTTCGGCTCACTGCAACCTCCACCTCCCAGGTTAAAGTGATTCTCCCACCTCAGCCTCTGGAGTAGCTGGGATTACAGGCACCCACCATCATACACGGCTAATTTTTGTATTTTTGTAGAGATGGGGTTTCACCATGTTGGCCAGGCTGGCCTTGAACTCCTGACCTCAGGTGATTTTGCTTGCCTTGGACTCCCCAATGTTGAGATTACAGGCCTGAGCCACTGCACCCAGCCTAAATCATGATGATTTAGATAAAAGCTATACAGTGTGGCCATGGGTATACTTTATTACCTGCATTCATTGGATAGTTGATTGCATTAGTCAAAAATCACAAAAAATTTCCCTTGGACTAAAGTACCATTTGAAAATTGAGCAAATAAAATTTCTGGTGCTTTTGTCTAAAAAAATAATATACACACACACACATTTATACATTTTTTTACAGTGAAAATTTTTTTTTTAACTTTTAAGACAAACATACATAGTTTTTAAATGTGCTATTTGGCAGTGCACAAACTGTCATTACAATCAAACCTATAATGAATTAGTTTTGTTTGTTATAATATAATTCAATTTTAGGAGTTTCTAGCTCTCCAGTGTCTAATGCCATTTGTCGAAGAGTCATTATCATTTTTCCATTGAATTGCCTAGTGTACCCTTATCTAAAATGGCCATATGTATTTGGGTGGATCTATCTCTCAACTCTCTATCCTGATCTTTTGATATATGTGTCTATCCTTTCACCAAGACCACCCTCTCAAGATTATTGAAGCATTATAGTACATCTGAAAATGGAAGAATATGTGTTCTACAACCTCATTATTCTTTTTTACATTTTTGAATTATTATTCTCATTTCTTTGCCTTTTGATACCAATTTTATAATTCATTTGCTAGTGTCTGAAAAGCTCCTGTTTTGACTTTGAATGAAATTGCATTGAATCTATGGGAATAATTAGCATTTTCTTGGTTAAATATTATTTTCCATAAAAACAGTATGTCTTTCTTTTTTTAAGGGTCTTTGTTGATTTATTTCATCAGTTTTACAGTTTTCAACATACAGATCCTGTACACGTTTCGTAAGTTTTATAGCTAAGCATTTTATTCTGTTTGGAACTATAGCAAATGGTATTTCAAAAACTTCAATTTTCACTTGTTCATTGCTAGAATGTAGACATGCAATTGTGTATATATTATGTATATACTGCACTTGTACCTTTGCTAAAGTTAAATTCTGCTAAACTCATTTATTATAGGTAGAAGTTTTTTAGTAGACTGTTTGAAATTTTCTGTAGAGATAAATTATGTTGTCTACAAATGAGGCCACTTTAATCTCTTCCTGCCCAATATGAAAGCCTTTTATTTATTTTTTATGTCTTACTACACTGGTTAAAACTTCCAGAACAATGTTGAATAGGAGGGATGGAAGTAGATAGTAGACATTTTTGAATTTTTTTATCTCGTTAATGGGAACACATTCAATCTTTTGCCATTAAGTATGGTGCTAGCTGCAGGTTTTTTGTAGATGCACTTCATTAGGTTTGAGGAAGTTCCCTTTTATTCCAAGTTAGTTAATAGTTTTTAATGATTAATTGATCTTGACATTTTGTCAGCTGCTTTTTTCTGCCCCAATTGGTAAAATATTTTTTCTTTATTAAACTGTTAGTAATGTGTATTTCACTGATTTTCTAATATGGAAACAACCTTGCATTCTTGGAAGAAACTGGACTTAGTAACTTGTGTCGTATTAGTCAAGGTTCTCCAGAGGAACAAAACTATAAATAAAACAAAACCATAAACATTTAGGATTATTATGTTAGTGAATCGAGGTTTTTCTCCATCTTTAACTTGGCAATTTTCTTTGCTCTGAAGTTTACTTTGTGTGATATTAATATAGCCACTGTAGATTTCTTTTGATTAGTGTCCATATGGTATTATCTTTTTCCATTCTTTTACGTGTTTTAATCAATATTACTTTTCATATTTACATTGTACTTCATTTAATCCTTCTTTGATGCTCTTCTTTTTGATTCAAATTTCTGACCTACATTATTTTCCTTTGCCTTGAAAAATAAACCGTATTTATCTATCAGTGATCACTTTAGGGGTTGCAATAAAAGTGCTCAACTTTTTACAGTCTGCCTAGAATGACTATTTTGCGACTTCAGATGTGATGTAGACATTCTTTCACTCTCCAGGTCTCTCTACTCTTCTGCTTTTATTGTATAAGTATTTATTATATCTAGATAGATAAAAAAAATTCCATGAGATGATACAATAACTTTTTTTCAACTCTCAAAAATATTTTTATTAAATTTTAGGTATTTAGGTAAATATTTATTTTTAGGCATTTAGGTAAATATTATATTTACCTACAAAATTCACATTTCTGTTCTTCTTTCCTTTCTGGTATTCTGTTTCCTCTTGGAATAATTTCCATTTTGTCAGAAGGGCTCTCTTTCAATCTTTTTTGAACAAATTGTTTTATTTTTCCTTCACCTGCCGAATTTCTTTTATTGTATTTTTTTTTTTTTTTTTTTTTTTTTGAGATGGAGTCTCCTTTGTTGCCCAGGCTGGACTGCAGTGCCATGATCTTGGCTCACTGCAATCTGCACCTCTGGGTTCAAACGATTCTCCTGCCTCAGCCTCCCGAGTAGCTGATATTGCAGGTGTGTGCCACCTTGCCAGGCTAATTTTTATTTTTATTTTTTTGGTGACGGAGTCTTGCTCTGTTATCCAGCCAGGCTGGAGTGCAGTGGCATGATCTTGGCTCACTGCAACCTCCACCTCCCAGGTTCAAGTGATTCTCCTGTCTCAGCCTCCTGAGTAGCTGGGACTACAAGAACGTACTACCACGCCTGGCTAATTTTTCTATTTATAGTAGAGATGGGGTTTCACCATGTTGGCCTCGCTGGTCTCGAACTCCTGACTTCAGGTGATCCGCCCACCTTGGCCTCCCAAAGTGCTAGGATTACAGGTGTGAGCCACTGTGCCCTGGCTAATTTTTTAGTAGAGATGGGGTTTTATCATATTGGCCAGGCTGGTCTTAAACTCCTGACCTCAAATGATCCGCCCACCTGGGCCTCCCAAAGTGTTGGGATTACATGCATGAGCCACCACACCAAGCCTATTGTACTTCTATTCCTGGTTGATCCCTAGCTATAGAACTCCTAAATTATTGTACTTTACAAAACGAAACAAACAAAAATCTTCCAATATTTTAAATACCTTAAGTATGTTCTACCTCCTTCTGGTATCCTTTTATTTTTCATGAGTAATTAACAGACACTTGAATCATTGATTTCCCCCTGGAAGTAACGTGCCATTTTTCTCTGGCTACCTTCAAAATTTTTTTTTCTTCTCTTTAGCTTTCAGCAGTTTGATGATGATGTGTGTGGCTATGAATTTCTTAGGGCTTTTCTTTTTTTAATAAAATTTTCTCTTAAATTCAGGGGGTACACAGCATATTTGTTAAATGAGTATATTGCATACTGGTGGAGATTAAGCTTCTAGTGTACTCATTATCCAAACAGTGAACGTTGCACACAGTAGATCATTTTTCAACCTTCGCCACCCTCCCAACTTTTCCCTTTTTGAGGTTTCCAGTGTGTATTATTTCCATCTCTATGTCTATGTGTGTTAGTCCATTCTCATGCTGCTAATAAAGACATACCCAAGACTGGGTAATTAATAAAGGAAAGAGGTTTAACGCACTCACAGTTCCACATGTCTGGGGAGGCCTCACAATCATGGCAGAAGACGAAGGAAGAGCAAAGTGACTTCTTACACAGTGGTGGGCAAGACAGCTTGTCCCATTTACAAAACCATCAGATCTCATGAGACTTATTCACTACCACTAGAACAGTACGAAGGGAACCACCGCCATCATTCACTTATCTCCCACTACGTCACTTCCACCACATGTGGGAATTATAGCAGCTACAATTCGAGAAGAGATTTGGGTGGGGACACAGACAAAGCATATCAATATCTAAACCCCCTGTTTAGCTCCCACTTATAACTGAGAACCTGTGGTAGTTGATTTTCTGTTTCTGAGTTAGTTCACTCAGGATAATGGCCTCTAGCTCTATCCATGTTGCTGCAAAGGACATAATTTCATTCCATTTATGGCTGCATAGTATTGCAGTATATATATACAACAAGATTTCTTTTTTTTAACCCGTAATACAAAAGAACTCATCTTTATTGGTTTCAAGTTCTAAAGGTCAGGATTCTGAGGTTGTCACATTCTTTGCTTTCAGAATTTTTGTCAGTTTTGTCTATTCAGAATGATTTTGCTGCATTCCACACTTGGCTGGCTGGCTGCCCCCCCATCCCCTATCTCCAGCAATAGGTAGCAGGAAAAAGAAGTTAAAATACAGTGATGGGATTACTGGTCAGGGAAATTAAAACCAATAACAAGCTGATAAAGGAAACCAAGTGAGGCTGAATTTCATGAATAAAGCTAGATTTATATATTTTAAACCTAGATTCTTAATGACTGTCTTGATTATAAGGAGTCTCAGCTTTATGATGGGATTTCATTTTTGTTTACCATTACATAGAACATTTAGTTTATCCAGTTAACTGTTGATAGACACTTAGGTTGATTCCACGACTTTGCTGTTACGAAGAGTGGAGGGTTTTGTTTAGGGATCATAGCTTCTTCAACCTGTAGGTTCATATCTTTTGCCAAATTTGTAAAGTTTTCAGCTAATATTTTTGTGTGTGTGCGTGCACACGTGCACATATGCGTGTATGTGTACTGCCTTCTGCATTCTCTCTCCTCTCCTTCTGGGATCATTAGAGCTGTTGGTACTGTCCAATGGTTTTCTGTGACTTTATTCATTATTTTTTGGTCAATCTTTGTTTCCTTCTGTTGTTTCAACTGGACAATTTTTACTGAACTATGGTGAAGCTCACTGACTCTTCTTTGTCATTTTTGTTTGCCTATTGAGTCCATCCAGTGAGTTTTTAATTTCAGTTATCGTGTTTCAGTTTAAAAATTTCAATTTGATTATCTTTTGTATTTTCTAACTCTGTTCATTAGAAGAGTGTTTCCTCTTACTTCTGAAGCATTTTTATAACAGCTGCTTTAAAGTCTTCTTTAGAAAATTTCAATACCTGTGTCATCTTGGCATTGTCTTTTTTTAAATTACCTTTTTCCACATAAATTCAGTCTCCTGGTGAGTGATATCGAATTGTATCTTCAACATTTTAAATATTATGTTGTTAGATACTGGCTCTTGTTTAAATCCTATAGATAATACTGATAATTTTGTTTCAGCAGACAATCCACCCAATTTTGCTCAGGCCACAAGTTTTGACCAACTTTCTGTGGATTTGGGCTTCGATGGCAATGCCTTTGCAGTGCTATTTGAATATTCCCTATGTGGTCCCCATCGCTAGCCAATCTGGGACATGGACAGTGGTCTATCCTATAGTTTAGTTCTCAGAATCTGTGTATGTCAGGTTCATGCAAGTGCAGCTCAGAGTCGAGCCTAGGAGTTTATAAACAACTTTGTTAGGTAGACTTCATGCATTCCTTCCTCTCCACAGTCATGCCATTGCTTTACTGTTTCCTCGATATCGTCTTTTTAGTCTTCTGGACAGAAAGATGGAAGTTTTGTTTCCTCACTCTGCTGCTCACTTTCTGCATCTGTGCTCAAGTCCAGCTCCAGCCAGCAAGAGGACAAAGTTTAATGGATGATTACCCCTACCTGTTGGTGCCTTTGCTCTCTGATCAGAGAGAAAACCTCTTGGGCCACTGCAGGCTGAGCACGAGAAAACAGAAATAAAAGGCAGGCTATTTCTCTCCCCACACTCAAGCATTGAGACACCCTTTTCTCACTCTTCGTGCCAGACTAGAGGATTTCTCCTGAAACTCTCTCTCTGTCCCAATGCTCACTTCTGTCATTATTGAGGAATACTGGAGATAAAAAACAGTAAATGTACCAATGGTTTCATAGTTCGAATGCGGTTCTCTTGCAAATTTATTTCTAGTTTCTTTTCAGAGTCCTTAAATAGCTTCTTTCTGTCTGGATTTTATAGCTGCATATACTGGGAGAATAGGGATATACATGCCTATCCCATCTTACCTAGAACAACAACTACGGGTCTATTAATAAAGTACTTAAAACTACATACAATTAAACATGAAATTCCTCAGAAGACACAATTCAAGTGCTCAATGGCCACATGTCTAGCAGTGATTGTGCTGGACAGCACAGATACAGGATATGTCCATCATCACAGAGAATGCTATTTGTCAGAAATATTCCAAATTCACAAACAAACCCAAGTGGAAAAATTACCCTTAAATACTTCCAAATAGTTGCAAACAGGATTTGTTTTCCAGGCAGAAGAGTTTGGAAAATGCTAGAAATCATATCTCACACCTGTCTGCAAAATTGCAATGTTATTTAGAGTAAGGATGTTCTGACCTCCTCTCCGTGACAAGCAGACAGACGTCTCAGGAAGCACTCATGTAGCTGGCTGCTTCTGGGAAGGAGCTGGGCAGGGCTCCTCTCACATTTACAGGGCTGTTCATTCACATCATCTGTTATGGATCATGGTGCCTCAACTCCACCTTCCAACATTAACAGAAAATGACAGTTGCCCTTTGCTCCAGGAGTCTCTGGTCTTATGGCTAACTGATGCTATTTTTAGAAACATTATCTACCTGTAACAGAGAAAGGTGTATGGAGTTTTTGTTATGGTTTATGTTGTTATTCTTTCTTAAGGAAAACTGACCCCATCCATCAATCCCTTGCTACATTCACAGATTAATTTAGTTTGGGATATATGGCCAAATTTAAGTCCTCAAACTTTTTTTAAATGATTTTCAGCTCTTATCCATTGTCACCCTTTTTAAAAATTTAAAAATGGGAGAGAGACTACAAAGAAGAAAGGAAGGAAGTCTTAAAAATAACCACATAAGCTCATTAATTTTCCCTTTCACAGACTGTGTGTGGGTTGGGGTTGTTCTCTAGTACACACAAGGGACATATTTAAACTCTCTTCTCACACTTTGTGCCTAAAATATCATGCACAGGAAAAGGTATCATTAAGCAGTATTGTTGTAATAAGACCTGGTGTTTTCTGAGCTAGGTTTTTGTTCTAAAATATAGAATAGAATACAGCTGCAATCAGATATTCATTTTTAAGCCAATACAGGTTGAAAATTTTACAAATAAGTATAATTCGCTTCACACAAAACCTGTGGGAAAACCTGCCACAGTGTGTCATGATGCCATAGCTAAGTTTCCCAAGCTTTTAAAGATGACCCACTGCAGAGAAGGAGTGATCGTCAGTGTTCAGCTGAAGAGGACACAGTTACTCCATAATTTAAAATTTTTTTACAAGTTTCCTAAATCTTTGATGCACTTGGAATTTATTCCATTGTATTATTTGAGGTATGGATGCAATTTAATTTTTTTTCTGAAGTGGCTCTCCAGGTTTCTGAAAGCCATTTATTTACTAACCCATGTTTTCCCCACAGCTTTCACATGCTGGCTTTATTGTATGTTACAACCATTGGATTTTAAGCAAGGGAGGGGCATACTATAATCTTTCATTCATTTGTGTCTGAGGTAGAGCTTTCTATTATTCCACCCACAGAAAATTGCTATTCTAGACTCTAGTCTGCAAAATGTCCATCCACATTACTTGTAGGTTGTAAAAAGTCAGACTCACTTGCCTTCTGAACAGTCTATATAGGCAGTAAACATGTACAATGGAAACCAAATGATTCCATTAGAAGAGAGGAATAGATGGTTTAAGGTTAAGGGAACTTTAGAGTTAAACTACAAATATTCCATTCCTTGTTTGAAATGTTTCTAATGTTCATCGTTGTATTTTCTTGATTCACGAACTAGACAATATGGAAGATAATTTAGGGTTTGAGTTGCAACATAAAATAGCACTTAGGGGCATAGACTGTACCATATACCCTGGGTTTCAACCTTTGTGATAGTGAGAATGTTGTTAAATCTCTGTGTGCCTCAGTTTCTATTAACATTGAAGCAGAGGTAGGATATGGGTTGGATTTGTGTCTCCACCCACGTCTCGTGTTGAATTGTAATCCCCATTGTTGGAGGCGGGATCTGCTGGGAAGTGATTGGCTCACGGGGGCAGATTTCTGCTTTGCTGTTCTCAAAATGAGTGCATTCTCACAATATCTGGTTGTTTAAAAGTGTGCAGCACCTCTTGCCTCTCTCTCTCTTCCTCTTGCACCTGCCAAGAGGTGGAGCCCCTTGCTCCACCAAGGAGCTCCTGCTCCTTGCTGCCTTCCCCTTCGCCTTCTCCAATGACTGTAAGTTTCCTGAGACATCCAGCCACGCTTCCTGTACAGTCGGAACTGTGAGCCAATTAAACCTCTTTTTAAAAAAATAAATGACCCAGTCTCATGTAGTTCTTTATAGCAATGTGAGAACAGATTAATACAACGTGATAATGGTAACCTCTTGCAAGGTCTCTGTAAAGAATAAATGGTTATATACAGGAAGCCCAGTGTCTGGCCCATGAGCTCTTCTGATTTCCTACGTGATTTATGGTCTGGTGGTGTCCCAAGATCATGCACTTTTATTCCACCAAACTGTTAGGGCCATCAGGACTTTATCGTATAAACTTTGGCATCACACAGGCCTGTGTTTACATTTCAGTTCCTTGTCTAAGAGGTGTAACTGATCTGTTTCCTTATTTGTAAAATGGGAACAGTAACAGTGATTACCTCGAGGTGACGTTGTAGAGATTATATCAGATGATGTGGCTGTAGAGTCTAGCTCTGTACCTGGGACATACGAGGCTCCTACAGCTGTTAATTCTCCTCCTCCTTCCCTTCACCAGTCCCTGGCTGTGAGAACCTGCTGACTTCTCTAGTCACTCAGCAACTTCCTGATCAGCCACTCTTTTAAAACTGCCTTTTATTCTATCAACAGGGCAGCAAAGAAAGGCAAGCTGTTTATTAGCTATTCTTCCGGATGCTCTTCCTCCTCCTACCGCCACCCCTACCCTCTGACAGGGCCCATGGTGTGTTGTTCCCCTGCGTGCGTCCATGGTCCATGTGTTCCCATCATTCAGCTCCCACTCATAAGTGAGAATACATGGTATTTGGTTTTTGGTTCCTGCATTAGTTTGCTGAAGATAATGGCTTCCAGCTCCAGGTGATGGAACGATCTGTGCAGCAAACCACCATGGTGCACGTTTACCTATGTAACAACCAGCACGTCCTGCACAGGTACCCAGGAACTTAAAAGTTGGAAATTAAAACAAAAAGAAAAAAAACAAAGGTAAGCTGTCTAGTCTTCACTCAAATTCTGGGAAGCTCTTGGCCACAGTCTCCTAGTGGTGGTTATCCAGAAGAAAATGGGCTCAGTGGGTTCCTGCCTCTGAACAGCCTAGACCTACGGTATGACTCAATTTGCATTGGTTGTTCTTTTTTTCTTTTCTGCAAGGAAAATGCATGCATTTTTTTCCATGCTCTTCCTGCCCCAGGATCTCTTCCTCCCATAGGGGATGATAATAAAAAAATTATTTAATAATATTTTAAAAACATGGTAAAGTGGACTTTATTCAAGACCATTGTGGTAGGTATAGGACCCACTGCAATGGGCAAGTGGGAAGTTATAGCCAAGCCACAGGGTTGGCGTCAGTGGATAGAAAATTACTAAGAAGAAACATCAAAGATAAGAAGGATTTTGGCTAAATCTTCTTAACAGAACTTTTGCTGAAGACAGGCCAGGGTAAGCAGACATTCCCTGGAGGACAGTGGAGGATGAGGAATCTGGTCTAATATTGAGGGTGATGTGATATCACAGGTAGGGAGTTCTTGCTAAACCGAATTAGCAGGATTCTCTGCTAAAACTGAATTTTGTAAAGAATTGCACAGATGAGCCTAGCAGGAGCTTCAAGAGTCTGACAAAAGTTTGGCCAAGCAAAGAATCTTTCCAGAAGGACAAACACTTGTTTTCCTCTTCTGCTCTCTAAAGTGGATGCCTTTGGCTTTGCCAGCTCTCTGGCTGGTTGACCCGCCAAACACAGCAGTGCCTCCCCTTGCTCACCATTTTCCTGAGGCCACTCCCCATCCTCCCAGGCTCTCATCAACCAAGTTGCTTTGTGCCAACTCTGCTGCATCCTCTTGGCCTGGGATGGCATTTTTTTCTTGGAGGCCTGATGACTGTTTGCGGTAGCATAAGCATCTCTTTCAGAGCCTGCATGGCTCTTGCCAAATTAAGTTACCGTCACAGTACAAATTAGAGGTCTCTGGAGACAAATTTTATACTGTTTGGTACCAATATGGTAAACATTACGCCCAATATCTAACCTAGTGCTGCAGAATTGACCATTGTTTCATAATAAAAATTAACTTTTCTCCAGCACAGTGCCAGGCTGTGTGCTCAGCACTTAGCATGATTTTAAAAAAATTAACACTAAACCCCATGAGGTGGATACTATTATTGTACCCATTCTGCAGATAAGGCAGTGCTTGAGGCCTAGAGAGGTGAAGTAGCTGCAAAGATGATAGAGTCAGCAAGTGACTAAGTTAGGATTGAAAATCCATCTGCCCTACACAAATGTTGAGGCCATGAAAATGTCTATTAATATTTCCTTTTTTCAACTTTGAAGTTCAGGGGTATATGTGCAGGTTTATTACATACGGAAACTTGTGTCCTAGGGGTTTGTTGTACAGGTTATTTAATCACCTGGGTATTAAGCCTACTACTCACCGGTTATTCCCCCTGATCCTCTTCCTCCTCCTACCCTCTACCCTCTGATAGGCCCTAGATAGTGTTTATTTTCTAATTCTTGATCTGTTAGTGAAGGAGGATGGATGTTCCTTGTTGGAAGAGTATTTTTTGCCTTTCTCAGCACAGGTGGGTTCTGGGCCTGGCTGGTCAGGGGCTAAACATGGGTGTCGCAGACAGGAAGACGCTGAGGGTCCAGTACCTGGAGGAACTGTGAAGGGGCCTGGAGACAGCCTGAGGCACCCCGCAGTCTTCCCTCCTTAGGCTACCCAGGGAGGGCCTGAGAGCACGGAAAGACAGTAGGACTCCAGTTTACTCTTCAGTGGAGGTCACTGATCCTGTGCTCCTCACGGCACAGTCAGAGCTGCAGGGAGCTCTGCAAACTCAGCTTTCTTCTGAATCCCAAATTACTGGGAAAAAACTTATCTCAATTCTCTTTGTCAGGATGTCCACAGACCTCTAAATGGTATTTTCCACTAAGTACTGTAGACTCCCCAGAGTGCCCTCGAGAAGATGACTCTGCTTGGCCAATGCCAGAGGTGGGAAGGATTCTCTGAGGTCATTTCCATCTAAAGGGCACATCCACTGCTGTGAACATGTCACATAATAGTGCTTCTCTGCACAGCTCAGGTCTCATCGCAGCATGCCCCGCAGTTCCCTGGCTGGTCAGGGTAGGACTTGTGAGAATCCCAAGATGAAAGGAAAAAAGCATGGGGCTACCTGGGGACAGTGACCTCTCCCACACTTAGCAAACAGACAGTTTCTTGCTCCTTCCCCAAGATATTTCCATTCATGGATACAAGTCTTTTATTTCCCTCTTCTTCCCCTTCTGCATGTTTTCAGAGACTTCAGACATAGGGATAGCCTGAAAGGTATTTACCAAACCCTGGGGCAGGCTTCCTTTAAGTCAGAACAATGCAGACAGCACAATAAGGAGTTGGATTTTTTCCTTCTAGCATGGGAATGCCTGACTTTGGATCCGGATGGCACACCTCCAACAGGGATAATAGCAGCTGAACTTAGACGCCTCTAGCCACCACGTGTTAGTTACAGAAGCGACTGTGTTTATTGTGAAGCTGACCCACTGGTCATCAGCCACGTCAAACATACCAAAATCAGAGTGGATTCAAGGTTATCTCTACAGCAGTGTGCTTTTGAAGTGTGCACAGTGTACTACCCTGGGTCTATCCGTGGGGGTTTCTTATGTGGGATACTGCCCTGTAGGTGTGTATTGCAGTTAGGGAGGAGAACAGATTGAGAATAGCTGATAGACTCTGCTGACAACACAAGACAGAGTGAGCTACAAACAACCTGCCATGAGACTGCAGGGAGCGGAATGATTAAGTCTGACATGAACCTCATACACAAATGGGAAGCAACAGAAATAAAACATAATTGGAATCGACAACTGACCTTGAACAATAAATAATGCATATCGATGAAAAATCTTTGTGCTGGTCTTTGCAGTATCTCTTGGATATCTGTGTGACATCACCATTCATCCAATATTTTCTGTAAACTCACTTCTATGGGTGCCTAGTGAACTAGTTTTCTTATTTCTTAGTGTTTAGCCAGATTTCTACTCTCTGAAGCTTAACAGTTCAAGTATTTATCTTTTTATGGTCAGGCATGAGTGTATGTAGCAACAATAGCTCACTTCCTCCTGTTTATAAAACTGCGACAAGAAAGCAATGCCTGCACAGCCTGCTGGAGAGATTGATGAGGACGCTGGGAGCTGGCAGTGACACAGGGAGCGGAGAGTCCTTAATCTTCCAGCAGAGCCACAGGCTCCTTGGGTTTTCTACATCCAGTGCACCAAATGTTCTAGCAGCAGCAGCCCTGTTAACCTCTCAGGAGAGGCATTTGAATAAACGCTTTTGAACCCATGTAGTATATTTTATCTGTAAGGACGGAAGTACACAGTTCACCCTGACATCCTGCATATTTCAAATTACTATCGATAAGCGCTAAGCTGACATTTTTTGGAGGATAATTTTCCAGTAGCTTAAAATAACATTTTAGATGCTTTTTGTAATAGCATGTGAAATCGGTCCAGGTACTATCCTTCTTTTTGTATGATATGAAGGCAACGGCCTCAAAAGAAAATGCTTTTGAAGAGATGTCCTCATAGTTGCTCCCCACACTATCCATCCCGCATTTTCCCATCAGAATGGCATGTTTGCATTTCTAAACCCAGTTAATAACTGCTAGTGTATTTTATTCAGAGAAAGGTTCAGGACATGGAAGTGATCCATGTTGGGAGAGCCAACATAGAACACATGTGTTATAGTTCCCCATTCAGCCAGGATACAGACAGTAGTAGAATGAGTGATTGAGTCAAACACACCATCACTTTCTCTTGCACAAATGAGGCAGCTTCCACAAAGGCAAATCCTGCTGGAGAGCACTTTTAGGAAGTCTTGTGGCCAGTGGAAATCTGTCCACGGCCCTCTAAAGGCTATTGTAAAAAGGGATGTAATCAAGAGACTGTGTTCAAATAGCAGCAGGATTCAACATGAAGGGAAGTTTGAATATTACTTGTTAAGCACTTAGAACAGAAAAAAAATCATACCTGGTGTCATGAAAGCAGACTTAGGATGATTTAGTCTTATTTTGGACAGAATCAGATGCTGTGTGTGGTTTTCTTTGTTTTTTTTTTGGTTTTCCTTTCTGAACTCCCACTGCTAGAGAGAATAAATTTAATATTCTTTTGAAATAACTGTGACATTACACCATCCTTAAAAGGAATTTTGTGTGTTTAAAAAGTGATTTAAAATTCATTATAGAAAACCTGAAAAACACGATGCATTGATAGGTGCGGCAAACCACCATGGCATGGGTATACCTATGAAACAAACCTGCACGTTCTGCATATGTATCCCAGAACTTAAAGTATAATAAAAAAGAATTTTTTAAAACCCATCATATTCACTCCTGTTTGCCCTTAGCATTTCATGTCTGGACAATAAAGGCACTTAATAAATATTTAATGACTGAATGGAATGAACCCACAAAACTACCACCCAGAAATAACCTGTACATATTTGGCATACAGTGTAAAATGAAAATAGTTTTGCGTTTTTATATAAACATATATAATATATATATAGTACATATATACTATACATCCATGTAGCATTTTCTCTCTCTATATATATTATATACATCTATATTATATACAGATATAGTATTTTATATATACATACACACATATGTATCATATGGGCATTCACAAAAGATAACTAGATTTATTCCACAATGAACGTTGACTATGAAGTACTTTCTACTCTTCTTATCAAAATGATTTCTCCATTGTTTTCTGACATCAATGGGGGAAGAATTAAAATGTAGTATTGTTGACAGAGCAAGCACTTCTTTCTCCCATTCTCATTCACGTCCAATATTTAATACCACTTTTGATATATCCTGAGAATATTACCAGTGTCTACCCCTTTACCACATAACAGGAAATATTCTTTAAAAGGTTTATTGCAAGGAATTGCTTTATGTGATTGTGGGGACTGAACTGGCAAGTTGGAAATCTGTAGGGCAGACCATTAGGAAGAACTGAAACTGCTCTCCATGGTGCTATTTTTTTCTTCTTCAGGAAGCCTCATCTCTGATCTTCATAAGGCCACCCAGATTATCTAGAAAAATCTGTGTTACTCAGATTCAACAGATTATGAACTTTAACCACATCTACAAAACACCTTCACAGTAACACCTAGATTTGTGTTTGATTGAGTAACTGGAGACTGTAGCCAAGTCGACACGTCAAAAAGAACGTAACAATCATCAATACCTTAATCCAAGCCAGCACCACCTGTCACGTAGATGGTGACATGTTTCTGCTTCCACACTTAGACAGCTACCATCTATTCTCCTTTCAGTGGACCACAATGTCCTAATCATATGACTGTATTTTCCTCTCAATTTCCTACTTAACTAACTCAGTTTCAGCCACATCATACAATTTTGGTGTTTCTTGGACATGTCAAGCACACTCTTGATCAGGGTTTTGCACCCTTTGTTCCCTCTGAAGCAATCTTCCTTCAGATAATCACATGGCTGACTCTCTTGCTTAATTCAGGTCTTAGCTCAAAGTCACTACCTCAAAGTCATGGAACAGTATTAACATGATGATTGGGAACTTGGACTCAAGCCACACTGTCTAAGTTTGAAATAATGTCACCACTTTCTAGTCATGTAGCCTTGGATAAATGACTAAACTTGCACACCTATCACATACTGTTTTTGTGAGGATTAAATGTTTTAATATATAGAATAATAACTATGTAAGCACTAGCTTTATTCCCTGGCCGTCTCATCTAAAGTTGCACTCCGTTGCTGTAATCCCCATGCCATGCTTTGTGTTTCTTCCTTGTACTTCTATATTGTATTGTAATCTATGATTTATATAAATTATCATTTGTTTTCTCTACTAGTCTTCCATGAGGACAGGATCTTTGTCTCTCATCTATTGTTCTCTCCTCACTGCATAGAGCAGTTCCTGGTACACTGTACACATCTGGTAGATGTTTATTGAATGCATTAAAGAATAAATGACTGCCAAATATAACTTATATAGTACATTATATTTAAGTATAGCAAATTGTATTACGTCTTTTTTTTCTGTTTAAACAGATCGTAGTAGACCCATTTTATCCAGCATTTCTAATGTAACCTTTAAAATCTAGCATTCTGTTTACGAATCTCAAACTGAACACTTAAAGCTCCTATCTTCTGGCCAGTAGAAACCCTCCAGTCCTATAAGCATTGTGCTGATTCTGATTTATGCATCTACACAGTCACCCACCCAGCCAATGTGCTCCAGCCCAGATCTCTGGTATGGACCCCTCTCTCCTCCCTTTCCAAAACATGGTTCAGAATTCTTCCCAACAGTAGCCTTCCTCTATACCTTTTTTGGTTCGCACTATGTTAATTTATATGTCATTGCATGCTTAATTTAAAATTTAGTATTTTGGACCTCTCAAAGACTTCTGCGGATCTTTTTCCCCCCCTTTCCTTTATTTGGTATTCTAACTAGATGAAGCATGTTGAGAACAATGCATATGTTTCTTGAACTTGGAATGCTGCTCTTTAGTTTCTAGATTCTTACTCAATCCTTCTCCAAGGACTTGGCTCCAGTCCCAGACCTTTCATGTTGTGGCTGTGTGACTTTAAGCAAATCACACACATAAACAATATCTGTTGTACAGTTACCTCACAGGGTTTTTATTCTTCTTGTAATTTATCACCCAAACTATTTGGATAAAACTCTTTGAAGTAAAAATTTAAAACAGTTAAATGTCTCAAATTAGGCCAATATAATGACCTATAGTTTATCAGTCAATAATACTATTAGGTCATTATATTGGATCTATAATATAGTTTTATATTGAAACTATTTTCTTGAAACAGTATCTATAAAACTAAGAATAACACATCGTTTAATTCATGCACATTAAACAAAAATCCTGTATGTTGGCTATTTGAATATTTAGAAAAAGGCTAAGTAGGATAATGTTTCTTGGTTTGTATTCATGTATTTCTGTCAGTTTCTCACCTATCTCCTTAATGATGTGTGTTGTTATTTCCTAAATTCTTGTTTCTAAAAATTATTTTCACTTTTTAAAAAGTGCCTGCATTTTGCTTCAAAATTGTATTTAATTGTTCAAATGCCTCTTTTACATAAACCACAATATTTTGAAATCTTAGGAAAACACTTCAAAATATTTACATGCCTGATCACCAGGTAAAATCAGAGCTAATCATGCTAAACGGGAAATATCCTCAAGTTTATTTGTTTCACAATTGAAGCATATAAATATTTCAGCCCAAATATTTTCATAGGCACTGGCTTTTTGCCCTTATATAAAGTACTGTTGTTTGTTGGTCAAATATGTTTACAGACAAAACTTGTCAACAAGTTGTTTCTACTTGTGATTATTTTGAATATTTTGTCAAACTCACATAGTTCACCAAATTATAGGCTTTCTCAATATAGTTCCAGCACAGAATATAAAATTTATCCAGTTATAAATAGGAACTTGCAATATTCTCAAACACAATTATAGAAGTACAGAACTAAAACTCATACACCATTTTAGCTCTCATCTGTCAATAATTTTGGGTCTTTTATTTTGTGAAGGTGATTCTTCTCTTTGTAAAATTTGCATCGATAATTGCAAGTTCTTGAAAATTTCCAAAACTGCTAAAGCTTCAGCTTGTTGGGTTGCCATGGATAAATGATATGTACCACACGGCCAAATTTAAGTACATTTCTCATCTTAACGTTTCTCAATTTATTAAGAACGTGGCTTTTACCAAAATACCGTGCTCCACTAAAATTTCTGTCTGCATTATTGCTACAAAATCAAAATGTTTTCTTAAAAACGAATTTTAATGAATTTATAACTATTTGCAACAATGACAAATAGCTTCTACCTGAATAAACTTCCCCAAGCTTAAATTTCATTTCAATAACTGGATGGAAAAATAGAATATTTACTGAAATATAGTAATAAGTAATTTTGCATTACAAATACGTGATAGCCCTCATAGAAAATGGCATCATTTCAATTTAAGGGATTGTTGCTACCATTGCTACTGTACTACTTCTATTATTATTATTTGGCAAATAGAACTAACATTAACAGCAAACGCTTCACTTTTTGTGTGTATGCAAAAAATTTGGAATCAAAACTAAGCAAAATTAATTTAGTAAAACGGTTACTTGATCTAAATGAAACATTCAGCACTTTCTGCAACTGAACGAGGACTGTCACTTCGGGCCACTGTCTTCTCTAAATAACAACTGACTTTGTAATAGATACTTCTTAGCAAGTTTGCATCTCTTAGTTTTCCTGTGGTTGATGAAGTGTAGATACTGTACACATGCATCATCAAACTTCTTGGTTTTAAAAATTAAATGTGTATTTTTAAGCTCATTGGTGTCAAAGATTTATTTCATAACAAAACAAAAACCCATTAAAATACCCAAGTAACAAAAGACATTTGCACACACAATAAATGATAAAACCTCGGAAGCAAGAGGATTCAAGCTTTTATGTCTTGTCACACTTATTTCACATACTTAACTTGTAATTTCCTAACCTGTCATTCTCATGTTCCCCTCTGCTCCCCTGCCTAGTAGCCCAGCTGCTTTGAGCTCCTCCCAACACAGACAGCAATCAGGTACACTAAGTGACCAGCAGGGGCAGAGCGTTGTGCCCTCCTCCCACCACTGTCCAAGAGCTGATGGGGTTGCTGTCCCTACCTGCTCCTGTCACACAGCCTTAATTTTATCAGGGAGTGCCCTGCATACAGTCCTTGAAAGAGAGGTGTTAATTACCTGGTGTCTGTAAAGTGCCTGGAAAAGAGAGAGAGGCCACAGCCAGTTAGTTGTCTTGTGGATTTAACCACGTTTCAATAAGCACTCTGTTTCCCTGCACCTGTGACTCAGACACTTCCTTTGTAGGTTCTGGAAGAAGCTGAAAAGACAACACTGACCTACCAAACCCAGCTTAGCTTAGGTTAGTGCAAGTATTAAAGTAAAACTTGATTAAAATATGGAAAATCCAGGACAAATGTTGGCCAAACCAGATAGGATCAAAGAGTATGCTGGAAGAGAAGGATAAACCAAGACACATGGCTACTCTATTTGTGAGGATAAAACTACACATAAGAAAATTTTATTTGGGGAGAAAAAGGAATCCTTATATATGGTTGGTGAGAGTGTAAATTAGTTCAACCATTGTGGAAAGCAGTGTGGCGATTCCTCAAAGACCTAAAAACAGAACTGCCATTCAACCCAGCAATCCCATTACTACGTATATACCCAAAGGAATATAGATTGTTCTATCATAAATACACATGCATTCATTCATATGTTCATTGCAGCACTATTCACCAAAGCAAAAATAGGGAATCAACCTAAATGCCCATTAATGGTAGACTGGATAAAGAAAATGTGGTACACATATGCCATGGAATACTATGCAGCCATAAAAAAAAAACAAGATCATGTCCTTTGCAGGAACATGAATGGAGCTGGAGGCTACTACCCTTAGCAAATTATGCAGGAACAGAAAACCAAATACTACATGTTCTCACTTATAAGTGGGGGCTAAATGATGAGAACACATGGACACAAAGAAAGGAACAACAGACACTGGGGCCTACTGGAGGGTGGAAGGTGGGATCAGGGAGCTGATCAGGAAAAATAACTAATGAGTACTAGGTTTAATACTTCGGAGACAAAATAATCTTTACAGTGAACCCCTATTGCATGAGTTTACCCATATAGCAAACTTGCACGTGTACGCCTGAACTTAAAAGTTAAAAAATGAAAATTTTATGTTGAATTATAAATGAATTATCTATAAATGATTGTAGCTATTATTATTTTGGCTTAAGTGAAGTCTCAGATTTAAATAATCATTTATTTCTCAAATTCACATATCATTTTCATTAAAGGGCTAAGTAATTTGAATACTTCACATCTTGTATTTATTCATTTATTCTACAAAAGCATCAAGTATTTTCTTTACAAAAACATTAGGTTGCCTACAGAGGTAAGTGGAGGAAAAGAATATCTGTCCTCGAGGTTATTTTTAATAATTTCAATGTTTATTTTAGATTCAGGAGGTACATGTGCAGATTTTTTACCTGGGTATATTGTGTGATGCTGAGGTTTACGGTACAACTGATCCAGTCACTCAGGTATTGAGCATTGTACCCAATAGGTAGTTTTTCAACCCCTGTCCTCCTTCTTCCCTCCCTTGCAGTGGTCCCCAGTGTTTACTGTTACCATCTTTATGTCCAGGAGTAACCAATGTTTAGCTCCTACTTATAAATGAGAACATGTGGTATTTGGTTCTCTGATCCTGCGTTAATTTAAGATAATGGCCTCCGACTGCAGCCAAGTTGCTGCAGAGGGCATAATTTTCTTCTTTTTTATGGCTGCATAGTATTCCATGGTATATATGTACCACATTTCCTCTATCCAATCCACAGGTGATAGGCACCTAGGTTGATTCCACTTTGCTATTATGAATAGCGATGTGATGAACACATGAGTGCACGTGTTCTTTTGGTAGAACAATTTCTTTTGGATATATACCCAGTAATGGGATTGCTGGGTCAAATGGTAGGTCTGTTGTAAGTTTATTGAGAGATGTTCAAACTGCTTTCCACAGTGGTTGAACTAATTTATATTCCTACAAACAGTGTATACGTGTTCCCTTTTCTCCACAGCTGTGCCAGCATCTGTTGTTTTTTGACTTTTTAATAATAGCTATTCTGACTATTCTGAGATGGTATCTCATTGTGGTTTTGATTTTCACTTCTCTAACGTTAGCGATGTGGAGCATTTTTTCATGTGTGTGTTGGCCACTCATATGTCTTCTTTTGAGAAATATCCATTTGTGCCTTTGTTCAGTTTTTAATGGAGTTCTTTATTTACTGCTTGTTCAATTGTTAAAGTTCCTTATAGATTCTGGAAATAAGAACTTTTCGTATGCATAGTTTGTGAATATTTTCTCCCGTTCTCTAGGTTGTCTGTTTACTCTGTTTACAGTTTCTTTTGCTGTGCAGAAGCTCTTTAGTTTAATTAGGTCCTACTTGCCAATTTTTGGTTTGCTGCCATTGCTTTTGAGGATTTAGTCATACATTCTTTCCAAAGGCTGATGTCCAGAATGGTGTTCCCTAGGCTTTCTTCTTTAATCTATCTTGAGTCAATGTTTGTATATGGTGAAATATGTACAGTTCTTTTTGTCAATTATGCCTCAGTAAAGCTATCAAAAACTGTAATAAATGCTTGCATATGGTTAAGTTTATCCTTGTAGTGTAAAAATGCATCAAACATGCATTGAAGTACCACAGAGAACAATTCCATCACCCTAAAAATTCCCTGGTGTGGCCACTCTTTTTTTTTTTTGGAGATGGGGTCTGTTGCCCAGGCTGCAGTGCAGTGGCGCCATCTCGGCTCACTGCAAGCTCCGCCTGTCGAGTTCATACCATTCTCCTGCCTCAGCCTCCCAAGTAGCTGGGATTACAGGCGCCGACCACCACGCCCAGCTAATTTTTTTTTGTATTTTTAGTAGACACAGGATTTCACCGTGTTAGCCAGGATGGTCTCCATCTCCTGACCTTGTGATCCGCCCGCCTCGGCCTCTCAAAGTGCTGGGATTACAGGCGTGAGCCCCCGCGCCCGGCCGTGTGGCCACTCTTCAGACAGCTCCTGCTCCCTTGAGATGCAACCAACCTTTGAGAGCCACAGATCTTGGTATGTTTACCTTTTCTATAGCTTGCCTTTCCCATAATGTCACATGAAGTGTATCATACAGTGTACAGCCTTTTGAATTTGGTGTCTTTCATTTAGAAAAGTGCATGTAAGAACCATCCATGTTGTTGCCTAAATCAAGCATCCCCTCCTCTTCTATTTCTGGGTAGTATCCATCATATGGCTGTACCAAAGCCTGCATCTTTAACTACAATGTTATGAAAACGTTATACAGTCTGCTAAAATGACAGGATTCATTTTACGACATTGTCTGTGGTGGCAAAGGAACCTGACTTTGTCTTTTTATGAAAGCAAACTTTCATAAATAGCTTTTTGTAAGTAATAAAAGATACACACCCACACACACCTGCGTGGGTATGAGTGTATAATTGACTTCTATGTCAACTTGATTTCTATATCAAATTGACGTCTGTAAAATATACATGAGTCATACTGACATCTCCACTTGGTCTTAAAGAGCATTTCTATAGCCTGGAAAATAAGAAAGTAATCTTTAAATTCTATCTGCATGAAGCTTTCTACAACCAGCCTCATTCATTTCCTGAGGGTCAGTAGTGATTCACAACTGTTCTCTTTGTAGTGACTCATTAAAAACTCCAAATATTTCTTAATGGCTACGAAATACAGAAATAACATTTTGTAATCTTTGGGTGATGCCTCCAAAGAATATCACTTGAATTGAAAAATTAATTATGAAGTCCTCTAGGACAAAAAACAACTTAAAAAACAAAAATTAATCAAGCTCTTAAATGATCATATTCTTCTGCAACTTTGTAATTGTAGTTCAAACCCTTTAACTGTAATAATATAAAAATGTATTGTAAAAAGTGGAATGTTTTCAACAAAAAATGAAAAAAAGGAGAAAATTTTGATTTATTGGAAATGCATAATTAATATAGAATTTAGACGAAATTAGTCTTTGTCCACAAAGCCACATCTGTGTCTTCCTATAAGTGAGTAAAAAAAATGCAAGCATTCCACTCAAATATATTGCTAAATCAAACGTCATTTAAATATGATTCTTTAGGAGATACTGTATTTTTAAAAATTTGTGAACCTAAGTATGAAAAAGAAAAAGTAATAAAGCAGCATCTACAAAGGAATGTTGCCTTCTTACAGAGTTGAACATTGTGCCTTCCGTTGTGATGATTTCAAAACATTTGCACGACATTTGGGTTGAAAAAGTATTTAGAAAAATAACCTTATAAAACAGAATGTAAATATGAATTTTGAAGCAATATTCGTGATTGAGGGCAGTGTAATTTTCGGAAAAAAGATTTCCTTCTCTAAGAAGGTTATTATTATAATCATACTACAGATGCTAGAAAATATGGCACAAAACATTTAGGTGAAGTCATTTTTGTGATGCATTAAGTTAACAGCAAGATTTGCATTAGTTTTCTTCTCTTCCTAGATGAGTTAAACTTTTCCTGGAATTCCCTTTCTTTTTGTGGGTAAGGAGTCTAGACTTTCTCCCAACACACATACACATACACAAACACACATAAAAAAAATTACTCATATGGAAGTTAGTGCTTCATGGAGCAAACGAGTTACACGTTATACTACACAGTTACTAAAACCCACTACTCTCTGATGACCTATGGAAAGATTTATCTCTTTTTAAAGATGGATGCAAAGATATTTTAGCAATTACTAAAGATTGAATGTACATTGAACTGTCATCTTCACTTGTTTTATTAATATTTTTATTTATTTTACTTTTTAAGGAGAGTCTCTATCACTCAGGCTGGAGTCCGGGGGTAAGATTATAGCTCACTGCAGCCTTGAACGTCCAGGCTCAAGCAATCCTTGCATGTCGGCCGGGACTACAGGCATGCGCCACCACGCCCAGTTAATTTTATATCTTTTGTAGAAACAAGGTTTCAGTGTGGTGTCCAGGCTGGTCTTGAACTCCTGGGCTCAAGTGATCCTCCTGCCACAGCCTCCCGAAGTGCTGGGATTATCTGTGTGAGCCACTGAGCCTGGCCCATTTGCTTTATTCAAGAATGCAATGCTCTCGTTAAACCTCACTCTTCAAGAGGAGTAAAAAACCAGCAAAAATAAAACCAACCCAGACTTCTGCAATTTTATTTATTATTATTTTTTTGAGATGGAGTCTCGCTCTGTCACACAGGCTGAGGTCCAGTGGCATGATCTTGGCTCACTGCAAGCTCCGCCTCCCGAGTTCATGCCATTCTCCCGCCTCAGCCTCCGAGTAGCTGGGACTACAGGCACCTGCCACCACACCCGGCTAATTTTTTGTATTTTTTAGTAGAGACGGGGTTTCACCGTGTTAGCCAGGATGGTCTCAATCTCCTGACCCCGTGATCCACCTGTCTCGGCCTCCCGAAGTGCTGGGATTACAGGCGTGAGTCACCGTGCCCAGCCATGTTTTTAAAACTGAAGGAGAAAGTTTCACGGACAGAAGAAGAACATGGGGAATAACAAGTACAGGCTAAAACATGGTTCATTGAAGCAATAAAAGGGAAAAAGTTAAACAAAAAATGCTAAGTGGTTTACCCAGTTTGTCAGATAATTTCTGTTGTTCTCTAAATAAACATTCTAGCCACTCTGAGTTCTTCCTTGAATCCTCCCAACACTCCCCCTGTAACTTAGCTTGGTGTCTTGTTTCGGATCTGAACTCACACCTAATTCCCTGGCTAGGCCTGTCCGGCAATCAGTAAAAGAGATGGTCTGCTGTGAACTCCTGAGGCGCTCTCCATCCCATACTATTTTATTTCTTAAAAATGAACAAACAAACAAAAAAAACTTATCTTCCAGAACTTTTATATTCTGATCCTTTTTAAAAAAATTTTTTTTCCATAAGTTAATGGGGTACAGATGGTACTGGTTACATGACTAAGTTCTTTAGTGGAGATTTGTGAGAACCTGGTGCGCCCATCACCCGAGCAGCATACACTACACCATATTTCTTGTCTTTTATCCCTTACCTTCCTCCCACTCTTCCCCCCAAGTCCCCTAAGTCCATTTTATCATTCTTATGCCTTTGTGTCCTTTCAACTTTTAACAATTATTCCTATCAATGTTTAAAAATTTTAAGGAAAGAGAAACGGGATGAGAGGTAGAATTGAAGCCCGAATTAAAGCTTTTCTTGGGAAGTTGTTGCTGTTGTTCTTAAATGTATTTTACTTTTAAAGATTTTCCTTAATATTTGCTATGTGAGAGTAGTATGTGTTCATTGCACTAAAATTAGAAAATTCTGAACCTCATTAAAAAGAATAAAAGCCAAAAAAGTGATATTTATGTAACGCTTGAGAAACAATCCAGGATAATTTGTGGTAATTAAAGATAAAAATAACTTAAATCCTAGAGATATTATCTTTTTTTTTCCCATTCACGTCTCTTCTGTTGATTCTCAACTCACCTTATTGCCTCAGAAAAGAAAGAGGAAATGCTCGTATTTCAGATGTTTTATATTTGGGGGTCAATGTAGGTTCTATATGTTTATGTTTCAGTATGTAGATAAGGTTTATAATTAAAACATAGAAATATCAAATTCAAAATAAAATTAATGGTACTCAACTGAAGTATTATTGGATGGCCTGAAAACCTCCCACTTTAGTATCAAGCTGTATCTTCTGAATGAAAAATTTAGAAGCTTAAGTCATTTATGGTGGTATGATGTAAATTACAAGAGAAGAAATTATAGTCTACTGCCTTTGCTGGGTGTTGGACTTTAGCAGCATGCATAATTCATAGAAAAGTACTGGGTAAAGGAATATGGAGTAACCTTCAAAAATAAATCAAGAGAAAGCAGTTACTAATCTACAGAGCAGTTTTCCTGGAGGAAGGTAATGTGAAGGAAAACAGTCCATCATTTCGCAAAGCTTAATGCCATCCCTGATGAAAGTTACCCAGGGCTACCTATTACATATAGAATAGAAAATATTTATGCCCAAGTATCTGCCTCTTGGAAAGAAATCAGCCAAACATTGATAAATGAATTGAGAAAAGCACGTATTACATTAAGCAGATGAATTTCACTTTGATTTTGAAGTTCAGCCAGAGGGGAAAAGAGTTGGAAGAAGGAAGTCATAGCTGGGAGCTACCAAGCCTGTTGCTGAGGGACAAGCACCTCATCAGGCATTAGGATTGAAATTACCCCACTGTCCAGTGTATCCATGGGCAACTATGGGCAGTCTAGTTTTCCTGATAAATGGTAAATCTCCAGACAGTGATGGCAAAAAATGTACCTGTCTAAGGAAGACTTTGGTTTGAAGAGATTTCCCATTTCATGTTAACCTCTGGTAGCGTATATAGATTTTGAAAATGTTTGCCTCAGCCTAGACTTTATAGAAATTTCAGTTGATTTATACAAATATAAAACGGCAACTAATGTAAATTTTCAAATTTCTTTTTTTTTTTTTTTTGAGACAGGGTCTCTGTTGCCCAAGCTGGAGTGCAGGGGCATGATCTTGGCTCACTGCAACCTCCGCTGCCTGGGCTTCAAGCCATTCTCCCACCTCAGCCCCCTGAGTAGCTGGGACTACAGGCATGTGCCACCATGTCTGGCTAATTTTTTATTTTTTGTAGAGATGGAATTTTGCCACGTTGCCCAGGCTCATCTCAAACTCCGGGGCTCCAGCGATCTGCCTATCTTGGCCTCCCAAAGTGTTGGGATTATAGGCATCAGCCGCCATGCCAGGCCAAGTTCTCAAATTTCCAATTCTCTTATTTACAGATGAGTTTCTATGAAAATGAAATAAGGCAGGTTCCAGGAAGATATGAATAATCTGAGGACCAAACCTGAAGTTTATACTGTGTTTCAAAGAAAATATTTTCTACTACCATGCACAATACTTGGCTTTGATGTGCTTGAGAACACTTATGGCCTGCTTTTGTTTACTTGTGACAGCTGGACAAAAAAATGGAAGGAAGGGATAAAGGAAATACATGTCATAGCATCCCGCTATGTCCACCAGAATTGCCTTTGCAGATAAGGGAGAAAGTTCTTAGGAGAGCACATGTGATAATGCCCTATAACATGCTAGATTGCTTTTTGCCTATTCAGGATGCCGTTATCAGAGGAGCGATTAGGGGTGGAGCAGGTTCTGTATTCCCTGATCTGTTTCTTCCCTACCCAGGCTTCCATGGACAAACATTGTAACTATTTTAGTTTACCCAAAGCAGACCTTAAGTCCAAGTAGTTTATTTGGAAGGTAATTCCAGGGAGCATTGACAGGGATAAGGGGAAGAGAGGCAGGGAAATTCAGGAAGCCAATAAAGGCAGTGTTTATGAAGTGGCTTGCCACTAGGATATAGAAGCTGAACCTGTGCAGAAACACTGAGATTCAATGACACATCTCAGAATTATCCAACCCAGGGACAATGGGGATGAGACATTTATCCTGAAATTCCTTTTCATCCTTCTTTCCCAGAACTTTCATTTGGTCTTCCACGTAAGGGCTGCAGAGTCAATAGGACAATTTTGCCATGTGCTGCCGTCTTTATTTTATATCGTTACCCGGGAGATCCACTGCCATGTAAAAGAAAGTTAAATTTAGAGTTTATTTTCTTATTCTAAAATCCAAATTTATACCATTAGCATTTTATTTGACTTACCAACTTGTGTTCTTAAATTTAAAAAAAGAGGTCATGTCCTAGGTGCAGACAGCATTTGCCACATATGTGTGTGTGTGTGTGTGTGTGTGTGTGTGTGTGTATTTCTATGTTAACTTGGCGGTTTCCTTGATAATTATTGATACTTCCTTGAGGGTTGACTTGAACAACAGGGATAAAGGGAAGCACAAATCAGGCAATCCTGTCCAGTAATAATTTGAAATAGTTTGCTCCCAAAGGTAAGAACTGGGGACAAAGATTGGATTTTAAGAGTAGTTTCATACATTGATCTTAAAGGTTGGATTTATCTCCAGCTTATCTACACTTTCATGAATTTTTAGCAATTTGAATTCCATAGAGAAAAGTAGAAGGCCATAAAAGCATTCACGGATTTTAAGAGGATGCTCACTGTGGAAATTAGAGGTGGTGATTTGCAAAGCGATTTGTTCATTTTAATTGCATTGATTGTACTCTTGTCAATGGACGAGACTTCCTGAAAATAAACCCCTTGCAAAGAACTCAAAGAGTGTAGACGAAGATGGTTTCCTGCACTTTATGAATCAGGTTCTCTCTGGATACCCATCAATTAGAGGTGAAGGCAATAAAAGGAAAAAATTTGCCCCATCTGTTTCTATATAAAACTCCCCAAAAGCTTTGACAAAAAGTCTTCTCTATAAAGAGCAGCCTGATCTCTGGGGAGGCATTTGTTTTTCGGGCTTGTTGAAATGCTTTTTCTTTTCAGGAATGTTATTTCAGTAGAGCCAGATGAGATGCACTTGCTATTTTTGTAAGTTTTTAAAGGCTTAAGCAGGGCAAATATGTCTCTTCAAGCTGCCTTCTGCAATAAGCCTGATGCTAAAGCAGCTTTATGTCCCATAAAGAGCAACATTAGCCTCATGGAGCTACAGGCGATTTCTGATAATCTTGAGGACAATTCAACAGTATCCGAGTAGCATAGGAAAGGCTCTTATTATTTTCCAATTTTTAAAAGCTATGGGTATAAAATAAACTGTATTTTGACCAAAATAGTCTTTCAAAAAAATTGACCAAGTTAAGCTTTGATATTCTATATTTTTAATAGATTTAGGAATTCAAGCATTTGAAGGTAATCGTTATATTCAAAATATGGCAATCTCTCTGTGTCTGGCCCTGACCAATTAATGTTATAATTGGATATTTTGCTCCCTTTATGTTATATCCTTACCTGGGAGACTCACTGCCGTCTAAAAGAAAATATTGAGTCTGCCTGGTTCAGTTATTCAATAGGCATTCAAAAATTTTACAAATTATCAGCACATGTAAGAACTTTCTAAAATCCAAATTTATACCACTAGTATTTTATTTGGCTTACCAACTTGTGTTCTGAGATTAAAAAAAAATTCCTTCATCCTTGTATATTGAGTAAAATCTTCAGAGTCCCTCATTTATTTTTTCATGAAAATCCTTACGGGATTCCTGTTTCCCAACCATATGTCCAGTTCACAGCGACAGTCCTATTTCTGGCTTTCTCATGGCTCCAGATTTTTCCACCTTTAATCTGTCCTACTTGCAGGAGCAAGATTTATCAACAAGATAACTTTTGATCATGCAAAGCACTTTTTCTTTGTAATTTTGAAATGGCTTCCAATTATCCCTTGAAATTCAGGAATGTAGTTGTTTGTATATTGTTCACCACTTCTCCCATTATCCAGTTCCACAGGTTTTCTCCCATCCTTTGTGTTGTTCTCTATTTATGTAACAAATCACGCCATGTTCACTTGCTAGCCTCTGTCCCTGGGCGTGTTGGAGATAGTATCTTCATATAGATATCCCTGTATTTGCCACCTCTTCACAAACAAAAAGGTGCGTGCATGCGCGCGCACACACACATACTCTCCTTCCATTTTCTTCTTCTGATGACTGCTTAAGATTGGACCCTCCCAACCCTGACACCCAGAGTCCCTGGATTACAATGTCAGGTCTGTCACTAGTTTATTGTGCCCTAACCTCTGTGTTTCTCACTCTTGTTGCCAATAGAATGAAGGACTTGAAAGAGATACTTTTTAAGGTGGATTCCATATTGAGCCTTTTATGATTTTCATTAATCACATCTGCCTAGAATCATGCTAGTCACTCACACCGTTTCTGCGATTGTTTAGTGCCCAGCTGTTTACGTGCAGTTAATGTATGTCTTTGTCACTTATTCCGATGATTACATTGCAAGCTCATGGAGTCTGCCTGGTTCCGTTATTCAGTAGGCATTCAAAAATTTTGCAAATTGTCAGCACATGTAAGAACTTTCTAATTTGGTTGTGTTTCTAACAGGTTTCTCTACACTGAGAAATACAGGTATGAATAATTATTTCCAATAATGACTGGCTGGAAAAGCATGAGCTTGCATTTAAAAAATACGCTATTTTCTTATCTCTTAAACAACAAATGCTAAATTCCAACAACATTCTCTGTGAATGGGAGTTCTTTGTGCCATAACTTCTCTCAAGTGTGTGCCCCCCAATAAGCTGAATGATAATACATTGAGAGCTAATTTCTCCTCCTCCACTTCTCTGCCATATTTTATTTAAAAAAATCCCACATCATACGGCAGTGCCCAATGTGATCATTAAATAAAACTGTAATTAAGGTGACATCAGCAGTTTCAGTAATTAGAGTCTTGCTGTAACTGTAAGAGTAAAAATAACATTCCCTGGCACTGAGATGGGGCAGCTGTGGCTCATGCTGATAATGTACCTTGGCAATTTAACATGACTAATTGTATGAGCTCTTCTTCACAGGGAACTGTATTCGTCTCCAAAAGTTCTTCCATCTCCACAGTTTGTCCAAGTGCTGCTGTTTCTCCCTTGCTTCCTAAAAGCCCTCACATTCAGTTTCATAGTTCTCAGCTGAGTTTTATGGAACTCATTCTTATGACTGCCTTGATAGCTGCCAACTGGGAAACGACTTAGCAGCAGGCCAGCAGTGGTACACAGGGTGATTGTTTGGTGGGACCTGTGAGAGCCTCTTGTCAACTTTTTGGTTCTCAGGGAAGTATTCTGAGTGTCAGAATTTTTAAGTGTGTTGTACAAAGTAGACAAGTTATAAGATTTTTCATGGTTCCCAAATCTGGCTGTCTATCAAAATCACCAGAAAAGGGATTTTTTTCCTCATTATTTTGAACGTGTCTAGGAACTATTCTCTTCAATTCTATTGCCATCCACCTCATTTTCACACCCATAGTCTTTAGGTCTTCCAGACACAGCTGTAACCTCAGCAGCCTTGTGAAAGACCCATCTTGGTGGATGGGATTTTCATCATCCCAGGAGGCCAAGTAGAGATGGGGGGTCTCCTTGATCTCCTTGCCTTGATTCCTTCCTCATCCTCTCAAGTCCTCACTGTTGTTATCTTGAATAATTTTCTCTTCTATTTTTACCGCTACCACCATGGATGACACAGTCTAAACTGTTTTCTGTCTTTGGTCTCTTGCCTTTCCAAATGATTCTCTAAGGCTGATATGAAGTCAGTCATTCTAACATGCCCATCTGAAATCATGTCTCTCTCCTGATCCACACTGCACTCAGCTCCACTTTGCTTTGAGGATAGAGTCTGATTGCATTCCAGGACATAGAAGGCTGCCCATGGTCAGGCCCTCACCTGCCTGTCCAGTCTGACCTCTCACTATTCCACATCCTTATCCCTAAGTTTTCAGCAATATTAGACTATTTGTGGCTCAACATCAGCACTTGAACAACCCTGTGATGCCGTGAAGTGCGCATCCTAAGCACCTCACTTTCCTGGCCTGTGTCCCGGCCCTGCGCGATGGCAGCCAAACCTCTGTTTAAAAGGACTGATGCTGCTCCAGCACTCTGCAAAGCTCCGATATAGGGCATCGATTAGACTTCATGAAGAAGTCATGAAAAGAGGCAAAAAGTCTCAAAAGAGGGATCTGAAGAAATAAATATACAATTACTATTATTACTTTGTAAAAGAAAATAAATTAAGTGGTTAGTTGCAGAAAAGTATGTCACAATTTCCATAGAAGCTAGCTGGGAGTTTAGGGAAAAGGGAGAACAATAGTCCTACTACAAAACACTCATAAAACGGTGGACTGGAATAAAGGTGAGAAAATTGCTTTCAGGTAAGGGAAGCAGCATGAACTAAGGCAGAGAGAAAGATGAGCATAACTTATGGTAGGAACAGAGAAGCTATGCAGATAGATAGATAGATAGGTATATAGATGATAGACAGATGGATGCATCACTCAAGACAGACTAAATTATGCTGCGGAGCAGGAAATATACCTAAATCTTGGAGCCATAATATTATCAAGATTCATTTGAAGCCATATCCTATTCCCCAAGAACATTTCTTCTAAGTCAAGAAGAGAAGAGAAAACTCAGCACAAAAAGGGCAGCATGGGTGGGGTGTATACCCAGGACTTCTGGCCAAGTCAGTGTGCTTGGCAGAGGGTGCCTGTTGCAGAAGCAGCAGTGTGGTCTGGGACATCTGCAGCATCTTTGGAAAGAAGATACTGCACCATTCGAGTCTTATATGATAACTCAGATTTTAAAATTGTAAGGCGTTGTGCATTATGTTTCTGTTGGACAGTGCTGCTCTAGCATTTATCAGAATAAGTGGTAATGTTTAATTAAATGTCTCCCTCACCCACTAGACTTTAAGCTCCTTGAGGGGAGAAATGGTAGTCTCTTCATCTTTAAATAGAACTTGACATATAGTAAACACTCAATAAATACTGGAAAAAAGAAAAGATCCAAATTTTAAATTTTATAATTTAAAATGCTAAATTATACATTTATCATTTAAAATTATAAATCACAGATTTATAATTTTAAAGTTTCTGACAGCAACATTAATACAGTAAAAAAGAAATGAAGTTAAGACTTGTACTTAATTGGTATATAAAAATTATCATTTAATTATGTAATCAATATAAAAATAAAGAGCGAGCTATTTCACAAAATTTACCTTATACCAAACCTTCAAAATCTAGTGTCTATTTCATAATTATGGCACATCTTAATTTGGACACTAAATTTTCCTTAGAAATACATGAGCTGTATTAAGATTTCATAAAATTTGCAGTTGAAAAGTAGATTTGCCAACTCAGGCTGTTCCAATTATACTTAAAATATTTCAAATAACTTAAATGAGCACTGATTTTGGAATTTAAATTAATAAAAATAAAAAATGTGTTTTTTCAGTCACACTAGCTCCATCGAATGGCTTAACAGCCACATGTGGCTAGTAGATAACATTAGGGACAGCACAGGTCTAGAGAAGATTTATAAAGTGCTGTGGTGGAGGATGCAATGGAAGATTAGCTCGCTTAATAGAAAAAGCTTCACTCTCAGACTCTTCTCACTCCCATTTATAAAAGATTTTCAGTTCCTTGGGGCCAGGGACTGTGTCTTCTTTTCTGCAACATCTATAATGTCTGAAATCTATGACTTATCATTTTGACCACAACTATATGCCCAGCTACCATTATATGCATATATAATAGTTTTAAATCAAAATTCAAGTAAGATCAACCCATTGAATTTGGCTATGTCTTTAAGGATGTATTAATCAATAGGTTTCCATATTTATTATTTTTCTGTAATTTATTTGTTGAAGAGTCAAGATTGTCGGTCCTGTGGAATATTCCACATTCTGAGTTTTGAGGATTGCAGTGTCATGGTTTTAGTCGGCGTGTCCCGCTCTCCTCTGTGTGTTATATAAAGTGTAGTTACAGCTAAAGGACTTGATGAGATTTAGGGCCAAAGTTTTGGCAACAGCATCTCATAGGTGGCATCATGGCACCTTCTATTGTGACACACCAAGGGAAAATTAAAATCTGGCTTCTTCTTTCATGATATTAAATGAGTAAATTCCAGTGATGTCAGCCTGATCCATCCATTATAAACTTCTCCATTTTTTATGTAATATATTAGTTATCACTGAACAGTCCCTAGAACCAATAGTTTTATCAAGTGGAAAACCAGTAATTGTTCATTTAATTATAACGTCTGTCTTAACAACTGGAATTACATATATATTTATTTATCTAATCAGCTGTTTGATTACATTGAGGAAATCAAGTCAAGGCATAATAATTGTTATGTACTTCCCCTTCGCTTACTGCTTTTCAGAATAATAAGCTGAATCCTTAGCGTTCTCCAAAAGTAACAATTAAATTATAAATTTTTAGATTTAACATTTTGTGTATGTTTTCACGCATTGCAGGTTTTATTCTTTCTGATGCCAATTTGTCCCACCTTTGTTAACACATGTGATTTCTCATGTAAAATGCTCCAGACTCACCTGAATCAGCTACTTATTCCAAATGTCTTAGTTCACTTTAGTGAGAAATGGTATTTACTTTAAAAAATCTGGGTGCTAGGGGCTCACTGTTCCTGGTCTGGGTAATTATTTCTAGGCTTTTTCAATGGACGTAGTTAGGAATATGTTTTTGCTTTTTCCAGAGGGAAAAAAATATGTTCACACTAATTTTTTGAATTTAAATGTAGAATTATAGATTTCTAACTTCTTTGATTATTTACATATATTTACAACAAAATACCAATATTATCCCTCACTTCCTTTATTCAACTATGTGTATGTCTAGGTGTTCTTGTGTGTATATATAATAGGTTCAAATTAACAATATCAATATTATTACAACTAATATTACTCAAAACAATCTAAGATTTCTTAACTTTGCTTTTGTCCTGAGGACTTATCCCACTAGTCAGATTGCTGTGTTTTAAATTCACTTGAAGTAAATACTTTCTGGGTCGTCAAGCAATCACTTTGGTAGTTAGGTTTGTCTGTTTCACTCTGCTTTTGCCTTGTAGGGATTAAGTTACTTTAAAGCAGTTTGATCCCTTCAGATTAGCTTTTATACTTTATTAAGTAGGAACACAGCAGCATTTAATAAAAAGGTAATTTTATCCCACTACTAAGGTCAAACACAAAATTAATGTTCATGCAGTTCTATTTTGCTAGATTTTCTTGTATAGGTGTTATGCTATTTTTCATCTTATCAATATTTTCATTTCATCAACGTTTTGATTCCTACCAGCAATGTTTCTTCAAATCTTGTCAACCAAGTGAGTGGTCAAACCCTCTCCCCCACCAAAAGGTGATGGAAAGGTGATGATAGGTGATAAATAATATTACAAAGTGTTTTTAATGTGCATTTATCTTATTTTTGAGTAAGACTGAGCATCTTTATTTTTAAGGGCCCTTTGTATTAGTCTTCCAATGAACTCTTCGTGCATGCCTCTTCTCCATTCTTACCTTACAATGTTCTCTGTTTTTGAGTGCTCTTCATATATTAGGTACATTAACCATTTGGCCTAATATAACTCACAAATATTTTCCCAGTTTTTCATTTGTCGTTTCATTTGCTCTGGCATTTTTACATGATTTTTTAATGTCAGCACTTTTATTTTTCTTTCCTCAAATTGTTCCTAGATTTTGAACCATATTTAAGAAAAGCTTTTTCTATTCCTAGCTTATAGAGGAATGCATCCGTGCATTCTTCTACCATTTGTATGCTTTCATTTTATCTTTTTCTATACTACTAAGCAATGATCTCATACTATTTTTAGAGAAGAATTCATCTTTTTTCTTTTAAATTTCTCTACTGCTTTGACATGAAGCCTTTATCATATACTAAGTTTCTATATTCATTAGCAACACTTGCAATATCCTTTAGTTATTTTGCAATATCAAAATGAAATGAAAAACCTTTAAAAGGAAAATTAAAATAATCAATAAACATTAACCTAGTGATATGAGAGTTGATTACATTGATAAAGTCTGGTTTTTGTGCATGTCATATAATGAAAGAATTTCAGGAATATTAAAATGATAATCAGTTGAACAAACAATATTCAAATCCCATCTGTGAAACGATATTTATCACTACCATGATTATGAAGCAGTACAGTGCTATTGAATATGGCTTTGTTAAAAAATCTTTCTTTAAGCAGCATGATTATACCAGAATATTATGAAAATATAATTCTTCAACCTGAAATTAACTTTTTAAAAGTTCTAGTATATAAAATGTGCTCTTTTTCAAATGTAGCTTGCAACTAAAATCTTCCACTTTTTAACGAAAGCTCATTATTGGATCCACTTTGCTAATCTTCACTAGATAACTTTAAGCCACAAGACTTGCGTAAGATGTTGGATTTAGAAAGAACATTCTCAGATCTCTTGCTCCTTGGTTGCCAGCCTCCACAGGGTTATAATCTGCTTGCCTTATGATTGCAGTCTTAGTTTTTCTTCAGATTCTCCTAAGGCAATGTCATCACTAATGTTAAAAGTTCTGTATTTGCATATTAAAACTCCAAGTAAGATAACATTTTCATACATCAACTGGAATTTTTTTTTAAGCATTTATAATTGACTCTGAAGAAATGGCATTCTTAACCTGATGCTAGGAACAAAAGTGTCTAGAATTTTCCTGGGGGAAAACGTGCTTATTTAGGACATAACCTTAATTCACCAATGCCATTTGTCTACTCAGCCTTACAGCTTTGGCTCAGGAACCATCTTCTCCAGGAAGGGGTTTTCTGACTATCATTCACTTAACATACAAAGTATCCTGTTATTCCTTTCAGAACATAGACCTTCCTTTATGGAAATGCCCTCTTTTTAGGCTTTTGGCCCCAGTTTGGCAATGCATTCCTTGATGACTAGGATGATGTTTTATTGAAATGTATATTTTTGTATCTCATACTCCTCTCACACTGCCAGGTGTATAGGAGGTAGGAAGCACAAAACAAGTTGTTTTTTCACTTGCATTTTTTCCACACGCCAAAGAGGAATGTCTTTGATATGTAGTATTTTATTATTTTGTTATGTCCTTTGCCTCCAGATACATTACAAATAATTACTGAATTTCTGTGTTACTGCTCACTTTGTTTTTCTGAAACCAGGGACTTTTAGGGCACTTTATACCTGTGCCACAGTGCAGAATGCTAGTTGGTGCTCAAGATATAATTGGTATATAATAAACTTGAGTGATACCCTAATCAGAATATGCTGCCGCTGAGATCTGTTATCCAGGTAAAATAATTAATGGACTATGAATATTTCAGAATAGTCACAGACAACACAATTGCATGATGAGTAATTATGCAGTAAAGATAAATCTTTGATTGAAAGCCTCTCCCCACATTGAAGGGCACAGCAAGGGATGCCCAGGTTGAAAGGAAACAGTCCAAAAAAAAAAAAAAAGGAATAAACAAATTTAAATACATTCCTAACCCGAAATTAAAAGTTAAGAAGCAAATAATAATAATAATCATAATAATAACAAATCACTGAAATTTATGAAAATACTCGTGTTGGCAGTAGTGACTGCCTCTTCAAAATACACCAAGGCTGTAAAAAGTTATTTGGTCAGTGTTAGACTCTAGAAATAATTGTCTGGGTTTATTCATGTTTAGTCTATGAGTCTTCTCCAGAAAGATTTTCGAAATACATGTTGACTTCCTTTTGTTTCCTGGTACATTTTTAGTGCTGATTGAGCCTTTTCTGAACAAAATGTTTCCAGTAAGGTTGGTTGCTTTGTTTTAGAGATAGGATTTAGAAAAAGCAACTGGAAATACCACAACTCAATGACACAGAGCAAGGTGGCAGAATAGAAGGCTCCACCAACCATCCCCGCTGCAAGGGCACCAAGGTAACAACTGTCTACAGAGAAAAAAACACCTTCATAAGAACAAAAAATCAGGTAGGTCCTCATAGTACCTGGTTTTAACTTCATATCCCTGAAAGAGGCAATGAAGAGATAGCAAAAACACTCATGAATCACTGATGCCACCCCTCTCCCTCCTATACTCCCAGCAGCAGCAGTGGCATGGTGTGGAGAGTATCTCTGGGTGCTAGGGGAGGGAGAGCACAGCAGTTGTGAGGCACTGAACTCAGTGCTTTCCTGTTTGAGCAGAAAGGAAAACCAGACAAAACTCAGCCACCCATGGAGGGAGCATATAAACCAGAGCCAGAGGGGAATTGCAGAACATCTAGCCAGAGGGGAAAACCTCTAGCCAAAGGAGAATTGCAGAACCCAGTGGTCTGAACTTGAGTTTTCATAAACCCCACCACCAAGGGGGTAAAGTGCTCTGAGTCTCCAAGTAAACTTGAAAGACAATCTAGGCCACAAGGTCTGAAACTCTTAGGAGAGTCCTAGAGTTGAAATCGGCCCAGAGACAATGGACTGTGGGGGCATGAGACATATGGAGACACCAGCTGGGGCAGCCAAGGGAATGCTGGCATCACCTGTCCCCTAATCCCAGGCTGCACAGTTCACAGCTCAAAAAGAGACCCCTTTCTTCTGCTTGAGAAGAGGAGAGGAGAAAGAATAGTGGGGAGGACTTTGTCTTGCATCTTGGATACTAGCTCAGCCACAGCAGGATAGGGCACTGGGCACAATCCTGAGGCCCTCATTCCAGGCCCTAGCTCACAGATGACATTTCTAGAACACCCTGGGCCAGAAGGGAAACAGCTGCCTTGAAGCAAAGGACCCAGTTCTGTCAGCATTCATCACCTGCTAATTGAAGAGCCCTTGAACCAGGAATAGCCAGCAGTGATAACCAGGTACTATGTCAAGGGCATTGAGTGAGCCTCTGAGACTTGCTGGCTTCAGGTGAGACTTAACACATTCCCAGCTGTGGTGGCTATGGGACAAAGCTCCGTCTGCTTAAAAAAAGCAGAGGAAAAGTAAAGGGGACATTGTTTGCACCTTAGATACCAGCACAACCACAAGGGGTAGAGCATCAAGCAAGCTCTTGGGTTCCCCAGTTGCAGAATATGACTCTTGGATGTCATTGCTGGACCTGCCCTGGGCCAGAGGGGAGCCCACTGCTCTGAAGGGTGAGTCTCAGGCCAGGGAGCATTCACCACAAGCTGACTTAAGAGCCCTTGAGATTTAAGAAACTACCAGCGGTAGTCTGGCAGTACTCCTCATGGCCTGTGGTGGTGGTGGCTAAGGGATGAAGTTCCTCTGCCTTTGGAAGGGGGAGGGAAGAAGGGGAAGAACTGCGTCTTGTGGTGAGAGTGTCAGCTCAGCCTCAGGATAATAGAATATCAAGTAGACTTTTAAGGTTTTCACTCCAGTCCCTGACTCCCAGATGGCACCTCTTGATCCAGCTGCGGCCTAGGGGAACTCACTACCCTGAAGAGAGGAACACAGCCTGACTGGCTTTGCTACCTGCTGATTGTAGAGCCCCGGGGCCTTGAGCAAACAGACAGTAGCCAGATAGTAGTTAGAGCAGGCCTTAGGTGAAACCCAGTGCTGTGCTGGCTTCAGGTCTGACCTAGGGCAGTCACAGTGGTGGTGTCCACAGGGGTGCCAGTGTGACTCCACACCCAGCTATAGGTGGTTCAGAACAGAGAGAGACACTGTTTGTTTAAGAGAAAGTAAGGAAAGAAAACAAGAGTCTCTACCTGTAATCCAGAGAATTTTCCAGACCTTGTCCAAGACCGTCAAGGCGGTACCTCTACAAGTCTGCAAGAACCACAGTGCTACTGTACTTGGAGTGCCCCCTAAAGCAGATACAGCTTAGACCACCTTTACAAATACCTAGAAAGCCTTCCCAAGAAGGATGGGTAGAAACAAGCCCAGAGAGTGAAGACTACAATCAATACCTAACTCTTCAGTGCCCAGACACCAAAGAACATCTAATAGAATCAATGCCATCTAGGAAAACAGACCTCACCAAATAAATGAAGTAAGCCACCAGGGACTAATTCTGGAGCAACAGAGAGAAGTGATCTTTCAAACAGACAATTCAAAATAGCCGTGTTGAGGAAACTCAGAGAAATTCAAGATAACACATAGAAGGAATTCAGAATTCTATCAGATAAATTTAACAAAGAGATTGAAATAATGAAAAGAGTCAAGCAGAAATGTTGGAGATGAAAAATGCAATTGGCATACTAAGAATGCATGAGTCTTTTAATAGCACAATTGATCAAGCAGAAGAAAGAATTAGTGACCATGCAGGCAGGCTACTTGAAAATACATAGTCAGAGGAGACAAAAGAATAAAAAACAATTAAGCACATCTATAGAATGTAGAAAATAGCCTCAAAAGGGCAAATTTAAGACTTATTGGCCTTAAACAGGAGGTAGAGAAAGAGATAGGGACAGAAAGTTTACTCAAAGGGATAACAGAGAACTTCCTAAACCTAGAGAAAAATCAATATCCAAGTACAAGAAGATGATAGAACACCAAGCAAATCTTACCCACAGAAGACTACTTCAAGGGATTTAATAATCAAACCCCAAATATCAAGCATAAAGAAATGATCCTAAAAGCAGCAAGAGGAAAACCAGTAACATGCAATAAAGCTCCAATGTATCTGGCAGCAGACTTTCCAGTGGAAACCTTACAGGCCAGGGAAGAGTGTCCTGGCATATTTAAAGTGCTGAAGGAATAAAACTTTTACCCTCGAATAGTGTATCTGGTGAAATAATCCTTCAAATATGAAGGAGAAATAAAGACTTTTCTCAAACAAAAGCTGAGGGAATCTCATCAACACCACACATGTCCTGCAAGAAATGCTAAAGTACTTCAATCAGAAAGAAAGGGATGTTACCGAGAAATAAGTAGTCACCTGAAGATAGAAAACTCACTGGTAATGGTAAGTACACAGAGAAAGACAGAATATTGTAACACTGTAACTGTGTTATGAAAACTACTCTCATGTTGAAAGATTAAATGATGAAACAATCATAAATAATAACTACAGCAACTTTTCAAGATATAGACAGTATAGTAAGAAATAAATAAAAACAACAAAAAGTTAAAAAGTGGGGTGATGAAGTTAGGGTACAGAGTTTTTATTAGTTTTCTTTTTGCTTGTTTGTTTATGCAAACAGTGTTAAGTTATTATCAGGTTTAAATAATGGTTAAAGATAGTACTTGCAAGCCTCATGGCAAACTCAAATCAAAAGCATACAACAGGTACACAAAAAATAAAAAGGAAGAAACTAAATTGTATCACCAGAAAAAAAATTGCCTGCACTAAAGGAAGACAGGAAAGAAAGCAAAAAGGAAAAGAATACCACAAAACAACCAGAAAAAAAATAACAAAATGGCAGGAGTAAGTCCTTACTTTTCAATAATAACATTAAATATAAATGGACTGAATGCTCCAACCAAAAGACATAAACTGGCTGAATGGATGAAAACACAAGACCCATTGATCTGTTGCCTACAACAAACACACTTCACCTATAAATGCACACACAGACTGAAAATAAAGGAATGGAAAAAGATATTCCATGCTAATGGAAACAAGAAAAAGATCAGGAGTTGCTATATTTACATCAGACAAAATAGATTTCAAGAAAAAATCTGTAAGAAGCAATACAGAAGGTCACTGTATAATCATAAAGGAATCAATTCAGCAGAAAATATAACAATTTTAAACATATATGACCCAACACTGGAGCACCCAGGTATATAAAAAGCAGCTATTATTAGGGCAAATGTGAGAGGCTCCAATACAATAGCTGGAGACTTCAACACCCCACTATCAGCACTGGACAGATCTTCCATACAGAAAATCAACAAACAAAATAAAGCAACATTAGACTTAATCTGCACTGTAGACCAAATGGACCTAAAAGGTATCTACAGAACATTTCATCCAATGGCTGCAAAAGGCACATTCTTTTCCTTGGCACGTGGATCATTCTCAAGGATAGACTATGCAATAGGTCATAAAACAAGTCTTAAAACATTCAAGAAAATTAAGATAACATCAAGCATCTTTTTTGACTACAATGGAATAAAACTAAAAATTAATAACAAGAGGAATCTTGAAAACTACATGAATACATGGAAATTAATACACTCCTTAATAACCAGTGAGTCAGTATAGAAATTAAGAAATTAGAACATTTCTTAAAAGAAATTATAGTGGAAACATAACATACCAAAACCTAGGGGATACAGCAGTAAATCAAACCTCTTTCCCTTATCAATTACCCAGTCTTGGGCAGTTCTTCATAGCAGTGTGAGAATGAACGAGTACATGGGTATATACCCAAAAGAAAAGAAATTTGTATATCAAAGAGATATCTGCACTCCCATGTGTGTTGCGGCACTGTTCATGATAGCTCAGATTTGGAAGAAACCTCAGTGTTCATCAACAGATGAATGGATAAAGAAAAGGTGGTACATATACTGATGGAGTACTATTCGGCCATAAAAAGAATGAGTTCCTGACATTTGTAACAACACGGATGGAACTGGAGATTATTACGTTACGTGAAATAAGCCAGGCCCAGAAAGACAAACTTTGCAGGTGCTCACTCTGCATCTCCATATGAAATGGTTCAACTCTATTGATAAACTTTGTTTAAAGAACATTGTACTAGTCCATAAAATAAAAACAAGAATATTTATGCTAACAGCTGTAGAGAGCTGTCACAAGGAACTTAAGCAATGATGCATGAGAAAGTACATGGTACTGGCCATGGAAACTTAGGCCTAGCTATGGTGAGAAGATTATTACTCATGAGCAAAACATTCATTATAAGGCTATCAGCAGCAAAGTCAGTTACTTTGTTGTTTTTCTTTTTTGGTTGTTTTAAATGTAAAACATTGAAAATCAAGTAGAGCAAAATTGTAATTTCTGCTTCAGCCCAATTCTAGTTCTAACCCCAGAAGAAATTACCACTAGTAGTTTACTATGTCTACTTCTTGACATGTTCTACAGGTTATAGAATGTGTATACACATTCTGTAATTCTATAATATGTGTCTGTGCATGTGTGTGCATCCATGCACGCACATGTATGTACAAGAGTGAAATAATGGCATAGTGGTTTCATACTGGATCTCAATACCACACTTGGAACAAGCCATAAAATCATAGGCACACATATTACGAGTGGTTTGTCTTTGCAATCTGGCCCGTCTGTGCCCTTTATGTTCTGTTTTAGAATTGTTGATTCCAAGAAGGAAGGTAGAAGGTGCAGCTTAGCATCTTGGTATCAGGGGCAAGGGGTTCAGCGTGAGTTCAAAGCAGAAAATTTTACGGTTCTACAATATATTGTTTTGCAAGGATATATTAAATATTATAGTTTTAATTCATTAGCCATATATACTTTTAGATCTAAGGATAAAAAATATAAAACAGCTGAAGTCAACTATAGCATTTATGTTAGATTAACATAAAAATAGTAAATCTGAAGACAGCATTCCTATTAGTCAAATTTTTATAAAAGTTAAGATTTCCTACATATATAAAATCTGTACCTTAAGATGCTATTTTCATACAAATAGAGCAGCAAAGTTGTTCATTTTTAGTCATTCATGCTCCCGCCACCTTTTTTTGGCCAATGACACAACATATTTCCCTGTGGAAGTCATTTATTTCCAGGTGTTTTCCTATCAAACATTTAAGTAACAAGAACAGCTGGTCATAACTGCAAGGAGCCATTAGGGAGAAGGCAGCAACCTCTGAAAATGAAGGGAGTTTATAAGCAGCAATAGCTGTAATGGTAATTTTAATTTTGTAGTAGGTTAAGAACATTTGTATTTGGTAGGCACATTTTTTTTATATTATTATTATATTTATTATATCACAAATTTAAATACGGATTCAAGGGAAATCCTAGGTCTTATTTTGCAAAGGATAGGAACATTCTTGTTCAGCATGTGAGGAAGGATAATGGCATCCAAAGCAAAATTGTTAATTTTTCCAAAATCTAAGTGCAGGTCATAGTCAGTTAAAAGCTTCAATTCTGTGTTGTGAATATCACCGCTGCATTTTACCTAGAGATAACCAGAATTATAGCTCTTTACCTTAAGATGACAAAAATATTAAAAGGTTTCTGGACCAATGTGATATTTTTCTTTGCTTACTCAAATTTCACATAGAAGAGAATTAAACATTAACCTAGCATCATTATTCTAAATAAAACAGTTTGAATGGGTTTAAATAAGTTACACATAGGTACAGAAACAAGACTAGATGTCTAATGTGAAAATTACAACGTTCTGTGTGTGAAAATTTTGTGAATTTAGGGCAGTATTGTCACTCATTCTTTGCAAATTTTAATCCTGCCATTTACTTTGCTTTAGGTTGTAGGACCACAGAAAATTACGCCCTGACATTTGAAAGCCTACAAGACGTCGAGGCCTACTAGGTGCAATAAAACAGCATAGTTTTCTCAGAATTACAGTCTAGCTATTATGAGAACACCACCTATATTTCAACCTGCTAATTTGCCCAAAATGTGACTAAATTTTAACTTTTTATGAGTTAGGTACCATTTATTTTGTCTGTAACAGAGGCTACCTATTACACAGCTGCATTCTTGAAAGCTAGTATGCTCATTTTATTTTTAAGACGGTTGTTTCTTTAAGAGAACAAATAAAACTAAGTGTACTTACATTCCCATATGAATGGATTGACAACTAAATAAAATGTTCTGTAGGAGTGTGCCCTTGCTACAATGAAGCAATGGTTTCATATAAGTGTCTGAAAAAAACTTGGCAACTATAAAATTGGTAATCACGGACTATTAGTTACTTCAGTTAAAATTTGAATTATTCTCTACCGGCATTTGAATGTTTATAGAGACAGAATAACAATTAAAATATGACAGCACCTCCCAACCTGCAAACACACCATCCTCCATTAGCATAACATAAAGACTGAGGATGGGCGTGGTGGCTCACAGCTGTAATTCCGGCACTTTGGGAGGCCAAGGTGGGAGGGTCCTTTGAGCCCAGGAGTTCAAGCCCCAAGCCCAGCCTAGGACACATTGTGAAACTTTATCTCTACAAAAATACACACACACACACACACACACACACACACTCTTAGCCCAGTGTGACCGCGTGTGCCTGTGGTACCAGCTACTTGGGAGGCTGAGGCAGAAGGATGGCTTGAGCCCAGGAGTCAAGGCTGCAGTGAGCCATGATCACGCCACTGCACTCCAGCCTGGGTGACAGAGTGAGACCCTGTCTCAAAATAAAAAAAGACTGAAGTGTGTGTTTGGCTGATTTTTATAGAGGATGCAGATGCCTCAGTCCTATCAAGAACAAGATAATAATTGGTAAATCAATGATAATTCTGTCTGATTTTCAAGAATTTTATTATACTCTATAACATTAGACTACTCTATATATGTATATACATGTATATCTACATATATACACACCCACAGTGATGCTTACTAAATGGGCTGGTCCAGAGGAGGACAACTAGGTATGAGGTGCTCACAGGTAAGCCTTGGGAAACTTCGGGTATATTTTAGCTGGAAAAGAGAGGAGCTGGGGCCTAGAAGGGAACAGGATGTCTTCACATCTTAGAAGAATTGTCAATTAGAAGAAGGAATTATTTTAACCCAACCCAAAAGGAATAAAAATAATTGAATAAAAGTAGAAACAATGAATGATGATAAGAAGTTATAGAGGTGCAGATTCATATCCACACAGATAAGTGTTTTCTAACAAACCATTATCATTGTCCAAAAATGGAAAGCCCTCTCTTGAGAGGAAGGCTGAGGCTTTCCCTCCCTAGCTCATGCTGCCCTGAAGAGATCTGATAACAGAGGTCAATGAGTCCGTGGTTTTAGTCCTCTGGCCACTGGTAAGTTATTATAAGCAAAGAAGATGGTTTTCCATGGACAGAAGAGTGATGGAGCGCAAATAAAGTCTGTTTTTCTTATGTTTGAAACTGCTTTATAGTATTATGATGTGCCCGCCTCTCAGGAGATGTAGGAATTCAAATGAGCTAAGTGGGGGACAAAGGAAAGAAAGAAAAGGCATGCCGAAGTCCCATAGTGCACAAAAGACGGCATCAAACTGAAATTGATGTTGACGATCAATGTCAAAATGTCTTAGGGTACTATTGACAGAAGGTATGGGGATGAAAGTTAATCCAAGAAGCTTAATGAAAAATGTAGAACTGAGAGAGAATTGACAGAAGAAATGCAGAAAATGGACCTAGAGGATATTTTAAAACATAACTTGAGCAACATTCGACTTATTTCTAGGCTCTCTGAAGTGTATTTTCTAGTAAGGGCAAAGCAGAGAAATCAACAACAAACAGATTCTGCTTATCTATGTTTGTTTTACTTTATTTAGAAGGACCACAGAACACCACTGATGGATGAATTAGTTATTAACATTATTGCGCCTAATTTTTGAGGCTTCGCATTGTAAACTCAACAACCTGGGGTCTAAAATGTTGCTTTATGTTGTGCAAATGATCTCTTCATCACACCCAGGTGGTTTTAGACATTTTCAAGGGAATGATAATGCATTTCTTAATACACCGATATTCAGCATTAGCTCAATGCTGTATCCTTGGATTAATGGCCCTATAATAGCCATGATAGGAGTCATGAACCTCCTATAATTAGATTCAGGCAGAGATCTTTTTTAAAAGCGATATTAATACCAAAATTAAAAAGAGAAGCCGTCTTTTGACCTCATACCGTCTGGAAGAGACCGGAGAATTCGTTATCAGAGTCACTGAATACTTGTCTTCTCTCTGAGGATCACTCATGGCAGACACCCGTCTCCTGCACACTTTAAAGGAGGGTTTATGAGTTTGCATTATATACTAGCAGTTACACAGATGCCAAAGGGTTTTATTGTACCCTGTGCTTTAATTAAGTGCAACTTTTTATTTTGCTGTAATTTCAAATTTACGGAAAAGTTGCAAGAATAATAACACAAAGAAGCCTTTTATATCCTTTTCCCAGATTCACCAGTTGTTAATTGTTTTTGCTTCATTTGCTCATTCTCTCTCTCTCTCTTCCTTTCTCTCTGACTGTCTCGCTATCTCAGTGTAGCAGTTTTCTATTGCTATATAACATATTCCTTAAAAATATAGCGGTTTAAAGCTACACAGATGTCTTATCTCACCGTTCCAGAAGACAGGCATGGCTCAGCTGGGATCTCTGCTTCAGTCTCACAACTATGCAATCAAGGTGTCAGCAGGGCTGCCTTTCTCCCTGGATGCTCAGAGGAAGAATCTACTTCCAAGCCTCTATGGTTTGAATGTGTCCTCTCCAAAATCCAGCTGTTGCCAATGTGATAGTACTAAGAGGTGGGGACTTTAAGAGGTGGGTAGACTATGAGGGCTCCTCCTTTGTGAATGGGATCAGCTGTCCTTGAAAAGGGGTTTGGGAAGGGAGTTGGCTTTCTCTTGCCCTTCTGCCTTCTGCCATGAGGGTATATAGCAGAAAGTCCCTCAGTGGGTGCTGGCATCTTGATATAGGGCTTCCCAGCCTTCAGAACTGTCCGTTCTTTATAAATTACCCAGTCTAGGCTATTCTGTTACAGCCACACAAAGGGACTCAGACACATGTTGGCTCTAGCTGTCGGTAGAATCCAGTTCCTTGCAGGTGTAGAACTGAGGTCCCACTCCTCACTCCATGGCTGCCAGTGGCTGGGAGGAGGGGGGAGGTCTTTCAGCAACTTCAGACCATGACGTTTATTCCCTTGTGGCTTGTCTTCTGAACAGCAACAGTATGTTAAAATCTCTCTAACTTTTCCTTCTCACTTTAAATCTCTCCAACTTTTCCTTCTCCAACAGCTGGGAAAGCTGTTTGCTTAAAAGGACCCGTGTGATACCCCCAGGTAACCTCCCGATTTCATAGTCAACTGTACCATATGGCATGACACAAGCGCTTGGCTGCATTACATGGGAATTGCGATGACAGTGACATCTTTTCATACTTATGGGTTCCGGGGATTAGGGTGTGAAATCTTGGGTGCCATTTTTAGAGTTTTGCCAATCACAGGAAAAGATTAAGAAAGTAGTGCTTTGTAGCTTTGGCCTTGTGTATACAGCTCTGTGCTTGCAGGTTGGGAGTGAGCATGTGTGTCTGGAGGAGGGGTTTAATATTGACCAGCACCACTGACTGAGAATTTAGAAGAACCAAGAGCTTTATGTTAGCTCCTCAGCTTATCAGGATAACACTTTGGGATAGGCATCGATCCTATCTTCATATTGAGAACAGCAAAGCACAGCAAGAACTGCTCAAAGATTTGTTTAATGTTTCAGGGCTTCATGTAGGTAGCAAACCCAGGTGTCAAAAGAGATCTGCGTGACTTCAAGGGCCTAGCTCCTGCTCAGACACCAGCCTCCACTTGGAACCTGAGCTGTCTTATTCTTTTGATAATTACCTGTTCTGGGCCTTTCCTGACCCTTTCCCCAGAAAATCTCAACAAAACTTGTCTGTCTTGTATCCAATTTATTTGAAGATTCACTTTTGTCCTACTGACATGTTTGCTAAACAGGACGTTTACCCATGAAGCGAATGCCTTAGGGCAGGGCCTTCAAGCCTCTTTCAATTCAAAGAATGACACAACTCACTCTCAGGATGCTATTTCTGTCCTGGTACTGACTAGTGGTGGGAAATAGGACTTTGACACATCCAAATCCCTGTGGGCAGAAATGGCCTCATTTTGGTAGCACTTGCTTATATAGTACTTGGTGGGCTTAGTGAGTTTAGAATGTAGCTGCTTCTTTAAACAGAAGAAAGACCAATATAAAACCTACTGTCCTCACTTCTTATTTTTAGAACTAGGCTTATCAAGACCAAACCAGAGACATCTACCATTTTTGTAGAAGTTTCTTTTTGTAGAATGTTTCTTTTTGAAACATTCAGCATAGACCTTATGTTTTCTATTTAGGGAAAATGGACACACAATGAAGTCAAAATGCCCACAACGGGGCAAAAGAAAAAATAAATTCTGCCAAGAATAGCTGCTAACTGGTTCCTCAGACAGGGATGTTTTCCGAGGGAAAATACACATTTGTTTATAGGGAGTCACCAAGGAGCTGGCTTTCTCCAGCGCATTAATCAATTCCTAGCAGCAGGAAGAATATGTGTGGCAGGTGAAAGGGTGCCAGAGTGATGAAGCGGATTACTGCCATGGCATGTTCTGAATCCTCAGAGGCCCCTAAGGAATTGATCAGGAAAGAGGGTTGGGGGGCTTGGCAAGGTGGCTCACGCCTGTAATCTTAGCACTTTGGGAGGCCGAGGCAGGCGGATTGCCTGAGCTCAGGAGTTTGAGACCAGCTTGGGCAACATGGTGAAACCCCTCCTCTACTAAAATACAAAAAATTAGTCAGGTGTGCTGGTGCGTGCCTGTAATCTCAGCTACTTGGGAGGCTAAGGCACCAGAATCGCTGGAACCCGACCCATTGCAGTGAGCCGAGATCACACCACTGCACTCCAGCCTGAGTGACAGAGTGAGACTCTGTCTCAAAAGAAAAAAAAAAAAAAGGAAAGAGGGTTGTGTTATTTTGGGCATGTGAACAAATCTAGCCCATGTAGTTTAGTTTTATAAAAGGTTATGTGTGCCATGGACAACTGCAGGTGATTTTGTTGGAGACACAGTGTAAGACTTCAGTGAGCAGAGGTTATATTTATTTGATAGTGAGAAAGAATACTACAAGTAAATAGAATTCATATATACCAAAGACGTGGACTCAACCTAAATGCCCAGCAATGATACACTGGATAAAGAAAACGTAGTATACATACGCCATGGAATACTATGCAGCCACAGAAAAGATCAAGATCATGTCCTTTACAGGGACATGGATGGAGCTCAAGGCCATTAACCTTAAACTGACACAGGAAGAGAAAACCAAAGACCACATGTTCTCACATATAAATGGGAGCCAAATAATGAGAACACATGGACATAGAAGGCAACAACACACACTGGAGGCTTTCAGAGGGTGGAGGGTGGGAGGAGGGAAGGGGTCAAGAAAAATAACTAATGGTACTAGGTTTAATACCTGGTTGATGAAATTACCTATACAACAAACCCCCACGACACAAGTTTACCTATGTGCCATAGGTAACAAACATGCACTTGTACCCCTGAACTTAAAAGTTTTAAAAATGAAATTCACATATATCTAGCAGATAAGAACAAAGTTTTATATATATGTACATATCAAGCCTTGTTATAATTCATATATACAACACATCATATATAATCACATAATTTTTTCTATAGAATACACATGAGTTTTATGTAATATATACTTATGTATGCATATATAGAATTATGTGAGTATGTGTATATATTCCTGTGTGTATATATACATATAAGTAATACGTATGGTATTTTTTGCTCAAAAACTTTTACATAGGAGTAACTTTTAAGTACACATCCTAAATTCTGTTTTCAAAGCCATCATTATTAGCTAAGGGAATCACACTCTTAGAGAACTCTAAATTTTATAATCACATTATTTTTAGTTAAAATCAACACCTTCCCCCAGTCCTGAAAACAAAATGGCCATCCCTGGTGAATACCACTTTTATTTACCTTTTAAAAAGAATATTGCTGTCTGGGTACAGTGGCTCAAGCCTGTAATTAAAGTACTTCGAGAGATTGAGGTTGGTGGATTGCAGTGCCCAGGTCTCTCCTAAAAACACAAAAACTTAGCTGGGCGTAGCGGCACTTGCCTGTAGTCCCACTTACTCGGGAGCCTGAGGTAGGAGGATTACTGGAAGCCCAGGAGGCAGACATTGCAGTGAGCAGTGATTTCTCCACTGCACTCCAGCCTGGGTGACAGAGTGAGACCGTTTCCAAAAAAAAAAAAAAAAAAAAAAAAGAGAAAAAAGTATTGCTTAAGAGCTGACATTTTAACCTGTGTGATCAAAATATTTCATGTATACCTAATGTCCCTGAATGAGTTGTTTTGGTAAAGGCTGCTACATTTGATTATATCTTTAGTTTAACTTGGTTTGATTGTGTACATTTGATCATTCTCTAACCTGCTCCTCCATTTTCTGTTTGGGGCTTTATAAAATAATTTGTTTTAAAAAATCTCTCTCAGAGTAGAGTTACCAATTACGGAAATGTTTTGGTGCAGCAAAGTAGGTATGGGAAATCTGTGGTGCTACAGCTAAAAGTATAAGCTCTGAAGTCTGATGGCCTGAATTCAAACTCTCTCTCTCCAAACTGCAGGAACTTGGGAAAGCTGCATTCCTCACTTTCCTTGAATATAAAAGTGGAGGCAGTGATAAAATCTACTTCCTTGGATGGACTCTTGGCAGAAATTAGTGAGACAGCCCATACACAGTAAGTAGCAATGTCCCTAGTATTTTGTGTGTAGTTCCTAATATAAAAACAACGAGAACCAGAACAAAAAATGCTCTAATTGGTTTAAATAATCGAGGAGATTTATTGACTTATATAGCTGGAGTATTTGAAAGTAATGGAATTCAGGCATGATTCGATCAAGGCTCTATATTCATTTTTCTGTGATCTGGTTGTTTTTCACCCCTGTGTACCAAGAGGATGTTAGACTGTTTCCATGCTGAGTTCTGTCACGATTACAGGATAGCTACAAGAAGGAATTTAAGAACCATGATTGCTCATTCATTTATCTTTTAGAGAAATGGAGTTTTACTTTCACAATTATTGAATAAAATTTGAATGGACCATTCCTGCACAAGTTCTATAGCCAAGGAAATGTCCTATGCTGATTAGCTTATGCCTGGGTTGCCGACTATGTCTGAAATACTCTTGTAAGAGTGGTGGAATTTCCCCGAATGTAGACACATCATTACTCAACCTTCCAGATAGGACTGGGGTCATTCCCACCAAAATTATAAGGCTGCAAAGCAATGAAAGAGGGTGGAGGGGTTTTTGGGAGGTAACCACAATGTCTTATACCATATTTCATTAATATCAGTCATAATTCTTAATATATATAATGATTATTGACAATAATATAATAATCATGACAATAATATTATATTTGCTCACAGGGCAGGTTAATATTCCTGGCTTTGTATCTGTATGCCAGAGGGCAAAAAGTTACAATCTTTGCTGATTTCTTTGACTTCCAGATCATCTTGTGTATTGTGGTGTAGGCATTCATATGTCATAGTATGATCTTTTGGGGAGTTAAAGCCAATTAAACATGGTCTGAGAAGGACTCTGTACTTTTGTATTTGAATATTTGTGGACAAAATGTAACCTAACTTAATAGGCAGATAAGATTGAAAACCTAATTTAGGAGTACGTGCCTGTAACAATAGTTGAGTCTTGGCCAATCCCAGCAGCCATACTTCAACCACTCATATGCTGCTGAGTGTTCAAAGTGTGTTCAAATAAGGCAAATGCCAACCTGTAACCAATCCAGCTGTTTCTGCACCTCACTTCTGATTTCTGTATGTCATTTCCCTTTTTTTTGTCTATAAATTTGTTCTGACCACGAGGCATCCCAGGAGTCTCTGAATCCGTTATCATTCTGGGGCTGTCTGATTCATGAATCATTCATTCCTCACTTAAACTCCTTTAACTTTAGTTTGGCTGATGTTTTTCTTTTAATAGGGGGTAGCAATGTGATTTTTAGCTGGAATACTATTCTGTGCTGGAAGCAGTTACCTCCGTCATGCCACATATTATAATGGATTTTTAAGGTGTAAAAATCTGCACAATCACTGTGGCCTGTTTATCCTTAGAACCTTTTCCAGCTCTTCTGTGATCTGCTCAGTTTACAGGGATTTGACACCTGCAAATTACCTTGCCTAGGCTCCCTTGCCAACCAGCTATCAACTAAGGGCAGTCAACGGAAAAAAAAAAAAAAAAGTTATGTCTCTGTATTAGTCCATTTTCATACTGCTATGAAGAAATACCTGAGACTGGGTAATTTATAAAGACAAAGAGGTTTAACAGACTCACAGTTCCACACGGCTGGGAAGGCCTCACAGTCATGACAGAAGGCAAAGGAGGAGCAAAGGCACATCTTACACGGCAGCAGGCAAGAGTGTGCGTGCAGGGGAACTGCCCTTTATAAAACCATCAGCTCTTGTGAGACGTATTCACTATCACGAGAACAGCATGGGAAAACCCACCCCATGATTCAATTACCTCCCACCAGGTCCCTCCCATGACACGTGGGGATTATGGGAACTACAATTCAAGATGAGATTTGGGTGGGGACATGGCCAAATCATATCCATCTCCATTTCTCTTCACTTCATATGGCACCTTTAGCTGTAGTTATATCTCCTTTATGATTCTAGTTCCCACCCAGCAGTGCTGACCTCCTTCTTGGTCACTTTAGGTCTGTGTGCCGTAGGTAGTGCAGTCCCAACTGCTGTTGTGAATCTCTGGCTTGCCTCTGTTCCTCATTTGCCTGTTCACATCTTCCAACATGATCATTACTCGTGCTCCATGTTAATTTCCCTCTATTGAATTACCTGAGGTGACCTCCATATTCCTGGCTTGATAATAACTGATAAAAATCACTGCACTTCAAAATCCTGAAATTCTAACCTTACTAATAACATTTTCCAGGAATAAATTCTATTACCTACAATGCTAATGTGATTTATTTTTTTCTAAAAATATAGACTTTTTTGGTTTAAAATAAAAGATAGAGGCTTTCTTTGAAATCTGTAGTTCCTAAGATGATTTAATTTCTCAACTTCAAAAAGGTGTGTGTTGAGATACATTAAAACCAATTATAAACAGGTTATTTTAAAAACACTCTATTTCAACTCCTTTGGATCAAATTCCACTATTGGGTCATATCTGAAATAAAATTACAGACATCTGTTTTATGAAGAGTTAGTTATTGAGGTGGGAAACCATATTCTCTTAATCAAAGCTTGGAGTGTTTCTTGAAATGCACATATTGAACAAAAATCACTTCAGTAAACCACACAAATTGCAAAACTTGGTAGCCATCTAGAGCCGTTAGAGAATCGATCCTTTTTGATAGCTGGATTGTTTTTCAAATGACTGAGATTTTGCCCATTAGTCTTAGTGATGAATTGTTTGGTCACAAGGAAGAGAAATTCAATGCAACTGAGTTGGGCCAAAATAAATAAAGGAAAATGACTGGAAGGACACTAGGGGACTCCAAGACTGAAATTCCCTGGGGGTTCTCAGGAGGGAGTGGGGTTGGACCTTCAAAGCTATTTAGGACTCAGGCCTGTCTGAAATCTTGGCTTCTCTTGAAGAATTGCTTCATCTTCTGTGAGTGCCTACATGTCTGCCCCAAGAGAACTGATGATAACCTGCTTAGCCTAATCACACATCCCATGGTTCAAACACAAATGTCCAGATAGGGTGGGCTCATGGTCCATTTCCCTCCCAGCAGGAATGGAGGGAGTAGCCTAATTTGCCAACATGTCAACTACACTGCATATACATCCACTTTTATTTTTCTTCAAGTTAGGCTTTTTTCTTTTCTTTGAGACAGGGTCTTGCTTTATCACCTAGACTAGAGTGTGATGGTGTGATCTTGGCTCACTACAACCTCCGCCTCCTGGGTTCACGTGATTCTCCTGCCTCAGCCTCCCAAGTAGCTGGGATTACAGGCATCTGCCACCATGCTTGGCTAATTTTTGTATTGTTAGTAGAGATGGGGTTTTGCCATGTTGGCCAGGCTGGTCTTGAACTTCTGACCTTATGTGATCCATCTGCCTTGGCCTCCCAAAGTGCTGGGATTACAGCAGTGAGCCGCCATGCCCGGCCCTAAGTTAGCCTTTCCTCAATGATGTAAAGTTTTTCTATAATATGTTATAAACTCATAAAAAGAATATTTTGAATATAACTTAGTCATTTCTCAATGACATGTAGTGATCATCACTGGTATAACAGTGCCTGCCCACAAATGACTTTTGACTAATTGTGTTTTTATGTGTGGTAGATACTGCATTTTTGTGTAATACATTTCTTGAAATTTCTCCTTGGTTGCCAGATGTCACTTGTCATTGTTGATTGGTATTTGCCACTTCTAATTTGTAACTGCTGTGTTAGTTTGGTCTTAGAAACCAAGTAACCTTTATTGTACTTGCATACACCATAAAGTCAATTAAATTTTAGTGATAAGGTCTTTCCACTGAGAAAATACTCATGAACCTAAGGGCAATGCACTTTGTAATCTTATGTTTCTGACCATGTGTGGGAAGTGAAATGACTTGTTTAAACAGATGTGCTTAATGAATGTGGAGTCACTTCACAGAGTCCCCACAACCACCTAGTTTTAATATCAATTTCTTTAATTCCATTGTCATGGGCTCTCTTTAATCAAACAAATTATGTCTTTGGTAGGCAGAATCATGGCTCCCTGACATGCTCAAGCCCTAGTCCACAGCATATGCTATCTTACAAGGGAAAAAGAACTCTACACATGTGATTCAGGTTAAGAGCTCGAGACAGGTAGATTACTCAGGATTTTCAAGATGGGCTCAATCTAATCACATGAGCCATGAAAAGCAGAGAATTTTCTCCATCAAGGATCAGTTGGGGAAATGCGATGGAAGAAACGCAGGAGAGATGAGGTTTGAGAGTGAGTTTCACTCACCATTGCTGGTTTTGAAGATGGAGGAAGTAGCCATGAGCCAAGGAATTCAGGGGACCTTAGAATCTAAAAATGGACCTCAGCTAGCTATGAGCAACAAAGTGGGGACCTCAGTCCTACAGTCACAAAGAACTGAGTTGTGACAAAAATCTGAATGAATAGGATCCCTGAGTCTCCTCTAGAGTTTTCAGAAAAGAGCGCAGCCCTGATGACACTTTGATTTTAGCCTGGTGAGACCGTATTGCATATTGGACTTGTAAACTGTAGAAGTGCAAAAAAATAAATTTTTGAGCTAATTCCTCATGGCAGCAAAAGAAAACTAATAAAATGCCAAAGTCTTTGTTTTCTCCCAATAAACTGGAAATGATATCTTAAACTCATTGGGGGTCTTATCCCAACCAGCTTTTAGGAGATTGTATTTTTTTTAAATCAGCTGCAGTTTTCTTTTTCCCCCATTTGCTCTTGAGAGCTTTGCCACATCTCTATGAGGAGGGGGAATCTCTGTTCTCTTGAACTTGGGTGGCCTTTTGTGACGACCACCACAAAAGGAATGACAGAAGTGATGCCGCTTGACTTTTAAGACTGAGTTAGGAAAGGCCATGCTGCCTGTAATGGTTTATCTTGTGACACTCACTCTGGGAGCCTTTAGCTGCCGTCTAAAATCAGGCTGCTCTGAGGTTGCTATATGGACTGATGACTCAGACTGACCTCTCCAAGATAGACATGGATGCCCATAGGGGCCCAGTCATTCTAGTCCCCAACTGTCTAAGTCTTCCCAGCCCAGGTACCATATGTGTGAGTGAAGAAGCCTTCAAGAGAACCCAGCGCCAACCACCATCTGCCTATGGCCATGCAGAGAAACTGAGCCAGAACTTTATAGATAAATCTAGTCAATTCCAGATTCTTGAATAACATAAATTATTATTATTGTTTTAAGCCACTTTGAGAGGAGTAATTTTTTATGGAACAATAAATAACTAGAAATATATTTTGGGCTATGAATGTAATTTTAAATGAATTTTACGCAAAGCTGTGTGATTTTAATACTAGATGTAAGAAAATACATATGCCGATTATTCAGTAAGTAATTACATTGTATTTAACCTTAAGACAACAGTTTGTATACCAACACTAACCGATTTTGCTCTTAGTTATCCCTTATGTTTTGCTTCTCACTTTCTTGAAACGATGAAGAACTTTTCTGATTTTTCTCCTGTACTCCTTGTGCCCAGAGACAGGTGCTCTCTGGAGTCCACATACCCTTAGAGCTGGGGATGCTTTCAGTTTTTATAGTGAGTCACAGTTTTATTATATACCTCAGCTTCATTGACAAAACAGCATTCATGCATTATTTTTTGCTCAATGCCTGGGAGACCTGGAATTGGCCTTCCAAATCCATTACTAAGTTCTTGAAGTGGATTATATCAATCTGTTTTTAATTTATATTGATTAAGGAGAAACGATGGAACAATATTTAAAACTTACCCAAACTAAAACTTGCTTTCCTATTCCTTGATGTAGCTCATAATAGGTAGTATCTATTTCTGCAGTTTTTGAACATTTCTTGCAGGTGTGTAGTATGCAGTAATTAATAACAATTAAAAACTTATACTTTCTTATCTTGTCTGAGGATATATTGTATGGTATACTCAGGACATTAATAATGCCTTATTTTAATTGCAACTTATTTTGAGAATTCTGCTATAGCCTTTTTTTTCCCCAAGGCACACTGTTATAAATCATACATAAGATGACTTTGTGGATGTAGAATATTTTAATTTCATTGTGAAACAGAATAAAAATTAGAGAACTAAAAAACGTAAGAGATGTAAGAGATGCCAGGGAACATCTAGTCTACTCCCAGCATTTTTAGGTGTGGCATCATTAATCCAGAGAAACCAAATTAGCTGGTGGCAGAGCCAGAATTAGAAAATTAATTTATAGGAGTGTGTCCAACACATTCTCCTGTGAGGCGTGTTAGGACTCTGTGCTGATGGCACTGCAGCCTTATTAAGCTGCAGAACCCAACAGGTGAAATTCTCTTCAAGATAATTTGTTTATAGGGTTCTCAAGAGAAGCCATGACATAATTGGCTGTCTAGAAAAAAAAATAAATCTTTTAAATGAATGATTCTCCCTATTCATATTGCTAGTGTGGCTGGATACTATTTTCAGCATGATTTTTTTTTTTTTAACCTTTGGGTTCTCTATCAATTTTGGTCTTTTGTTTCTTCACTTGTGACCCTCTCATACTTCCCTTTTGGTCATTGGTCAGGATACTGCAGGCTCAATGGTTCACGGAAGGGATGAACGACAGAAGGCAGAAAAACAGGAGCCTTTTCTTGTCTTCTAACTTTCAAAATTCCAGGCTTTCCTTTGTCATATGTTAGGACTGGAACTTCAAATTTAGAATCTGTCATGACTTTCCACATCCAAAGCCTTCTCTGGAGTAAACAATATATTCTGATGTAAGGAAGATGTTTGTTATCAGGAAAACCAATCTCAGACCCTATTTGCTCCTGCAGAATTAAAACTAGAGAATACACACATACAAACATACATACATATTCATCGTAGGGATTGATTTATGCTAAGGATTTTTATCTTTCTGTGCCACATTGCTGTTTCACACGAGGTTCCTTTTTGAGAGTTACTTTTGAACTCTGACCCTACTTGAGTTTAATCTTATATATGGCATATTTCATAATAACTATGTTATCTTATTCTTGATTGGTTGTGCTTTAGTATCCTTTAGAAAAAGCTTTCAGCACTTTGAGCTACTTCTTTAAGCACTTTTCAATATACTCATTTTAAAGTTTTTGTCCAACAGTTCTAAAAATATGAATGTCACCAGGAGAGAATTCCTATTTAGAATACTAGATGTGTTGGCTCTCTTCTTAGCATTAAATTTCTTCACGTGGCTTTAGAATTTGGGTTTGGATGTATATTTTGTGTAGGTATTTCTTTTTTTAATTTTATTATTATACTTTAGGTTTTAGGGTACATGTGCACAATGTGCAGGTTTGTTACATATGTATCCATGTGCCATGTTGGTATTTCTTTTATGTTTTGGCAACTTTCTCTCTCTTTCTCTCTTCTCTGCCTTTCACTCTGTGTCGGTGAATTTTGTAGTTGACCTGTCTGGGCCCTTCCAGGCTGCCTTTCTAAGTCTGGGTATGCTAGTAGCCATGGGGAGTTACTGCTTCAGAAGCTGTGGGGGTCATGGCAAATTCATCTTCAGAGCCTGGAAGCAGCTGTGCTCAGATTGTACCTATGTCCTGTGTCTCTGCCTCCTTGGCACTACGAACCCCAGTCCCAGTTGGAGTTCAAGGGCAGTTGTGTTATGCCTCCTTTGCTTAAGTGCTGGATATATTCCTATCCAAATGCTGTTGTAACAAATACCACAAACATCATGGTGCACATAACACAAATTTATTATCTCATTGTTCTGGAGGTCAGAAGCCATCACTGGAGACCAGCAAGCTGGGGTCTTAATACCTGTCATCATTTTGGAGTTTTGTTCCATTTGTAATTCAGACAGCCAACTATTTCGTATTTTAGATTACCTATGTCTTTTCGTGACTTTCTATTTTTATGTTCAATCTTTCTTTAAGAGTCTAGAGCAGTGAGCGTTATGCATTATAAATATGCCTTGCCATCTTGATATGAAAATCCTCAATTCTTAGTGGCTCAGCCTGGAGCATTCAAACGCATCCTTAGAAAAATCTGAAATACCTGGCAGATTGTCAAAGGAGAGCAAGGAAGGCCATATGGGTTTCCTGCGGCTGCCATAGCCAAATAACACAAAGTAGGTGGCTCAGAACAACGGAAATCTGTTCTCTCACAGCTCTGAAGGCCAGAAGTTTGAAATCAAGGTATCTGCAGGGCCATGCTCCCTCTGAAGGCTCTAGGGGAGAATCCCCCTTGCCATTTACAGCTTCTCATGGCTCCTGGCATTCCCTGGTTTGTGGCAGTATCACTCCAGCTCTGCCTCTATCTTCCCATGGTCGTCTTCTCTCTGTGTGTCTCCTCTGTAACCCTGTATCCAAATCTCTCTCTCCTTTCTCTTATAAAGACACTGGTCATTGGATTTTGGAACACCCCCACCCCCTTATCCAGTGTGACCTAATTTCAACCTGATGACATCTGCAAAGACCCTATTTTCAAATAAGATTACACTCACAGGTAACTAGGGGTTAAGATTTAGACATATCTTTTGGGAGGACACAATTCAATCCACAAAAGATGTACTAAAATATTTCATGCCTATTTGTTTTACTTCCTATTTGTAACTTTTGCATCCAAAGTATAGAGACTGAGTCAGTTATTCCTTCCCTGCCCCCTTTCTCCTGCCTCAGGGTTTTCTAGAGAGTAGCTGCTCCATAAACACCTGCTGATTGACAGGGTGACTATCTATTTGCTGTAACATGACCACCCTTCCAAGACCTGCTAAAAAAAGCAGAGGCAGACATGGAGTTAGCAATATTCTCCAAAGCAGCCATGTTTCTAGATTCATATTGAATGAAAAACTGTCTCAAAGGGAGCTTTTGTGGAATGCAGCATGAAATAAAGGAAAGAAAGCAGAACTAGAAGACATTCTGAAATTGAAGAGAGTTGGCTCTGCATTTGAGGGGTGGGAAAGACCTTTCTAAGAATGTTGCTAAAGATGAAAACCATAAAGGAACATCTCAATAGATTTGACTGTCTTTTTAGACTTCATTGTGTCAAAGATGATAATTACCAAGTTAAAAGTAAAGTAAAGGACAAGCCGGGGAAACGAAAGCAGTTAGGAGAACTGATTTCTGATCAGTTCTGAGTGATAAACTGATAAAGTGAGCTTGGAAATTTTCCTGACAGAGGACTGTTGATATTGCTATAGTGTGAAGAATGGTCATTTTTGGTTTAATAAGACATGATGTTTCAATCTAATTTGGTAAAAATAACCAAATTTTTTTTTGTGATTGCATATTTTATCTTACCTTTAAAACTATGACTATTTTAAACTCACCACTGTATTAAAAAAAAGCTGTCCTCTGTGTGTGTGTGGGTGTGTGTATAAAACCAGATTGCATATAATTTACATTAAGCTAAAACCATAAGTGAATATTCTTATGGGAGTGGAGAGATTATATTTAAAAGTTATTTAAAACTGATTTGGTATAAAACAATTTCACCAAATTTATAGAGCCTTTTTCCTTTAAAACTAAACTGCAAGGTTTGATTATTTCTTCTAAGTCAATTAACAGTGTATTTCATTTTGGCTATAAGTATGCCTTTCCATGCAAAGAAACTCACAGTTCCTCTCAAAAATGTCTTAGCCTCTTTGTCTTCCTTCTCAACCTAATCCTTTTAATTTTTTCTTCTTGGCCCAGCTCCTTCACAAGGGCACTGCCGCTGCATACATGAAGCAGAGATGTTACCATGGCCTTCATGTCCTCCAGTTAATTGCTTCTCTATTTTTACCCCTGGAGTGTCATCTTTATCAAAGTCAAAAGTCCAGCATTTGGGTTTCAATCAGATATCAGAACAAATTGTGGGTGACCCATTCGTCTAGGACATGGAGTAGTTATTTGCCTTTGCAAGTGGGAGTGTGGAAACTTGCAGGGATATTTCGATTTCCATCTACTCTCTGCACCTTCTGAAAAGAATCATGGCACAGAGTTTTGTGGTGTATTTCAGACTTGCGTGGACATACGTTTTGACTAGTGGATGTGGTGAACATGTAGATCCCCTGCTTTCACCACCCAGTGATTTTTGGCCAAGTCTGGAGTGCACTCAGGAATCTGCATGTTTAAAATGAGTGGACTGTTTTGTCCAGAAAATTCTGGTGCCGGCGGCCTGGGCCAGAATTGGAGAAATTTTGATAAGAATGAAGTATCAATGAGAACAATGAAGAGAATTGGAGGAATTTTGATAAGAATGAGGTATCAATGAGAACAATGAGGAGAACTGGAGGAATTTTGATAAGAATGAGGTATCAATGAGAACAATGAGGAGAACTGGAGGAATTTTGATAAGAATGAGATATCAATGAGAACAATGAGGAGAATTGGAGGAATTTTGATAAGAATGAATTATCAATAAGAACAATGAAGAGAACTGGAGAAATTTTGATAAGAATGAAGTATCAATGAGAACAATGAAGAGAACTGGAGGAATTTTGATAAGAATGAGGGATCAATGAGAACAATGAGGAGAACTGGAGGAATTTCGATAAGAATGAGGTATCAACGAGAACAATGAGGAGAACTGGAGGAATTTTGATAAGAATGAGGTATCAGTGAGAACAATGAGGAGAATTGGGAGGAATTTTGATAAGAATGAATTATCAATAAGAACAATGAAGAGAATTGGAGAAATTTTGATAAGAATGAAGTATCAATGAGAACAATGAAGAGAATTGGAGGAATTTTGATAAGAATGAGGGATCAATGAGAACAATGAGCAGAACTGGAGGAATTTTGATAAGAATGAGGCATTAGTGAGAACAATGAGGAGAACTGGGAGGAATTTTGATAAGAATGGAGAACAATGAGGAGAACTGGAGGAATTTTGATAAGAATGAGGTATCAATGACAACACCACTCCAAAGTGTTCCTTTCTTTCTCTATCTCTTTTTAAATCTCCCTCTGCTTCCTTCCCTGGTTAGTGTTTCTTCCTTGGTCTTTCTCCTTCTGCCCTTAGATTCCTCTATTTTTCCTTCTCCTCATTTTCTTCTCCCCTGTCTCACTAACATATTTGTACATTTGGATAATAATAGGTGCTAATAATTACAGTATCAAAATAATAGGAATCATTCATTGGTGCTTACTTCACTACTTGTGCTGAGTGTTTTTCACGTATAAACTCATTTAATTCTAGGAACCATCTCATGAGCAAGTTGCAATCTCCACTTCTCAGAAAGAAGCTTAGTGCAATTCATTAATTTTCCTAAAGTTACATAAACGGCGACAAATAGAACCAAGTAATCAGGCACCAGGAGGAGAAAACAGAGCTACCCTCTCTTGGAAAACTGAGCAGAATCAACAGAAAAAGAGGGAGATGATAAAATGTATGAACTCAGTTATACTACTTCGAGGCAATCTAATAGACTCAATGGGTCTGTTTAGGCTGCTATAACAAAATACTTTAGGCTGAGTAATCTATAAGCAACAGAAATTTATTGCTCACAGTTCTAAAACTGGAGATTTCAAAAATCAAGGTGCCAGCAGATTCCATGTCTTTTAGGAGCTTGCTCTCTGCTTCGTAGATGGTACATTCTTATTTTGTCTTTACATGGTATAAGGGGTTGCAAGGGCCTCTCTGTAAAGGCATTAATCTCATTCATGAGAGCAGAGCCCTCACATCCTAATTGCCTCCTAAAGACTCCACCTCTTAATAGTATTGCACAGGGAATTTAGTTAGAACATATGAATTTTGGGGGGACACAAACATTAAGACCAAACCAATGACTTAGCGCAGTTCTTTAACAAAAAAACAAAAACAGAAACAGACTTCGGTTCAGTAACTGGTCCATGCATGCTGCACTGGAACCCACCCATCCTGTACTGCCATGCCCTATATTTATTTACTCTGATGTTTCTTTGTGAAACTTGGGGTTTTTGATTCGTGAGTCTAACCCTTGCCTTGTCCATGGCCAAGGAGACAGTCCACACATGACCTGGTCTTCCTCATAGTACCTATATAGGACATCTCTCATGTTTTAAAGTAATTATTGTTGGAGCATGCTTTAAAAACATGTCTGTGTTAATTTGCTTGATGGGTCACTGAATGTATAAGAAGTAGAATAAAGCCTGAAGGTTTGAGGTTTGAACATCCCGTGCCCCTGATTTCCTTTCAGTTATATGAATCATGGCCTGGCTAAGAACAAAGGACTCATCTGACTGGTGGGAATGCGGATGTTTTTAGATTCATAAAATTTTTAGCAAATCTATTTTAATGCTTGGGGCTTTAAAATATTGCACTTATTCAAGAAATTATTTTGGATGGGTATTAGATACTGCTCTGGCTGAGTAACTCAAATATATGTAGAATATTATTTTGCATCTTCTTGGTAGCAGAAGAGCAAGGAACCTTCCAGGGAATAGAAAAATGGCTACAGACAGAGGTTATTTGTGCTAGGCAAAGGCACAAAACTGAAAAATTGGAGACTATTTTGAAGGTAGTGAGCAACGACATGAATGAAGAAGACTCTACTGAAATAGAGCTTTAGGGATGTACGGAAATAGAGCTTGGGGGGGTTCCACTCTTACATGGTCAGGAAGACAGATGGCCTAAATCATGAATTGACACAAGGGCCATTCAGGGATAGGAGTTGGAGTTAAAAAGCACATTCCCAACATTGATAAATGGCCCTTATCTCACCAATGAGGACGTCATGTTGTCCTGGTTTTATGAAACCCACAGAAACAGTTATTCTAAATGGGCAACAACCACAAAAATATAGTAATTAATTCTTCTCTAGTCCACGTGTGGGCCTGTGGGGATGAACAAACAGGCCGGCTCCATCTGGTGCTGTAAAACCTATCCCAGAGTAAGCAGAAGCTGAGCTCACCAATCCAGGCTGCCTTCTGAGCTGCTGCATTTTATGAGGTTATTCACTTTTTTTCCAAAGGCAGTGTCCTGTTCCCTTGTGATCAAACAGTCTGAGGACACAAAAGTGAATCTGAGTATTTATTTAGAGTTTTAAATCTTTATCTTTTAACTTATTTGGAATTGAAGCTAAAGAATAGGAAAACAAACTAGACTAAAAAAATACCTACATATCAGTGACTGTACTCTGCAGCTTCTCCTCGTAGAATGGTATCAGAGGAAAAGGGCTTTACACGCATTCTGAAGTACTTATGGAGAAACATTGTTTTGGGTACTTGGAAAAAGTTGAGTTGGGGTACGTATATGAATGGTTGGATTTAACATGTTTCTTCGATTGATTAAAGATTATCCATAGGCAAGATGAACTATTGTTGGATCTGACATAAGAGTAAGTGTGGTGTTTTTGAACGCGATAACTGCTACATCACATATAAAAATGGGGAAGCAGGAAAGCACAGGAGAGTGAACACCCTTTTGAGAGAGGAGGAAGGAAGAAACCAGTTAGGCAGGGAGTTAGGGTGGGTCTTTGGTAACCCAGATAAGAGCGAGCCCATGTCTTTGAATGGAAACACCTACTCTGTAAACCCAGATGAACAAATGCCACTCCTTTTTTGGACACATTTCTCTCTCCTTGGCACATGCCTTTATCTCTTACTTTTAACCTATTTTATATATGCCTACCTTTCTATGTTTAGCTGTTAGCTGAATCTTCATGACATAGGGTGAAACATCACTTCAGCTTCGATTGGTTCTGGGCCAAACCTTTATTTCAGCCCCAAATTGGTTCTTTTCACTATCTCTTTCTAAGTGGTGCTTTCTCCAAGACCACCTGCAGACCAGTCAGCACACTCCTCCCCCTTCCCAGTCCATAAAAACCCAAAACTTTGTCCCAGAGCTGGTAACCCTCTTTCAGGTCCCCTCTCCATGCTTAGAGATTTTCTGTCGCTTAATAAATCCAACTCTGTTGTACTCACTCTCCAGTGTCTGCATGCCTTATTCTTCTTGGTCATGGAACAAGGACCTGGAGCTTGCTGGCTGGCAGTGGGAGTAAAACAGCTATAACACTCCCACTCACTCACCAAACAACAGGGGTGAAAAAGCTGCACCACTGTCATTTAGAAACAAAAGGCCAGTACTCATATCCAAGTTCTGCCATGGCTACTAAATTTAGCCATTCTGAGCTTTTCTAAAAAAATCTATCAAAGAGGAGTGATAACCCCAGTCTTACTAATATCATTGTATCCTAAGGCTACAATGCTAAGGAAAAGTGTATCCTACCGTTGCCATTGTGGAGTTTACAATGCAATGGGAAGACGGAGAAATATAATGATTAAATAATTTAATGAACGATTTTAAAATAACAGATCTGATAAGTGCTACGAAGAAAAGGGACATGGGGAACATAGCAGAAGGATCTGAGGATGTGCTATTCAAGACAGAATCTATTAATCAGGCGGAGGGTGAGGAAATGGAGTTTTAGGTTTTATAACAAAAAAACTGACGTGTTGAGTGGCCAACTGCATACAGTGTGTCCAAGGAGTAACAGAATGTGACAGGGAGGGAGGAGAACATAGGTCAAGTCAAGGTTTGTGAGGGTGGACAGGAGACAGACCTTGCCAGTCTGTCTGTCCATAAAGGCCATGATGATCATTTTATTTTTGTCAGTTTTTTTTTTTTTTTTGAGGCAGAGTCTTATTCTCTCTCTCCCAGGCTGGAGTGCCATGACATGATCTTGGCTCACTGCAGCCTCTGTTTCCCAGGTTCAAGCGATTCTCATGCCTCAGCCTCCCGAGTAGCTGGGATTACAGGTGCCTGTCACCATGCCTGGCTAGTTTTGTATTTTTAGTAGTTTTAGAAACATGGGGTTTCACCATGTTGGACAGGCTATTCTTGACCTCCAGATCTCAAGTGATCCATCCGCCTCAGTCTCCCAAAGTGCTAGGACTACAGGTGTAAGCCACCACACCCAGCTAATTTTTGTGGTCTTAGTAGAGATGGGGTTCCACCATGTTGTCCAGGCTGGTCTTAAACTTCTGACCTCAAGCGATCCACCCTCTTTGCCTCCCAAAGTGCTGGGATTACAGGAATGAGCCACCATGCCTGGCCCATTTTATCTTTGTTCTAAGACAAGCAGGAGCTTGGCTTGCTTAGGCCACCATTCAGGAAAAGCTCACTCTGGCTGGGCATGGAGAACCGATTGGAGGAAGAAAGTGTAGATGAGGTAGGCCACTCCAGGAGATCACAATGGTTGACAACAGTTTGGATCAGGAAAGTTTTGATGACCATGAAGAAAACCAAATGGATTCAAGAAGTATTTAGGAGGCAAAATGGCAAACTCGGGGTAGGTCAAACGCAGGGGGATAAATGGGAGGAGGTATCAGAGAGCTCCCCCATTTCAGGTTGGCATTACTGGAGATGTAGCAATGCTGTTCCTGACATGGGAAGTCTTGGAAGAGGGAGGACAGGAGTTCCATTTGGGATGTTTTCAGTTTGAGGTGTTATAAGGCATCTGATGTATGTGGTGGGATACATACATCTGGTTACTGGAAAAAGGGTCAAGCCTGAATCTGAAATGGTGAATTACTAGCTGTATTTATTAGTCAGGGTTCTCCAGATCAATAGAACTTATAGGTATATTGGTATAACTGTGTGATATATGGTATAATATGTATTGTATATTAAATTATATTTCCTATAGGATGCATATTATTATACCGTATAATATATAAAGCATCTATTATATATTTTATTATATATTGCAAATATATTGAGAGAGAAAGATTTTAAGGAAGTAGGCCGTGTGATTGTAGGAGCTGGCAAGTTTGAAACCTGTAACCCTGCAGGCTGGAAACTCAGGCAGGGTTTCTACGTTGCAGCCCTAAGGAAGATTCCTTCTTCTTCAGGAAACCTCAGTATTTGCACTTCAGACCTTCACCTGATTGGACAAAGCCCACCCACATAACGGAGAGTAATCTGTTTTACTCAAAACCTACTGATTTAAATGTTAATTACATCTAAAAAATACCTTCAGCACCATATCTACACTAGTGATTGACCAAACAACTGTGCACCATAGCCTAGCCAAGCTGACACACAAAATTAACCCTTACACCAGTTAGAGCAAAATTTTGGTGGCATTTCTTTTTTCTTTTTTTGAGACGGAATCTTGCTGTGTTGCACAGGCTAGAGTGCAGTGGTGCAATCATGGCTAACTGCAAGCTCCGCCTCCCGGGTTCACGCCATTTTCCTGCCTCAGCCTCCCAAGTGGCTGGGACTATAGGCATCTGCCATCACACCTGGCTATTGGTAAATAAGTCATGTGATAGTAGGTACTGAAGATTAAAACAAAATCCAGGGGGGGCACCCCTCCGGGCTTCGTGAAATTCAGTGGCGGAGACAAACCTCAAATGACAGTGCAGGAGGTTCAGGGCTAAAGCCCTTGGGGGTCCTGTGAGCTGAGAGAAGGCACCTCTAAACCAGAATTGGAAGTGGGGGAGAGTTTCCTGAGGGTGGTAGTCAAGGGAGGAGAGGGACATTTGAAGATTGCTTCTGGATCATGGAGAAACAAGAATAGAGATTTGTTCTGAATGATGGTCATTAACTAGGTTCATTAGGGAAATAAGACATATTTATAGAGAACTTGCCATTGTGAAGCGGTTCAACTTATTGTGAGAGGAAGAGACAGTGTCCCAAACATGGGAATACATATACTAACAACATGAAACTCTTCTGTCTTTACATGGATTATTCTAACAGTTTTATAATCATAATTTGTCTTTGGAATTCTGAAAATCCGAAAACTAAAAGCCACTTTAACCTTGTTTTTGGAAGTCAGAATTATTTCTTTAGAGTAATGCCTTACCAAAGGGCGCCTCTACAGAATACGTTTAACATTGATATAAAGGCTCAAAACCATACAGACCGTCTTGCCTTGGCTTCTGGGTTCTTCTCTCTGCTTCAAGTTAGTACCACAAGCTTTTTTATTCATAAAAAAACCCACAACGTTTTTATTCAAGACACTCAGTTTCAAATTCAAGCAGCCTGCCTTCACTCAGATAATGATCCTCAGAGCATGAACCACTATTCTGCGAATTTTAAACAGGCACAGGGAAGGACAAAGCAAACAGGTGGGGACTGTCCTGTGATGGTGGCATTTGAAGACTGCCCCTTTGATGGCTGCTATCAGGCCTGGTGCAGAGCTGGCTGGGCTCCAATGCGCTTGGTGTAGGGCATTCTTGAGATAACATCATGGGTAGGAATCAGGACCGTGGCTGGTCTTGCTACTGAGTTTTTTCCAGCTGAGCAAAATGTTTAACAGAGAAGTTGAAAGCCTCCAGACTAAAGAACCACAAAATGAAGGTCTGTTTGTGTTTTGATGATTTACTTAGCCTATTTTTCCCCTCCTGTTAGTGCTGTAGGTTTTAGAGATCTTATGTCTGATAGTTTATCAGGCATAGTTTCACCTTTATTATATAACTAATCACTTTCCACATATCTGGGAGACTCTTTCCCTGTCATCATCATCACCTTGACACTAAAATATGTTTGATTTAGTGTCTTTATTAGGATTGTCTGACAACAGTTGTTTTCCCTCACCAACTATGATTAGCTGGCATTATGTAGTTGGGCACCTGCAGTGCATGTCAGGGTCCAGCTATGTGAATTTCTCTCTTTCCCTCTTCACCAGGCAAGACACTGTCATCAATCAAAAGTTGTCTAAATTTACTCATGTTACTGCTGGCAAATAATTCCCCTTCCACACTTTATAACAGTCTCATTCCATTTCTTACAAACATAGATAGATGAGGAATTTAGCCACATTACCACTTTTCAGAGCATGGAAATAAACATTTTTTGAAATGTGATTGCAAGAAAGAGAATTCTAAGGATCATTCTTATCTGAAAGGAACCAACTGCAAAATCACAGCAAACCACATATGTAAGAAAAAAAAAAACCCTCAGCATATTGCTGAATGAAGTTCTATAGGAATTCTGACATGCCAAGGACTCTTCCCATGGTTTTTCCTGCTCTCACTTGTAAAATTCTCCATAGTTGAGAAAACCCACCTCTACTAAAAATACAAAATTAGCTGGGCATGGTGGTGCATGCCTGTAATCCCAGCTACTAGGGAGGCTGAGGCAGGAGAATTGCTTGAACCCAGGAAGTGGAGGTTGCAGTGAGCCAAGATGGTGCCATTGCACTGCAGCCTGGGCAACAAGAGTGAAACTCGGTCTCAAAAAAAAAAAAAAAATTCTTCATAGTTTATTTCAGTGCCTGCTTTTCAGTAACTCAAGAAACTCACAGGGTCCTGTATTTTTTCTTTGTTTAAAATATCAATGTTGCAAAAAAAAAAAAAAGCAGGGGCACCAGGATGCTCTGATTATATTGTAACTGGTTCACCTTTAAAAGTCTTTGTACTCTTTAAAGAAGTCTGAATGTCTCAGAAATTTCTAGAAAATCTTATTGCTCACTTAGGGTATTTTTTTCCAGCATAGACCTTGATATCATAGTCATTAATGGCCTTATCTTTTTTTCACCTTTGGCACTTAATTGATCAGAAGCTTCCCGGAAACATCCATCAGCACCCCCGGGAGGAAGATGTTTGAGCCCCCAGAGAATCATTACATGGAGATCTACAGAGGGTTTCCATGGGGAAGAAACGTCAACAAGGACTTCGGAAACACACCACTTGAATACCTTCAAGGCGAAGCTTCTTAAAAATTTTTCTTTTTCCTGGGCTGCTTTTCTTCTTATTTTTGCAAGAAAGTAAAGCAAGAGAAATAATATTTGCCTTTGTCTCTGCTTCATGACTTTTCATATAATGATTAAAGTTCCAGCATGTATTAGTGCTTGTTATTATTAAAATGTCTTCCTCACAACTAAACCTACAACTAACATGCGGCCTTTTTGAAAGACATCATAATAAAGCTTATAGAAGAAAGCGAAGGAAAATATTCTCATGACCTTGGAGTAGGCAAATATTTTCTATAATTGGACACAGAAAGCACTAGCTTTAAATGAAAAAGTTGATAAACTGAACTATATTAAGAAATTCTGTCCATCAGTAAACATCATTGACAAAATGAAAAGGCAAGCTACAGCATGGAAGAAGGCATTTGCAATGCATTTATCTGCCAAAGGACCTATACCTAAACTGTATAAAGAATTCCTACAAAACAGTAAAAAAAAGAAGAATGTTTAAAAGTGTACAGACACTTTATAAAAAGATATTCAAATGATCAATACATGTGAAAATATGTTCAATGTCTTTTATTCATTGATGAAACAATAAATATAAAAATAATAAAACCATAACATTATATAATGTATATGCCTACCAGAATGGCTAAAATAAAAATCATACTAAAAACATTCAAATGTTGGTAAGGAAATAGAGCAACTGGAATTCTCATACACCGCTGAGAGGAATGTCAATCAGTACAATCTCTTTGAAAATTGCCAATAGCCCTCAAAGTTAAAAAATTGCATATCCTATAGTACAGCCCTTTTTCTTCAGGCATGTATATATCTCTTCACCAAAACACATGGATACAAATGTTCTTAGAAGCATTATTTCTGATAGCCCAAAACTGAAAACAACTCAAATGTGTATCAACACTACAAGGGATAAATTGTGGTAAATTCATTCAAGGAACATTGTACAGTAATGAAAAAGAACAAAGCATTTCTACAACACAATGCTGACCAACTTCACATACATTATGATAAGTGAAAGAAGTCAGATAAAAAAAGAGTATATAATTTTATGTTCTCCTTTATATCAAGTCCCAAAACAGGCAAACCTAATTCTGTCTTTTTGTTTTTGAGACAGAGTCTCGCTCTGTGGCCCAGGCTGGAATGCAGTGGCCTGATCTCTGCTCACTGCAATCTCCGCCTCCCGGGTTCAAGCAATTTCCTGCCTCAGCCTCCCGAGTAGCTGGGATTACAGATGCCTGCCACCACGCTTGGCTTATTTTTGTATTTTTAGTAGAGACGAGGTTTCACCATCTTGGCCAGGCTGGTCTTGAACTCCTGACCTTGTGATCCACCCACCTTGGCTTCCCAAAGTGCTAGGATTACAGGTGTGAGCAACCGTGCCCGGCCGCAAACATAATTCTTAATGTTAGAAGTCAAGATAGTGGGTATACTTTGTGGAGCAGCAGCTATAAGGGTACCATGGGGGTTTGAAGTTATAGTAACTTTTCAGTTGTTGAATCTCTTAAAGTTAGAGGAAGAGAAAAATAAACTCCAAGATAAAAAAGTCATGACATTTTTTGAATCCTGCAGAGATATACTATGGAAGAAAATGTCAGCTAGTATTTACATTTTTTTTTAAAGCTAATTAAGTCAAGATCTTTATTTTTTTATGAGAACAGAAGGCACAATTAGGCAGAAAGGAAGCATTTTATAATAAAATTGTCTAATATTTCCCTGGAAATCATTGAATGGCAAGCAAAGATCAACATCTAGACTTATAGCACGAGGCTCTGAGTCTCTTAGATTCTGTGTGGAAGAGACTTCTTGGTCCTGTTCCTGAGCTCACTAGATTTGCTGCTCCCCAAAATTTAGACTTGTCAAAATTTCTTCTAATGCTTCAGGTCATTTTCCATGTGACGTGAGAAATAGTTACTCACAGAGCAAGGTTTTTCTGGCATACCACTGAACAGATCTCAAGACCTGTTACAAGGCCAAATTTTGAGGGCATCATGACTGATCATCTATGACAGGGCAGAGCGAAGAGACCAGTACGACTCCCAGATTTCTGGGTTGGCCATTCAAGTAGATGAGTTATGGTACACCAAGGCAGAAAACAGGAAGAGCGGGTAAGACTTGCAGGCTACGTGAGCATGCTATTGTACTGAATCTGCATTCTGGGCGCCTGTAGCCAAGTTGGTTTGGAATCTCTAGAGAGTGATTTGGGTTTGTGCTACAGAATATGGAGTAGTCAGTAAATTGGTAAGTCTTAATACTGCTAATATGACAAAATACATTATTGTTACATCTACACATTCTGTTTTTAAAAATATTTTCTGTGGCAATGAGTGAACTACAAGTTAGCAGACTCAGTGTCCTCACTTGGCCCCCAAGCTTCATAAACTTTCAGTGAAGAATTTTGGATTTTCATTTACTTTCATGGTAGGTGATTTATCTTAGAAATATCTTAAAAGGAGCCAATAATTTGCTGTACTGATAGTCAGATTCATTAGACAGAATGAAACAAGTGGACTTTTTAATATATACTTTTTTAGTTAAAATTATTATCGTCTAATGATCAAGATTACGGGAGAATCGAAAAGACAGATTACATATGCGTTCTTTTCACTGTACAGGAAAGAGGGCACTATATGATGCCTTAGGGAGTTGAGTATATTTTAAGGATATTTTAAGTGCATTAGTAGTAAAGGTAAAAATTAAAATTAGAATTTGTAAACTCAGAGAAGAAGCCAATGTATGTGGAGTTTCTCAATGCAAGCCCAAGCATTTGTATTTAACAGTAATTCAGTGATTCCAACACATTCATCACAAATTGAGTTTCTGTTAATAGTTTAGGTGGGGAGCAATGCTAGTGGGCCTTGGTTTTTTGTCTTTTTTTTTTTTTTTCTTTGCTTATCTTGCTTGTACTTGTGAATCCTTTATTCTGGTTGATTCTCTGCTCTGGTTTATTAGGTAACAAGTCATTTTTCTGCTCTTATGGTTTAGATAAATATATTTTTTATTTTTTTATTTTTATTTTTTGAGAAGGAGTCTCGCTCTGTCGCCCAGGCTGGAGTGCAATGGTGTGATATCGGCTCAGTGCAAACTCCGCCTCCCGGGTTCATGCCATTCTCCTGCCTCAGCCTCCCGAGTAGCTGGGACCACAGGCGCCCACCACCATGCCCTGATAATTTTTTGTATTTTTGGTAGAGACGGGGTTTCACCGTGTTAGCCAGGATGGTATGGATCTCCTGACCTCATGATCTACTCGCCTTGGCCTCCCAAAATGCTGGGATTACAGGCGTGAGCCACTGCACCTGGCCGGTTTAGATAAATATTGATATACCTTTTAAAAAGTTGAAATGAAGATGATAAGCCATAGAAGTATAACTGTAAACACCAAAACTTTCAAAAATTTAAAGGGTTTGGAAAGTACAATTTCACAGGTTTCTCTGCCAAGAAACATTGGCTATACACACAACACACACACACACACACACACACACACACACACACACACGAATTATGCTTAGATCTGCCTTTTACTTTATTGATGCATAACTGTACATATTTATGGGCTACATATATTTCATTACATGTATAGAACACGTGATTATCAAGTCAGTGTATTTAAGGGGTACTATTTTTATTGATTTATATTGCTGTTGAATTTTAAACCTTATTTATCTTGCATGAAGATGCAGAATATTTTGATCACAATACTGCAAAAGCATAATGTATTTCTAGTCATGACTGTATTTTATTGTAGAGTCCTATTCAACTTTTGCTTTTTTAGAAGAGCCATTTTCTCAGATGTTCCTTCTTTATGCTATATGTCAGCAATTCACATAAAAATCATTACCAAACTGTTGTTGCATAATTCTCTAGTCCTAGAATACTTTTGTGTTCAGGACAAAATAATAGGAATTAAGAGGAGAAAAAAATCTTGATCTGCAATCAGAAAGATTGTTAATTTCCTTCCTAAGTGACCAATTGATTTGAACCAGCCATTCAAAACTTGGATATTGGAAGAAAATGAGCAAAATGGCTTTGGGTCTTTAAAAAGAAAACTATTTTAAAAAGAACAAACTATGATTGATTGCGCATTGATATAAACATGCACATGGGGCTAGTTCTGCAGTCCAGAGATGGAAATATTCCTGTTGGAATCACAGAAAAATAGACGCATTTAAAGCGAGCCTAAGGCAGTGGAAGCAAAAGAATTGAGGGTTGGGAAAACAGCTTGAATTGCATTATTTGAATGTTATTAGAAGTGTATGAGTCTGGGATGCAGTTTTAGTAGTTTATTTTAAGGCAAGGTAGCCTGTGGAATGCAAGATAAAATCAGCAGAAGCCAGTGGTATAACCTTGGACTTCCACTTAGACACAATGTGGACTTGCGAAGCATGCATGCATTCCTGGGTTTTCCCGAAACAGAGTTAGACATTATTAATTAGGAAGAGCACAGGCCTGACTCAAGAGACAGAGTCTAGCTTCAGTCTTGTCAAAGAGCTGGCTGGACTTGGGTCCATCACTTCCCCTCTCTGGACTTTATTTCCGTCAGGGGTGATTGTCCACATGTTCTCCAAGGAACTTCCAATTCTAAACACCCCGAGACTAGTTGTAGGCTGACATTTTGCTGTAAGGAAAGGACTCATCAAACAAAATGTTTAAACAAAATCATGAGAAGACAGGACACGAAGTAAAAACAAAAATAATTAAGTGCTGCTCTTAAATCATGTCCTCAAGGTCATCTGCAAACACTGTGCATTCATTTATTCACCAAAAGATATTTATTGGGCAATGAGCATGGCCCAAGTCTATGTTGGGTGCCGGGACTAGTGGAGTGAAGGGGGCATCTGTCTGTCTGCCGTTACAGAGCTTATGCTTAGGTGAACGGTTATTACGGCACAGGTTTGTTGTGAAAAAGCTTAAGGTGCTGTCAGTGTTAGATGCAGGAGCATCTAAACTGAGAGTAAAAGGAGATGTTATAAGAACAAGATAGTGTTCTTTGCAGGAACATGGATGGAACTGGAGGCAATTATCTTTAGCACACTAACACAGGAACAGAAAACCAAACACCTCACTTATAAGTTGGAACTAAATGATGACACGTGAACACATAAAGGGGAAAAACAGACACTGGGACCTATCCGGGGGTAGAGGTTGGGAGGAGGGAGAGGATCAAGAAAAATAACTAATGGTTACTAGCCTTACCTGGGTGATGTGATAATCTGTACATCAACCCTTCATGACAGACGTTTACCAATATAACAAACCTGCACATGTACTGCTGAATTTAAAATAAAAGTTAAATTTAAGAAAAAGAGGAAGTGTTAGTGGGGTGGCAGTGGTGATGATGGCTAGGGTGTAGGCAAAGGGAATGGCTGTGTGAAGGGAAGACACCACGATGAGGTCCAGGGACACAAAGACCTTCAGCTCAGTTTGGAGGAGGGGTACAGTGAGAGATGAGAGCAGAAAAGTAAACCTAGACAGACTGCCTAAAACCTGGGTGTTTGTCTGCCTCTAAGCAGCTGCATGGGGCTAGGCAGGGGCAGGTGTGTGGGGCAGGGAACTCAGCTCTATGTCTGCCTCTTGCTCTTGGACCATCAGGCACTCTATACCTCTCTAGCCTCATCCCTGTCCCCTCCTACTAGGAAAGGGGATACCTTCCCGCCCTTGAGGGGTTTGGGGTGAGGATGAGCAGCTGCTAACACAGGAAGGTGGAAGGGGTAGAATCCAGGAGTGGGTGTGTTCTCTGTATCCTTGAACTGTGTCTTTCAGGCTTCCAGCTGCTGGGGTGGAGCTCTCTAGCTCAGTTCTCCCCAAAGTGAGGACCATACCAGGGTCTCAGAAAGAAGACAAGTGAAGGAGCAGTGCCTTAGGAGACCTCATCTTTTTAAATTTTACAAATGAACACCTGGAAAGATGCCTGAGATTTGCATATGAGGAGGTACTAAGGGGAAGCCAGAAAGATAACTTGAAGCTTTGGGGTGAATTGTGTCTCCTCCCCGAAATTTATATGAAGTCTTGACCTCCAATGCCTCAGAATGAGACCTTATTTAGAAATTAGGATCATTGCAGATACAATGATTTAATATGGCATGGTATGGGAACAGGGTGGCTCCTAATCCAATGAGACTGGTGTTCTACAAAGGGGAAATCTGGGGGCAGACATGCACACAAGGAGAACGCCATAAGAAGTTTAAGGTAGGGTTAAGGTAGGGATGGGGCGATACTGCAACAAGCCAAGGAATGCCAAAGATTGCCAGTAAACCATCAGAAAACTAGCGAAGAGGCATGGAACAGATTCTTCCTCATACACCCCAGAAGGAACTGATCTCGCCAGTGCCTTGATCTTGGACTTTCGGCCTCCAGAACTGTGAAAAATAATTTCTGCTATTTAAGCCACTCAGTTTGTGGTACTTTGTTACAGCAGCCTTTGTACGCTAATACAGTATGGCAATTCAAAGAATTTACAGTTTATGTATTTTGTGGGGTTATTTCTTGTCAAACTGCTTAAATTTATAATAAAAATGTAGCTATTTGCCTCTAATGAGGTCACTGAAGCCTCACGGTTGTTTAGCTATTAATAAGAATGTGAGATGGGTTATTAATTTAAATTCTGGTTTGAGACTAGCACGTGTATTGATAGGATCGATTTGCACACAAATGTTAAATGTGAAATTAATGTCAGCATATTTTTTTGAGCTTGAAAATAGTGACATCAGGGCTATTTCTTTTGTGCAATTTAGAATTATTACTAAATACATGTAGATATGCCTGTTTATCCTTAGACGAAGATACACAGAAGCACTGAAGAAATGTTATTACCTACAAGTGACTTTGTTGATGTTTTATTATTAAGTCTTTGAGAGTTAGACATAATGGCGTTAAAAATCAGCAGAATGGAAATTAAGTTTTTTATTTTATTTCTGACTCATTAGTGACCTACCGGCACCCACTAAATTAATAGTTATATTCAGTTTCTCCGCATGCAAGCTAAAGATGAAAAATTACCTGTTATTTTATTCTCTTCATTTTGTTGAGAAAATTAGGGATAAGCCATTTTTTCCTTAAATACAAAGTACATTTGTGTATATAGCACAATTCAAAGACAATATTTAAATATGTTCTGGTTGATGCCCAAAGGAATAAATCTTGCCTGTTTAATTGTGTGATAAATATTATGACTGTTTATACCTAGGGAAGTGAACATAATTATGCACTTGATTTTGTTATATTATAAAAAAAGCCTCAGTGCATGTGCTTTGTGTTTAAGAAGATATGTGTGATAATGACATGTTTCAAACAAGTTAGAGTCATCATCCTTGAAATCATGAATGTAGAGGTCTATTTGTCAGAGTTCTCCAGAGAAATAGAACCAGTAGGAAGTATAACGATATGCAGAAAGAGATTCATTATGAGTGATTGGCTCAGGTGATTGTGGAGGCTGAGAAGTTCCATGATCTGCCATCTGCAAGCAGCAGGTCCTCGAAAGCTGATGGTATAATTCCAGTCCAAGTGTGAGGGCCTGAGAACCGGGAGCACTGACTCCAAGGGCAGGAGAAAATGAATCTTCCAGCTCAAGGGGAGAGCAAATTCACCCAATTCTGTACTTTTGCAAAATGCATTGGGATGATACCTACTGGCATTGGTGAGGGTGATCTTCTTCACTTTACTGATTCAAAAGCTCATCTGTCCCAGAAGCACCCTCATAGATACACCCAGAAATAATGTTTTACCAGGTATCTGGGCATCCCTTAGCCCAGTCAAGTTGACACTTAAAATTAACCATCACAAGAGATGTATTTACTTACAAGATTTTATTTTAGCTTTTAAATCAAATCCATTAAAACCGAATTTAAGCAAAATAAACTAGCCAAAAAGTATACAATCCAATGAGCTTCTGAAATGATATATACCTGTATAGCCACCACCATAAGCAAGATACAGAATATTTCCATCACCCAAAAAAGTTCCCTTTTATACCTTTACAACCTCCAGCCCCAGGCAATCATTGACCTACTTTCTGTTACTATAGTTAATGTTGCTTGTTCTAGAATTTCATGTAAGTGGAACCATATAGTATGCGCTATTTGGTATCCAGCTTCTTGCAGGCAGCATATAGTTTGAGATTCATCCATCGCATATATGAGTAGTTCCCTTTTTATTGCTGATCGGTATTCTATTCCATGGTTATGCAACATTTGTTTATCATTTCACATGTTGACAGACATTTGTGTCTCGTTTTTTGGCTTGTATGTGTAAAAGTGATATAAACATTGTTGTATAAGCATTTCACGTTTTTATTTTTTTTTATAAAGACCTATGAGTGGAATTTCTTCAGCACGTTATTTTATATATACTTCCCTACCTAGTTAGATTCAAATACATCTCTGAACATTACTCATGGTATGCTTCCTCACAGTATCATAAAATGTATTATTTTTTGAGGCAGCTTTATTTTAAACACACTTTTTAAAATGCAGACTACAAACATTTTATGAAAATTTGAAATGTAAGTGGTTTAATTTGAGCAAAGTAAGGGAGGCTAGAAGAACATTTTGTGGATTTGTGTACTTTTTAGTGAAAAGAGTGTGTAGCTTTTACTGGATTTTCAGAAAACAGAGGTGGTCAGGACCCAACGTAGGGTAAGGATCCTGCTTTAGTGTCTCCAGCTTTTATTTCTGGATTGAGGAAGGCCATGTAAATTTTATTTTTATTTATTTAATTTTTGAGATGGAGTCTTGCTCTGTCACCAGCCTGGAGCGCAGTGGTGCAATCTCAGCTCACTGCAACCTCTGCCTCCCAGGTTCAAGCGATTCTCCTGCCTCACCCTCCCAAGTAGCTGGGATTACAGGCACGCACAACCACACCCAGCTAATTTTTTGTATTTTAGTAGAGATGGGGTTTCACCATGTTGGCCAAGATGGTCTCGATCTCCTGACCTCATGATCCACCCACCTCAGCCTCCCAAAGCGCTGGGATTACAGGCCTGAGCCACCACGCCTGGCCGATTTTGTTTTATTTTTTTTGAGACACAGTTTCACTCTGTCACCCAGATTGTAGTGCAGTGGCACATCTTGGCTCACCGCAACTTCTGCCTTCCTGGTTCAAGCAATTCTTATGTCTCAGCCTCCCAAGTAGCTGGGATTACAGGCACAGGCCACTATGCCCAACGAATTTTTCTATTTTTGTATTATTAGTAGAGATGGGGTTTCACCATGTTGGCCAGGGTGGTCACGAACTTCTGACCTTGAGTGATCTGCCTGCCTGCGCCTCCCAAAGTGCTGGGATTACAGGTGTGAGCCACCATATCCCACCAAGAAAGGCCATCTAAGTTGTTATATTGAGTATATATTTTCTGCATTTACTTCCCCATATGTTACATTTTCTGATCTTTTCTTATGGGACTAATCACTGTTCTTCTAACCACATTTCCCACCCCCTACCCACATTCTTGCCAACACTTGACAACTTTTGAACTTCAGCCATTCTTTTAATTAGATAGTGGTATCTCATGGTTTTAATTTCCCTGATTACTAGTGAAGTTGATTTTCTTTTTGTGTGCTTATTGGCCATCCCTACACCTCCTCTGGTAAAGCACCTATTCAACTTTGTGACAATTTTAATTTATATTTTGTCTTACTCAGTTGTAAAAGTCATCTATATGATCTGGACACGGGTGCTTTGTCAGATAGACACATTGCAAACATTTTCTCCCATTCTATGTCTTGTCCTTTTATATTCTGCAAAGTGTCCTATAAAGAAGAAACCTTTAGGTTTTAAATTTTGTTAATATAATCCAATGTGTCCTTTTTTTTGGCTGTATGTCCCAGGAAATCTTTGATAATTTCAAAATCACAAAGATCTTCTCTTATATTTCTTCTTTAAATTGTATAGATTTTGCTTTTATATTTAGGTCTATGATTCATTTTGAATTATTATCATCCTTTTTGTCAAGCTGATTTGGCACCATTATCTTAAAAAGACTTCTTTCATAAATCTAACTTGTATAGTATTACTGTTACTGTTAGAACTAGCTAATAGACACCAGTTTTCATTAAAATGAGATTGTACAGAAAAGTCTAACCTTGTGTAGAAACTCTCTAAGGACATCTAGACACAACACTCAGCCTCTTCTGGAATGTCTCCAGTCACATGAAGCTCACCCTCCTGAAACTCCTCATTTCATATTTGCAAAATTCTCAGTCAGAGGAATACAGGCCTGATATGGTTTGACTGTGTCCCCACCCAAATCCTATCTTGAATTGTAGCTCCTATAATCCCCACGTTTTGGGAGAGACCCAAGGGGAGGTAACTGAATTATGGGGGAGGGTTTTTTCCCATACTGTTCTTGTGATAGTGAATAAGTCCCATGAAATCTGATGGTTTCATACAAGGGCAGTTCCCCTGCACACACTCTGTTGCCTGCCACCACCTAAGATGTGACTTTGCTCCTCATCTGCCGTTTGCCATGATTGCAAGGCCTCCCTGGCCATGTGGAACTGTGAGTCAATTAAACCTCCTTCCTTTATAAATTACTCAGTCTTGGGTGTGTCTTTATTAGCAGCATGAGGACAGACCAATACAAGGCCCCAGTGGATTTCTTAGGGTTTCTGAGTGTAGCTTTTGGACTTGCCATGCATAAAGGAGAGAAAGAAGCACATTTTGTGAAAATAACTTGTATTTGTAGTTCTTCATTAGATGATGAAAATCACAGTTTTGACAGTCAGATCTTTTGCCCAGGATCTCAGTCAGGACCCTGATGTCCACTGCGGAGGCCAAATACCACCGGGAGGGGGCTGCATACACCACTCAAGTGGTGCTACAGATAGAGCAGTTTGCAGTGGGAGGTCAGCCCAGCACTTGAGTTGATACCAAAGCTCCTTTTCTTGTCTTTTATAAAACCACCCTTACTTTCATCTTCACTACACCAGCTGTTATTTACCTATTGCTCAAATATGACTGGTCTATACTAAATTGAGTACAACTGGAAGATGCCAGGTCAGGAAAGGATGAGAATGCATGATCCGGTCCCTGCGCAATTTCCTCAGGTCCTAGCTCTGTCCAGAGTAGGGTTTGCCATTAGTGTCTTGAAATATGATTTTCCATAATTGACCAACTTGGTTAGAAACATGCACCAAATGTTAACTGCAACTTTAGATGCAATGAAAAAACTGACTTTAATAGAGTCAAATTTTATTTTAAAAAACAGGTAAAGCCGGGCATGGTGGCACATGCCTGTAATCCCAGCTGCTCGGGAGGCCGAGGCAGGACAATCGCTTGAACCCGGGAGGTGCAGACTGCACTGAGCCGAGACTGCGCCATTGCACTCCAGCCTGGGCAACAACAGCGAACCTCCAAAACAACAACAGCAACAACAACAAAAACACACAGGTAAGATTCCACTTAGCTGAAAACAAATGTGTATATGTGTATGTGTGGAAGTGGGTAAGGATGGTAGGTATATATGTTCGAAGCATGTGGGGCTTTCTGTTTTTCCATAATTTAAATTTTTGGACAGTGTGGCTCTGGAATAAAAAACATGTATCAATGGGAGATAAATTCTTTCAGTGGTTTCAAAGGGCCAGAAGCACAGCAGTAGACGTTACAACGGGAATGTGATGCCATGAAATAATTTTGTACACATGGTGCTTAGTTATTTCAAGAACCAGATATCTAGCTTTTCTCTAACATACAGCTAGTTTGCAGAGTGTTAGTGCTTTTTTTCTTACGTAAGTCTCAGGAGGTTTAGTGGAACAGAGAGAATGATTGTTTATTACAAACCACGATTTGCCATTCCAGAGGACGGCTGTGATGTAGTAGGTTAACGCACAGATAGGATCTACGAGGAAGCAGCTCATTCACTTCATTTGACTCTATGATGAGCATAATAATGGCTCCCCACAAAAGACCACACACTAATCCCCGGAATCTCTCAATCTGTTACATTGCAAGGCAAAAGGGATTTAGCAGATGTTAATAAATTGAGGATCTCAAGATTGGGGAGATTATCCAAGATTCACCAATGCAATCAGGAGGGACCTTTAAACCTTTCCTGGCCATGATCAGAGGGAATGGGAACCCGGAAGAAAGGGACAGAGATGGGTACACCATTTGCTTCTTTTGAAAATGAAGAAGGAGGTTTCTAGGAGCTGGAAAAAGCAAGAAAACACTCTTCCCTAGAGCCTTTGAAAAGGAACTGCAGCCCCGTCAACATGTTGATTTTAGTCAATGAGAACTATATTGGCCTTGTGACCTACAGAACTTTATGATAGCACATTTATGTTGCTTTAAACCACTGAATTTGTAATTTATTATAGTAGCAATACAGACTGTGCACCTCAGATGCTTGGAACGGAATCACAAAACTGCAAATTAATTATTGTTACAGCCAGGGATAAGTTTTCCAAAGAAACTGATGATATATATATATATAATACAGGTGATATATACACACACATTCACACAGATATATGTATCTATTTATATATGTAATTTCAAATTGTTAAAGGAAAATTCTACTGAGTTTATACCTCAGCAGAGGGAATCTATATAGCAAACAAAATATAAAAGGAGTAAAACTGGGATAATTCCCTTATCTATGAATAACAATTACTAAAAAATGGTCTTTCTGAATATTTACCAATATCATATTAGTTATTCATGAGATCCACTTGGTTACTATAAGTTCCTTTGAAAGATTAAAACTTTCTGAATGCTATTGATCGTGATTCAGAAAATATAAATTTTTCTTCTTTCATTTTCAGAAATGACAACAAAATGAACAACTATAATGTATAGTCCATTAAGATAAATGAGATCATAAGTACTGTGTTAAAGGAGCAATTCTCACATTTTTGGACTCATGACTACTTCATAGCCTTAAAAATTATTGACCACCCTTAAAGAGTCTATCAGCATGGATTATATATGGTGATGTTCATTGAACTAGAAATTTAAACTGGTAAATTTAAAATGTATCTACTTAACCATTTAATAAGAATGAACCAATTATTTGTTAACATAAATTATATAGTTTATAGAAATAATTGTTATTCAAAATTTTTAAAAAATAGTGAGACGAATGGTATTGTTTGAAAGTTGTGCATATTTTAAATAATTGGCTTAATAGAAGAATAGCTTGATTTCCATCTCTGCAATGTTTTGGCTAAAGTATGTGAAGAAAATTCAGCCTTGTACAGATATGTAGTTGAAAGGTGAGGAGTATTTTAATAACCTTTTTGGATAATTGCAGATATTCTTCTTTAATACTATATCAAACCTTGACAAATAATTTCTTAAAGGTTGGTTGCAACATGGAATCTGAAAACACGTAAATTAACTTTTTTGTTGCTGTTGTTGAGATGGAGTCTTGCTCTGTCGCCCAGGCTGGAGTGCAGTGGCATGATCTCAGCTCACTGCAAGCTCCGTCTCCCAGGTTCATGCCATTCTCTGCCTCAGCCTCCTGAGCAGCTGGGACTACAGGTGCCCACCACCACACCAGGCTCATTTTTTTTTTTTTTTGTATTTGTAGTAGATATGGGGTTTCACCGTGTTAGCCAGGATGGTCTCGATTTCCTGACCTGGTAATCCACCTGCCTCGGCCTCCCAAAGTGCTGGGATTACAGGCATGAGCCACCGCGCCCAGCCGACTTTTTGTATCTTGTTCCATTAATACGCTGTTCTGCCTTGCAATATACCTTTTACTTATGCATGATTTTGTAACACGAGGCATTAGACTTTTGGGAAATATTGGCTCACTCTTCCAAGTATTGACACACTTCATGCAATATAAAAAAATCTGTTTGTTAATATTATGAGCATTCTCATCAGAAAACTCTTTAAATTTCGGAAAGCTGCCAAGCTCACAGTGACAGATAAAAGTTTTCCAAATTCAACTTTTTTTGCTGTTGTTAGAGCTCAAATTTATCATTGGTAACAAATATTGTCAATTGTTTTCCTTAAAGTGACAGCTCACTTCATTCATTTTCAAGAAAATATCTGCTAAATTCTGGGCATTTAGTTTTTCTATCAGTTGTTCTTTCGAGAAAAATGATGCATCATGAAAAAGTGAAGCTATTTTAACTCAAAACTCAATTGCACAAGAGCTATTCTTTTAGGCAGACATCATCTCTGGACAGCAACAGAAGTGCCTTATGTGCAATCTCATTTATCACAGGATTATTAAAGAGTTGCATACACAAGAATCAAGATTTAATCAAACAACTTTATTAAAATCTATTGCTTCATCAATGAGATTATTAAGTGAGCTGGATTTTTTTTATTTGATGAGTGTGTGGCATTGAAAAATACAACTGCTATTATTGTTTGGTGCCACAGTTTTGATTGGTGCTAAAGCTCTGGCAGTTTTACCAATCATTGTTTTTGCACTGCTAGTGAAAATATTGGCATAATAAAAGTCAATTAGTATCTTTATTACCAAAATAGTCCTGACCTGGAATGCCATGGCAGAGTCATGGGGACCTCACTGTCTACAGTTTGAGAACTATTGTGCCAAAGATAAGCGTGCTCACCAATACTCCTTCTCACTATGGATCAAGGCACTTTGCACAGTATTGAGTCATAGTAGTCAGGGATCACAAAATCATGTTTACATGGTTATGCAGATTAAATGCGTGTCTTGTCAGTAGAAAGTTTTCAGGATTGCAACAAACTGAGTGCACGTGCTCCATCTGGAAGGAAAAAAGATATTTCTCCATGGCAGTTGATGCTGTCATGCAGAAATGAAGCCTCAGTATAGTCATATCTAATTTTTAAAGAGATATCAGAATTTTGGCTTTTATATTTTATATAATATTTTCTGATCGTAAACTGTGCCAGCTGATCAAGTACTTGAATGTGAAACACTATCCAAGTTGCAACAAGATGCTTCACTCTGGATATGGCCTGCGGGAAGTCACAGCCAACTCCCATAGTGCATACACAGTGACTACCTGTCAAATAAATGAGGTAAATTAACGGGGGCCAAACTGAAGTGTAGGCCGTTCATAGCTCCATGTGTAGGCTGTGATAATGTTTGCTAGGATTAGGGCCTATGAGTCTTCAGCTGTCATAGACACAGGAGAAAATCACTCACAGACACCAGGACTGGGCAAATACATCTTCTTTCTGTCATCTGCTGAAATTTTAGCTGTCTCAGATATAGTAGCCAATTATGCCAGTGCAATATTATGGAACTTCTACTTGTGAGTCGAGGCAGACAAGTCCAACACAAAGAGGGAGAGATACTGAAGAACAGCCAAAGGAATATTGTGATTCAGTATAAATGCAGCCAAACATCTAGAATTTACAGTGCTGTGAATGAGTATCATCATAGAGCTAGAAAAATTTAGAGTCAAGACGCATTCATTTCTTGAATTCACTACAGGCATGTATAAAAATGATCATATTAGAAATGGTCTGTGATCTTTTAATATTGTTCCCATACATCTAATAGGCCAATTGGTAATCAGACAATTTAATTGGTAGGACAACTGTTAATCAGCAATTTTTATGTATGTTCAAATCACTGTGTGAGGCTCTGTGAGGATAAAAGGTTGACCAAGACACAGACATTTTCTTAGTATTTATGGTGATAGAAATGCAAAATGGATTGTAAAAAGTGCTACACTTCATTCATCTATAACATGTACTGCAAAACTGCTCTTAGCCATGCATTGTTCTAGGCATTGTGGAAAGGGGAATGAACAAAACAGCTGATGTCGTTGACTTTATGGATCTTACATTCTAGTGTTCTCTGAAGCAAGAAGGCAAGCAGCATGAAGCAGAAGAGATGGTAAAATTAGCTCCACTGGAAGGATCACAGATTTGAAGCTGAATGTGATATCTGAACTCAAATCCATGACATGGAAACCATGACAGGTGGAAATGAAGAGTTGTATGGAGATAGGGACCTTCTGAATGTCAAAACATTCTCAAAGCAGGAGAGTCTAGGATGTCTTCAGAAAATTTCAAGGGCCTCACTGTGGCTAAATAATTAAGCATGCTGGCTTCCAAAACCTCATCACAATGTTATCTTTTATGTAAAAGCCTAAGGTCATATTCTGAATATTTCTGAGTTTGCTATCAGATTTTACAGATTCTAAATTATATAAGTTTTTACAGTAACATGACTTCTGTGAATGCATTTAGTAAATGTGGGAATATATTGGCAACATGCTCACTTTCAATTGATAATAAACATTTTAAAAATAGTATATTAGCCAGGTTTTGCTAAAGTTTTGGACTGACAATATTTATAATTTAGAACAAAAATTTATGTTTCTCATTCATGTTGCATTTTCACTGTGGTGGCTACCGCTTAGGCATGCTTTTGCTCTATTGCGCCAGGATTCAGTTTAAAGGAGCTACTATTATTTGGAACATGTACTCATGGCATAGGAAAAATGGCAAACGACCAAGGAACAACAAATCTTATGACTTCCCACTTGACATAGAGTACACAACTTCCATTATGTTTCATTGCTAATACAGGTCACATGACCAAGCCTGTTATCTATGGGACAAAGAAGTATATTACTCCAATTAAGAGATATTGTATGTCACATAACAATGATTAGGTGTGTGGGAGAGTAACTAACTGGAAACAATAATACTATCTATTGCAATTACTCTCAAATGTAGCCTTAGTGTGACTTGGATTCTGGGGTATTTAGAATATAGGGTTGACAGAATTACTTTATTGAAGTAGAATTTATAAGTAAAGTCCCCACATTTTTCACAGTTAAATGATGAAACTAAAAGAAACTTGTTGTCACAGCACTGGATCCGATTCTAGAGGTAGTTGTCTTAAAGATTTATACAGTCTGGCTGGTTATACAGGATGTAATACATTCATGAATTCAGAAAGGTACAAAGCCTATGAAAACTCCAGTTTGGGGATGCTTCTGTCACTTGGTAATATTCTCCTAATAGAGATGTGAGTGTCTTTAATACACTTTTATAGACTCAACCAAGAAGAATATCTTATACTTGTCTGAGAGCTCAAAATATGCACCTTTTCTGAGTCAGAAGCCCACAGTGCCATTCTCTATTCTAAGCCTGAATAAAAATTGCTTTTGGAGCACTTAAAAATTCAATACTGAGATTTATCTAGCAGTACTAAGCACCACCGTATTTGCTTTCTAGGAGCTCTGAGATTTCTGTAGTCCAGATACTGACAACAAATTCGCAGTCCCATTTTCTACTCCAAAGAGGCAGCAGGGTCTAGAGAGAACACCTGTTGTTATCCATAATTCCTCTCTCCAATTAAATAAAATATTTACTGATGCACGGGCAATATTTCAAAGGCTAGTGGTTCACTTCTCATGTCACCTCAGCTTTTTAAAAAAATATATTCCCAGTAAGCATCAATTATCAATTTAAAACAATGAGTACACATCTGGTCTTAACTTTGACATTATTCTCCCTAGGTGGCTATTCCTGAAAATCTCACTTACAGCATTTGACTAGAATACTTGGGGGAAACCTAGTCACTCATGAAGCAGATCTCTACTTTTAAAGCTTTTCTATGAAAATAAAGACCATTCACATCTGGTTTGTAGCACTCTAACATCCCTTTGAAATGCTCAGCTCCTAGAACCTCTGTATGAACTGTTACAGCCCCTCTGGTAATGTTTTATTCTTTTGACAAAGTCTAACACATATAAAAATTAAATAGTGGTTTTTGATGCCTCTTCCAACTTCCATCAAGTAGGGATTTGCAAGTTGATGTAACATTTCTATATGGTATAGTATATTTTAATTAAAGTCAGAATGCTGTGTAAGATTGAGCAAATTGCGTTGCATTTGAAGAATCAAAGAATTACTTAGGCTTGCCAGCACGATCTGAAATTCTAATTCCAAACTCTGCGATGAATGCCAGCTGCACAGAGTTCTTATTGTCCATCAAATACCACCTGGAAGTATTTATCACAACAGAAGGAAGAAGCTTCTAATATCTTTTTTGGAGACAGACTTTTATTAAAATTGGCTTCTTTTGATATTGTCCACATTTACAATGAATGACATCCATGAAAGGTCCTTAACTGTAATCAGAAATGCAGAACTGATGACAGTGTTTCAGTGATCACATAAAAGATAAAACCCTAAAAAGATTTTGCTTGAGTGGTAAATTGACTTTTTACGCACCAAAGAGAAACATAGAAGCAGGTAGAAATTTGGTAAAACAGCCCCATTTGTCATCAACCATCCCCAAAGAAAACAGTTCAAAAATATTTTTTCTTTTTGGGAGAATACCAGTTAATCTGTACTATGAAGTTCTTCACAAGTTTAGGAAGAGAAAAGCTAAAGAGTTCCTCAGCAAAAGCACCTGCTTTTCATGGTTTTACCTTACGTATTTCAATAGCAGTTAGAAACTGGTATCAGTATTTCCATAGACTTTTTTTTTTTAAAAGGATGATGTAAAACATGATATCTTGAACCTGAAAGGAAGTTGGATTATATCCTGTCCTGAGGATAGAACCGACCTGATTCATATCCTAAAATTGATCATCCAACCTGATAGAAAGTGTTTTTTTTTCCCAGCTTTCCTTAGAATCTATTATTTTACTTAACATAGACTTGAAGTTAGGGAGATTAAGCACATGGTACAAACTTATTCCCAACCTATTTCCCTTCACGATGATATTAAAATGACTTGTCAGAATTGTTTCTGATTCCCAAAATTATTCCTCTTCCCTTTCTTCTCTCCTCTCCCCCCACTTCCTTCACTCCAGAGATATTTACTAGTTTACATGGCCATCATTAAAAAGTCAGGAAACAACAGGTGCTGGAGAGGATGTGGAGAAATAGGAACACTTTTACACTGTTGGTGGGACTGTAAACTAGTTCAACCATTGTGGAAGTCAGTGTGGCGATTCCTCAGGGATCTCGAACTAGAAATACCATTTGACCCAGCCATCCCATTACTGGGTATATACCCAAAGGACTATAAATCATGCTGCTATAAAGACACATGCACACGTATGTTTATTGCAGCACTATTCACAATAGCAAAGAGTTGGAACCAACCCAAATGTCCCACAACGACAGACTGGATTAAGAAAATGTGGCACATATACACCATGGAATACTATGCAGCCATAAAAAATGGTGAGTTCATGTCCTTTGTAGGGACATGGATGAAACTGGAAAACATCATTCTCAGCAAACTATCGCAAGGACAAAAAGCCAAACACCGCATGTTCTCACTCATAGGTGGGAATTGAACAACGAGAACTCATGGACACAGGAAGGGGAACATCACACACCGGGGGCTGTTGTGGGGTGGGGGGAGCGGGGAGGGACAGCATTAGGAGATATGCCTAATGCTAAATGACGAGTTAATGGGTGCAGCAAAACAACATGGCACATGGATACATATGTAACAAACCTGCACATTGTGTACATGTACCCTAAAACCTAAAGTATAATAATAATAAAAAAAAAAGAAGTTCATATAATAATGAACATTAAGACAGACGCAAATAAGGCATATGACAGAGAATAATAAGAGCAACTGACTTGAGATAGTCTAGACAGGGCAAGCCTCCAAGAGGAGGCACTGTGTAAATTTACACCAAAATAAAGGGAAGAAGCTATCAATCTAGACAGTGGGGACAAGTTTTCTTGCCAGAAAAGAGAGCAAGTGGAAATGATGGGAGGCAGAAACACCAGTCTGTCTGAGGAACTAAAATGAGGGTGACATGATTGGTAGCAAAGAAAGGAGTGGCTAAAATGAAGTTGGAGACAAGGGTCTTGGGGATCAATGAAGGATATTTGGATTAAAATAAAATGTAGTATAATATATGGATGTTAAAATATGAAAAATAGAGCAGAGGAGTATTAATGAAAAACAAGAATGCCTTGCTTTACCTTGTACTATTTATAGTCCTGCTCTGCAGAGGAATATAACTTCAAACTTTATTTCTTCTGTTTTGTTTTAGTTCTGGTGGTTGCCTAGAGGTAATTAAATAATAGGATTTCCAGGGTTTCTTGCTTTATCAAATTCATATCAAATCTATTAATCTTCTTCATTAGTAGTGCAGTGAGCAAAATAGTGGCTCTCCGAAGATGTCCATATGCAAATCCCCAGAACCTGTCAATGTGTTACCTTACATGGCAAAAGGAGAACTAGGTTGCAAATGGAATTAAGGTTGCTAATCCGATGATGGTAACGTTGTAAGAAGCAGAAGAGCAGAGAGGTATATGGTCAGAAAGATACAATGTCTTTGAAGATGAAAAGGGAGGACCATGAGCCACAGAATGTGGTCTCTAGATTTCGGGAATGGGGAGGAAATGGATTCTTCCTTGCAGCCTCCAGAAAGGAATCCAGCCCTGCCTGTGCCTTGATTTTAACCTACTGAAACTCATTTTGAAATTCTCATCTGCAGAACTGTAAGATAATAAGTTTGTTTTGTTTTGTTTTTTAATGTTTAAGCTATTTCCTCCAGGAAAGAAATTTTTGTGTTTTTAATCACTAAGTTTTTGGTTGTTACAGCAGTTACAGAAAATTAACTCAAGTAGAGAATGATTTAGCTCAATTACATACCAATCTTCTCTATACCCAGCAGTTGAATACAGTCGTATTAGTGAAAACGCCTTTGCAAAATTATGACAGTAAGAGAAATCTGACATAGCTGGCTCCATCTTGCTTCTAACCTCCAAGCTGTCCTTGTTCATTCTTAGGTGTAGGTCAAGCTAACATAGTGGGTAATTTATTTATAATTTAACCTTAAAGCAAACATGATACTAGCCCTTCCCGAAACTACACCCTCCTTGTTCTCTCCAAAGGAGGAACCAAACCACCTTTGTAAAACCGGCGAAAGTTCGCAAGTTTGGGATTATGAGAGGGGTCTGGATTCTGCTAAGATGTAGGCAGAAAGGATAATCAGCCATCGTCCAAAGGCCACAAGATTTTTAACGTCCCCAATTACTCCCACAGATAACATCACTATTGCAGATTTTTTTTTTTTGAGATGGAGTCTTGCTCTGTCACCCAGGCTGGAGTTCAGTGGCACTATCTCGGCTCACTGCAAGCTCCACCTCCCGGGTTCACGCCATTCTCCTGCCTCAGCCTCCCGAGTAGCTGGGACTACAGGCGCCCGCCACCATGCCTGGCTAATTTTTTGTATTTTTAGTAGAGACGGGGTTTCGCTGTCTTAGCCAGGAGGGTCTCCATCTCCCAACCTAGTGATCCGCCTGCCTCGGCCTCCCAAAGTGCTGGGATTACAGGCATGAGCCACTGCGCCCGGCTCGACTACTGCAGATCTCTTAAGGTTGATCTTTTGAGATATTTTTCAGACTTTTGCAATGTGGTAACCAATTGACACCATCCAAACGCAACACTCATGACTCAACAGGTCCTGTGGCCCCTACCCAGTGGCTAAGTGCACAAGAACCATTTTCTAAAACTCTATGATTTCATACCCAATCAATCAGCATCACCCATTCCCTAGCCCCCTGCCCACCAAGGTATCCATAAAAACCCTAGCCTCCTAGATTTTGGGGGCACTGATTTGAGTAATGAACTACTGCTTGGCTAGTCCTGTGTCAATTAAACTTTTTTCCTACTACAATTTTGCTGTACCAGTGAATTGGTTTTGTCTGTGCAGCAAGCAAGAGGAACCCATCAGGTGATTACATTAGTATTTTTAATTTCTTCTTCCAAATTTAGGGACTTGGTTTCTTTATGTCTACTTGCCTTTATGTCTTGATGCCTTTCTCTCATTCTAGACAACAGGTTTCCTTTCTGCATTCTCCTATACTTAACATTTCCTGTTCAACCATTTCTTTCGGTTTGTTTTTGAAATGATTTTATTGTCTTTGTGCAGGATATCAGTATGTACAATTGATTCAGTTCACTATGCTCCTCAATTAGATGAAATGTATTATTGGTCTAAATCTTTTATACTTAAATCCCACTTTGTGACATTTTTATTCTTATTGCCAACTCCATTTTTTTCTCCCTGCCTTAATGCCTCCAATTCACAGTTTTAATATCCTTCTAATATGTATATATTATGTTATGTTGCTTTAGAAATGTGCACAGATTATACTATAGTTTAAATATCATTCTGAAATTTGCTTGTTTTACTCAAGATTATGTGTCTATATTAATGCATATATATTTATTTCATTGCTTTTACTGCTGTATGGTATTTTGCTTCATAAATTTGGCAAATTTCATTTCCCCATTTCACTTTATTGTCCATTTAGTTTGATTCCAACTTCTAGCTATTTGAAACAAAAATGAAATGCACACAATTGGATACTTACTTGTATTTTCAGTTTTGTCAAATGCTGCCCCGGTGCTTTGCAGAGTGCCTGCACCCATTTATCTTGCAGAGAACAATGTGTTAGGAACTTTTATTTCCTAAAGACCCAGGAACATTAATTGCTATTTAACAATATATTGCAGAAATTTTTTTTCTGCAAGAAATTGTATTTTACAATTTTTATTTCATTAATTATTATTGATGGATTATCATCTTTTTATGCTTTTTTGCCAGTTTTTTTTTCCTATGAGATGGGAATGAACTTTCTCCTCCCATCCCTCTATTTTGCAATTTTTTATTATTGCTGAATTTTAGGATATTTTTGGTAGTCTAATCCTTTATGAAATATATGTTTTGCATATCTTCTCAAGGCTTGCTACTTTATGTCTGTGGCATTCACAACATGTTGCTAATTTTAATACAGCCAAATCTAACAGTCTTTTCTTTAATACTCATGTTTTCTTCTTTAGATTTAAGGAATCTGTTCTTAGTGCAAAGTCATTAATTTTTATTCTATAGTTTCTTCTAATCTTGCAGAGTTTAACTTTTCACACTAATAGGTTTAACCTATCTGAAATATATTCTTACATATTGTGTAAAGGGGGATTTAATTTTTCCCAAAATGATATATTTCTCGGCATGATTTTTTTTAATATACTTAGTTATCATAATCTAAGCTCTTTACTCAGTTCCATTGGTCTGTTGTTTTTGTTTCAGTGCCAAATGCACACCGTTTTAATTACTGTGACATTGTGAGTTTATCTGGTTTGATTTCACTATTCTTAAGCTACTTTCAGACTGCTACTGAGACAATAATTTTTCGATGTAAAATATACCAGCACTTTGTCAAGTTCTCAAGAAATGCAATAGGATTTCATCTGGGATTGCATCCAGTTTTCAATTAACCAGAGTCTCCACATTAACCGACATGTTATCTTCATAGTGTGGACTTTTCCCCACTGGAAAACCACTGGAATATTCCTAATGAAATATTTTTGCATTTATTAAGGTATCTTTTATGTCCTTTAATAAAGTTTCACGGTGTACTTCATAAACATTTTACACAATGTGAGTTTGGTTCTCAATATTTTGAAATTAATTTTAGGACTGTGATTTTTGAAATTACATCTTCCTATTTATTTTTGCAGGTAGTGTTCAGCATGAATTCTTCTATAAGTTGTAGTGTCTTGATTTTCTAGTAGGAACAGACACCCAAACTTCCATGGTATGATATTGTCTTCAGTACAATACAATCTTTTTAAAAAACTTGCATGTTAATTGATTCTCAGATGACTGTACTTCGATTGGTATACATTACTTCTAAAAGTGAATAAATGGCCTGTTTTTCTTTTTTTAAGGAAGTAGAGCCTCAGAATGTATCTTCATCTCTTTTTCCCCTAGGCCCAAACATAAATGGGCAAATTGCTGAATGTAGCGGAGTCTTCATCATTAAAAAATTCTCAGGAGGTATTTTGTATTATTATGTGGATTTTGAAAGTTTGTTAAAACTTCCATGTAGAACTATAGCAGCAAAGTGAGTTTCGGGAAAGAACATTTATTACTACTTGATTATTTTGTGATCTAGTCAAATTTCCCACTTCTTAGGTCAATTTTGAGTGTTAATTTTTAAATCAACATTATGCATTTTACCTAAATTTCAAATGTATTGACAGATAACAAGTATTCTTTTATTTCTCAGAACACCTGGGATTTTAGAGTTATGTTATGACTGATTTCAAATTTTACTGCAGTATGATCTAATAGTACAGTCTTTATAATTCCAGTTTTTTAAAATTGAGAATTCTGTTGTAATCTAATACATGGCCATATTTTTTAAAAGATGTGTTTAATAAATTTGCATTTTCTGTTGATAAGGTGTGAAATTTCAGTCTTTAAAATCATGTTAACCAAATTGTATTGTTACTTAATTCTTGTCTGCATGTCTCAAAACTTCCTGAAAGAATTACTCTGGAATATATCAAACTTAAAATGAAATCTCTTACTGCATAATATGGGAGACAAAGCAAGCTTAATACGTGGACATAAAAAGGATTGGGGGTGGCATAAGAAAATGGCATTGTCATCGCTGCTGTATTATGTGGAAAGTTTATAAAAAGTGTAATAGAGTTAGCCTACCTTCAGAAAGAGTTAATATTTTAGGCTTTGTGGATAAAATTCATGCTGAAAACAATTTCAAAATAATATAGAGCCACATAACTAAAATGTATCATTATTTCTTGTGAAAAGTTAATTTTGGATTTCAGGAAAGGAGACGGGTAATTAACATTTGTATTTGATAATCTAGGCTTTGAGAGAATTATAGGTTATTAAACAGAACCTTGAAAAGAGTAAGAATTTTAGAATCATGGACAGGAAGGATGTGATGGTCACGGCTAAAAGAGAAAGAATAAGGGAAGATCCAAAGCCAGCAGTATCTGTGAGTTTGTTTAATCTGTGCTCATATGGTTCAATATCTGAGTAGAATCTGGTCCAAAAATCAGGGCCCAGCAATCAAATGGTTATTTGCAATTCATTTAACTTCTTTTGTTTTTATATAAATCTCGACCATTTAGTTTTTAAAAATACGTTGATTAGAAGAAAAGGTGAAAAACATCCCGACATTTCAGACTTAGATTAGGAAAAGGGTAACTGGAAGGTTAAAATTATTAAGGTTCTGAATCGTCACCATCACCATGAAGAGGAGACAAATGTTTCTTCATAATGAGGCAGGAGAACGGAGTCTGGAGACAGGGAACCCAAGGCCAATTCACGCTGACTTCCTAGAACTAAATCAAAAGGAGAAGTCCAACTTCCCATGCCCAAATAACAAAAGGATCAGAGGCTATTCCCTTTGCAACCCCACCCACCTTTGTACATAGCAGGTAAAAATGGAAAATACCTCTGATTAGTCCCCTCTGGCAAACAGTCAGACCAGTTGTAGGCCTAGTCTTCATTTGCATAGGGGTGTAACTTTGTAATTTCACTTCAACCTCTGATTGGTCACCGTGTGCAACCAATCAGACTGGCCAAGGGTCATTCCTTCAGGTACCCAGAGCGTAAACCAGGTAACCAATGGGAAACCTCTAGAGAGCATTTAAACCCCGGAGAATTCTGTAACCAAGGCTCTTGAGCCGCTTGCTCAAGCCTATTCCGACTCTGTGGAGTGTACTTTCGTTTCAGTAAATTTCTGCTTTTGTTGCTTCATTCTTTCATTGCTTTGTGTGTTTTATCCAATTCTTTGTTTAAAACACCAAGAACTGGACAACAAATAGTCACGACCCTCCACCAGTAACAACAGTACTATGGTTAGACATCAGTGAATGAAAATTAAGTCCTAATGGTATAAGAGTACATTTTCCATCTCTAGGATCCAAAGCAACCCTTTATAAAAGGGTCTTGCATCATTTATTTATTGAAGGCAATAAATAGTTAAAATGCTACTGTAATAGCAATCATCCTTGAAGTGATTTTTGTAGATAAAATCAACACGTGGCACAGAAGCTCCAGTAATGATTATTTTTTGACTACTTAATCTTACCTAACCTTATTGAGACACTGCTCAGATTTTTAGCCATAGTACAGAAAAAAGAAAAACAAATCCTTTCCAAATACTGGTAATTCGAACAGGGCAATGTGCATTTGCAAAATTAATTTCACAAAGAAAAATTGCCAGATACAGAAAAGCTGTTTCAGCTATTTCATCACGCTGAAGTCAATGTGTTTACCATATTCAGGGAGGGCAGGACCTTTCCCCACGGAAGAATGTGGAGGTGCACTAGACATTATTTGTAAAAGCAGATGGTGCTGACTTTTGGCTTTTTCTTTAAGGCTGGGAATATAGCCACGTTCTAAAGGATGAAAGTGTGTAAACAACACACATATTTCTTCAAAGCCTAAATGTTCCCTCTTTTTCTGAGTTGATTTTCTCAACTTGAAGCTTTTTGTCTTCTGCCAGGAGCCAGAAGTATTGTAAGTAAAAAAAAAAAAAAAAGTTAAGAAGCTGCAACATCACTGCAAACAGTCTGGTCAACTGGACAGTGGCATTTCAGGCTTCTGTGGTTTTAAATTCTTGGCCAGACAAATGTGTCATTGGGATGCTCTGCCACTGAGGATTTGCTTCCAAGACTGTTTACTTCATTATAATGTATTTCTGTAAGGTTTTTTTAAATTGAAATTTCTCTTATAGAAATCTCTTAAGTTTTACTGCCTCTATGATGAGCACAGATTAGCTTCACATTTGCAAAATTAAATTACTTTCCCAAAGTACTTCTTAATTTTCATGCAGATGCCACTGAAAATTCCAAGAGAGAAAAAGTTGTTAGCTGCATTTTAAATATGAGAAAATCTCTGTGTGGGAAGGGGAAGGGAAGAGGGTGAAATTACTTTTACTTTAAAATTAAACATAGGGGTATTCGTTTTGCAGCATACACATCTGGAGAATAAATACCCAAGGGGAAAACAGTTTCATAGTTCAAATTTTGAACATTTTTAGTGTCAAACTTTTGGATCAATGTAATCTACTAAGGAATATAAAAGTGGAATTAAAAATGAAATGTGAAAATCTGGCACCTCCACAAGACAAGAATCCTGTGCCCATCTCAAGCTTGTTTCAGAGAATGAGACTTCCCAACAATTTTATAGATGCAGTGAGATCTTTCATAACAGTACCTCTCTGATGTCCTTCCAATTTCACACCCCCTTCCCTTCTCCAGAGCAGCATATTCCAGAAATCTCTTAAGATGCTGCTTTTTTTTCCTGTACCCTCTTAAGTTTAATAACTGAGGCCTGAGAATTAAATGGACAAAAGACAAATTAATAGGGAAAAAAGTGAATCCACTTGCACACAGAAGCCAACAAAAAAGTAGCTGGCTCATTAAATGGTTAATATTAAAGGATTATATCTCTGAGCAGGGGAAAGGGAGAGGGTAGAAACAGCTTACAAACAAGTTTCTTTAGAAAAGACAAATGGATTTTTAGCAGAACAAATTAGAGATAAAAATAGTTTGTGATGATATTGGTCTATACAAACATGAATAGTCTTTCAGTCTTCTTCAGGGCCATAAATTCCTTCAGAGAAGGGGTTTAATGATTAGTTTACTCTAGGTTTCTCTTCTGGTAGTAGAAGCTGCCCTAAAGATGCCATCCACACTTCTGAGAAGTTTCTGTTTTTGGTCAAATAAGAAAATTTCCAAGAAGGCTTCCTTCTGTCTCTGTTGGATCTCAAATATTTTCAGCTTACAATAATCTTTATACCAACCCTGGAGTTCCAAGTAGTTCTCCACACTTTGAAGAATCTATTTCAAAACTTTACACCTCAAATGAATACAACACTTTGAAGAATCTATTTCAAAACTTTACACCTCAAATGAATACAATTAACCTCTGGTCAGTAGACTGTAAAACTTGCAGAGAAAAAAAAAAGAACAATGATATTATTCTTAACCACTTTAAGCCTGAAAAGCTCAATTATGGTATCTTTGTAAATAAACTAGCTGATTAAATGACAACTTTGAATTTTTATCAGTAAATTATTGACATAAATGGTTATCTAATTAGGCACCAGCTCTAAATAAATGTTAGCCTCTCTCTCTCATTCTCTGCCTCTGCTTCCCTCTGTCTCTCAGTCTTCTCCGTATATATACATATATATATATACACATGTCTATACATATCTATGCATATCTATACATATATACATATATATACATATATATATATGTCCTCTTCATTCTGCTTCTCCGGAGAACTGTGACTCATACAATAATTCGAGGGTCTACCATTGTAGTTTATTTCAGTAAAACTGTTTTGAGGGTGTCATCACAGAGCCAAACTGCCTGGCTTTGAATTTTGGCTTTTCCATTGAATAGTCCTATGCCTTGGAAAGCCATACAACTCTTCTATTTCTTAGGTTTCCTATCTGTAAAGCGGTTATTGATAATAAGAACTCATAGGCCTTTTAAGTATTAAAAGATAGATTATTTTCTCCGTAAACACTAAATGAACATTAGTTAATATGATCAAAGATTTTCAGGCCATTTTCAGAGTTAGATTTTATTCTGTGATATAGTAACTATAAACTAAGAAAATGATGATCAATGCTTCTCTTGTGAAATTGTGGGTTTTTAAAAATATTTGTTTATATTCACAGAGAGAGAGAGCGTACTAAAACTACCAACAATTAACACTAAAGAGAGCCACTTCATTCTTTGTCATGGAAGACACTCTTGAGGAATACACCTATTTACCTACACTAATAAACTTACAGTTATCCATTTACACAGATAGGCTGGGAAGTCTTTACTACTAAGAACTGTAATTTATTTTCTGTATCACATATTTTGGCAATCTAAATTTACTGAAGGTTTGTAGAAATAAATTCAGACTTTTCCATTGGCTTTGATTGCACTAATACTAAGAATTACCATTTTGATCCAATTCTATGGGCCAGGACCTTTGCTGAGAATCTCATTCAGCCTTTTCATGATCTCAGGGAGTAAATGAGTTGTTTCCATTTAACATCATCTTTCTGGAAGCCAAGGGACTTGCCCAAGGTCATATGGCTGATCAGTGGCAGTTAGAATGTAAACACAGTTTTGACATGCTCCAAAGCCAGGCAGCAACTCTACATTCAGATTCACAGTCAGGTGCTAGTCTTTTCCTTTCAACTTTTTTCATAAGCTTCCATCAGACAATATTTATTCTTCATATAAATTAGGTCTATAATGATTTGTATCCAGATCATCATTTAATTTTTCAACAGATTATAATGCCTTTTCTCTAGGGACTAGCCATAAAAGATCTTTTAGAAATCAGTTTCTAAAAAATGCTCTATCATCAATCCCATTTTTAAGAAATGTGTTTTCACATGGAAAATATTTCTTAAATCAGAAGAAAATAAACTTGTGGTTTCCATTTGCTGTAAAGCTCCCATGATGGCATAAATCAACTGTAAGGTGACTTCGTTTGGATAATTCTGTAAAGCAGGTAACCAGATGGCCACTTTAATTGGTTAGAGATGCATCACTATTTATTGCTATAATTTCATGTATTCCTCTATGTACCATCTTTTTAGTGATATAAGGAGAAAGAGATGCACAAATATTCTAATTGGGAGAACTCCAGACTATTCTACCCAAGAAACTTTGCTCCTTCCCCGTCTCCATTTGATTTAACAGGCACTGTGTTGGAAGCTTTTTCACTAAACATACATGTTAGGATTCAGTGGCTGTGGTATTACTGACAGGGCTACTAATGTTATTTGAAATTCTAGTTAATTCTAGTTTGGTTGTTATTTCTATGCTGGCTGAAATGAGATATTGTAATACATGCTCTTCAAAGATTTAATTGCAAACTTGTAGGCAGTGTTCTTTGTCTAACATTCTCTTTTGTAAACAAAAAAAGTAAGATACATCATCACTAGCACCCTGCCTGCTGCCTGCATCAGGGTTGACTCATGTGCCAGCTTAATCGAATTCTCACTTATCATAGTATATTCATCACCCGAACAACCATAACAATTATCACCATCTACCCAGCGGTTGGCCTGGGTTTTGATGGATATTCATATGTACGTCTACATGCACATGCATATGTGTCCATTGTTAATGCACCGAGGCATGCACAGAGTAATTTAAGTGTGTTTAAGACTTGCCCTGATCTAAAAAAAACTTCGACGATAAAAATACCATAAACATCAAAAAATGTACGAATTTACATGTTAAGGTCTCACTCTACTGTTTTCTGACCTCATAAAAATCACGGTTTTAGAAATATAAAATGTCACAGCAGACTGTCAATTGAATTCCTATGACTTCTTGGAGAAATTTTAGCTATCTAAATATTCTTACCATAGTGTAGATGAAAAAAAGACAATCATAGGGATAAAAAAATAATTCATTTAAGTTCCGTATCATCAATTAGTTATTGTTTTATGTTATTTTTTGATTAGTAACACATCACTTTCTATTTCTGTGATGTAGAGTAGTAATAACATATCTTAACAAAAATAATGACAATGGCTAATATTTCTTTATTACTTACTATATGCAAGGCCCTTCTTCAGCACTTACACATATCAACTCACTTAATCCTAAAAAACTACTCTGTAATTAGTGACTTCTTTCGTCTTTGTTTTGCAGATTAGGAAGCTGAAGCTTAAAGAGGTCGCATGCCAAATACCATTTAAATAGGAAGTGGCAAGGTCCAGGGATGAAGCCTAGTTCTGTTCGATACCCAAGTCTGTATTCTTAACTATTCACTCTATCATTACATGTCATAAGTCTTAACATACGCAACTTAAAAATGGAGGTATAATGTGTTACCATAAGGGTTAAATGAGAAAAAAAAGGCAGAGGACAGTGTTTGGGACATAAGAAAAGTTACATACTAATAGGTCACATTTCAGTTAGAAATGCATATGGCTGCAAGTGACAATAAATCTGAATTTGGTTGTTTCAACAGATAGTCAAGGATCTAGAACCAGAAATACCCTTTGACCCAGCAATCCCTATACTGGATACATACCCAAAGGATTATAAATCATTCTATTATAAAGACACATGTACATGTATATTTATTACAGCACTGTTCACAATAGCAAAGACTTGGAACCAACCCAAATGCCCATCAATGATAGACTGGATAAAGAAAACGTGGCACATACACACCATGGAATACTACGCAGCCATAAAAAAGGATGAGTTCATGTCCTTTGCAAGGACATGGATGAAGCTGGAAGCCATCATTCTCAGCAAACTAACACAGGAACAGAAAACCAAACACCGCATGTTCTCACTTATAAGTGGGAGTTGAACAATAAGAACACATGGAGACAGGGAGGGGAACATCACACATGGGGGCCTATTGGAGGGTGGGAGGCAAGGGGAGGGAGGGAGAGCATTAGGACAAATACCTAATGCATGCAGGGCTTAAAACGTAGGTAACGGGCTGGTAGGTGCAGCAAAACACCATGGCACATATATACCTATGTAACAAACCTGCACGTTCTGCACATGTATCCCAGAACTTAAAGTAAAAAGAAAAGAAAAGTAATAAATAAATACAATAATACTTTGAAAAGAAAGTTTCAAAGGTAAGCAGATACTGGAGTTTGTTCAGCAGTTCAACCATGTAAAATCTGACGTTTGTAAGATTTGTTTGGTGATGTCTTTGTTTGCAGAATAGGTGTTGCCGCTGCAAATACTATAGCTGCCTTCAAAGTTGAAAGAGGCGGGTAGAGGCACAGCAGCTCCCGCTTTTATGAGGAAGATGAGTCATCATTCTTTACCCTGTGGGAAACAACTAAGTTCATGGCCACTTTCATGGCCAACGAGGCTGAGAACATATATTTTGACACTTTTTATTTTTCTAGTCTCTATTGTTGCAGACAGAAGGATGAAGGGTGTGATGATGTCTTTTTTTTTTTTTTCTCAAGGAAGCCTAATTTTTTTCACATTTCTACCTTTTTTACTTTTATAATTTCCCTCATTGTAAACTGGTACAGCTGTTACAGAAAAGGGGCCCTGATCCAGACCCCAAGAGCAGGTTCTTGGATCTCATCCAATGAAGAATTCAGGGAAAGAAAGAATTCAGGGCAAGAAAGAATTCAGTAAAGTGAAAGCACTTTTATTAGGAAAGTAAAAGAATAAAAGAATGGCTACTCCATAGGCAGAGCAGCCCCGAGGGCTGCTGGTGGCCCACTTTTATGGTTATTTCTTGATTACATGGTAAGCAAGGGGTGGATTATTCATGCCTCCCCTGTTTAGACCATATAGGGTAACTTCCTGACGTTGCCATGGCATTTGTAAACTGTCATGGTGCTGGTGGGTGTTAGTGAGGATGATCAGAGGTCCCTCTCGTGGTCATCTTGGTTTTTGTGGGTTTTACCCGGCTTCTTTACTGCAACCTGTTTTTATCAGCAAGGTCTTTACGACCTGTATCTTGTGCTGACCTCCTGCCTCATTCCGTGACTTAGAATGCCTTAACTATCTGGGAATGCAGCCCACTGGGTCTCAGCCTCACTTTACCCAGCTCCTGTTCAAGATGGAGTTGCTCTGGTTCACGTGCCTCTGACACAGCCATTATGGAAAACAGTATCAAGATTCTGCAATATGTATACTGTCATGTGATCCAGTCATCCCACTTCTGGGTAGATATCTAGAGGAACTGAAATCAGGATCTCAGTGATATGTGGGAAATTTGGCTTATACATACAATAAAATATTTTGCCTTAAAAAAGAAGGAAATCCTGGCATTTGCAACAAGATGCATAAAGTTTCAGGACATTATGCTAAGTGAAATAAACTGGAAACAGAAAATCTCACTTATATGGGGAATCTAAAAAAGATCATACTCATAGAAACAGAGTTGAACAATAGTTACCAAGGATCAAGAGCTGGAGGAAATGGGGAGACCTTGCTCAAAGGATACAAACTTGCAGTTATAAAATGGATACATTCTGGAGATCTAAGGTATAGCCTGGTGACTATAGTTAATGTATTACATTCTTGAAATTTGCTAAGAGGCTAGATATTAAGTATTCTCGTCACACACAAAAATGTAGGTATGTGTGATGCATACTTTGCGTGTCACACAGATGAGGTGATGCATATGAGGTGACACATTTGCCAATTAGCTCAATTGTGGTAATCTTTTTTTTTTTTTTAGGCACAGTCTTGCTCTGTTGCCGAGGCTGGAGTGCAGTGGTGTGATCTCGGCTCGCTGCAACCTCCGCCTCCTGGGTTCAAGCAATTCTCCTGCCTCAGCCTCCCGAGTAGATGGGGTTACAGGTGCATGCCACCATGCCCAGCTAATTTTTGTATTTTGAGTAGAGATGGGGTTTTGCCATATTGGCCAGATTGATCTCGAACTCCTGACCCCAAGTGATCCACCTGCCTCGGCCTCCCAAAGTGCTGAGATTACAGGTGTGAGCCAGTGCACCTGGCCAGTAATCATTTTTATATACCTATATCAAAACATCACATTGCACACCTCGAGTCTGTTTAATTTTTGACAATTATACCTCAATATGGTTGAAAAAATAAAAATTCATTCCAATACTAGGTTATTTTTCTCTCTAGGTTTAATAGCTGGGTAAATATGCTCAGCTGCATGTGTAGGTAGGACAAAATCCAGACAGGAAACAGATCCTCCTTTAGCAACACTGATGCCACCACATGAAAGTGACATAAACCAGTAGTGAAACTTTCTGAACTTTCATACTTGATCTGTGAACTTGATAAACCATGAGATGGTACAGAGCACAGTGATAATGTATAGAATATCTACTAGCTATGTAGGACTCGAGAGTACGATAGATGAGGTACGTGGAGGGAGGTCATCACGTCCCTTTCAACTTTATTAAAATACAGTTTAAGTAGTTTTAATCGTATTCTGTAGGCAGTTGCTGAGCAGGCAACATGAAGAACCAGCTGAGTTCTCCAACTTGGAAAGGGTATTTACATTTTGCTCTATGGATGGAACCACCTGGGGTACAAGTATGTGAGTAGTGCCGCTTTGAAGTTGCATCAGGGAATTATCAGTGCGACACAATTGGCTCTATACTTGAAACACAAATTAACGAAACATACTTTCTTTCTACAAAGTGTTTATAAAGGTGAGAGGATAATCCTTCTGAAATACAAGACAAAACAATATGATAAAGGAGCATAATCACGGCTCAAAGTGCTCATTCGTCTTAGTCTGAGCAATTCTAAGGCTTTACAGGGGAAATGTTATTTTTTAACTGGAAAAGGTTAGCACACTTGGCAAGTAGAAATAATGAGGGAAGATGTTGAGTGGGGAGGATGCAGGGCCTAGTGAATGAAGTAGGATGATGTGGCTTGAATTCAGGTTCTGTGAGACATGAAAAGAATGAAATGTTTATTCGGAATCAGAATTTGGAAGGTGATAAATGACTTGCTAAGTTTTTTTTTTTTTTTTGACAGAGTTTCACTCTTGTTGCCTAGGCTACAGCACAATGGCACAATCTTGGCTCACTGCAACCTCAGCTTCTCCAGTTTAAGTGATTCTCCTGCCCCAGCCTCCACAGTAGCTGGGATTATAGGCACCTGCCACCACACCCGGCTAATTTTGTATTTTTAGTAGAGACGTGGTTTCACTATTTTGGTCGGGCTGGTCTTGAACTCCTGACTTCAAGTGATCCACCCGCCTCAACCTCCCAAAAGTGCTGAGATTACAGGTGTGAGCTACCATCCCCGGCCAATTTGCTAACTTTTAAATTTAGATTTCTTATTCTGGTATTGATAGTTACCAAAGATTTTATTATTATTTAGAGTGAAGTTGGAAATCATTATCTTTGTGGTATGTGCATAGGTAAATTAATCATTGTGAAAGAGACATTGGAGACCTGACGGTTTAGAGAAAGAACAGGGAGGCTGTTAAAATAATGCAGGCATGTGAAATGAAATAGAGTAGAGGGTAAGCAGTATAACGGAATTTAAGGTAGAAATTGTCTCTTATATTTTTAATCAGAAAATTGAAGGAAAAGAAAGATTGTGTGTGAGGACCTAAATTTATTCAACAGATATCCTCTGAACCCTACTATGTTCGAGGTATTACGTTAATAGCCATAAAAATGGGATCTACGTCTTTCAATTTCTTCACATGAGAGTTGGGAATAAAAAGTATATGAATGACTTCTATTAATGGCAAGTGCTTTCATTAGACTAAACTTCCAGCAGACAGCAATTATAACTCTGAACCAATATAAGAAAGTAATATTTGAATGCACTAGAAAATGGTCCAATGCAGTCAGAAACTATAAATATTTTTTGAAAAAAAAGAGAAACACCCTGTATAAAATTTGCTGTACCTATTATGTTTTATATGGGACCCAGGCTTCAAGCAGAAAAACACAGACCTACTGGCTTAGAAAGTCAGAGAAATGGAGTTCAGGGCTTCCTGAGTGGCTAGACTGTAAGGTGAGAAACCTACGAAAAGAAAACACAGAAAGAGAAGCTCCCTCAAATCTGCACATAGATCCCTAAGTCTTTGGCTGCCTTGGACTTTGCATGTATAGGAAAGATGTCAAAGTGGCCACTAAAGAGAAACTGCTCAAAAAACAGATTTTTAGCTGCTATTCATCTCAGGGAGACAGAGTTAAAATTTTTAGGCCAGTCAACTTAAACATTTACTAAAAATTAACACATCAAGGGAAGATAAGTTTCAGAGCCATCATAACATATCATTCATAATAATGCAGCTATAATAAAAACAAATACTAGATCTATGAAAAAATAGGAAAATATGACCGTGAGCTAAGGGAAAAATTGTACATAAAGACCCATCCAAAGATGACTCCAACATTTTAATTAGCGAACAAAAACCTTAAAACATGTATTATATTTTCAAGGACCTAAAGGAAATTACGGCCATTCATGAAGGACTAAAAGAATGTAAGCTGACAATTACAAACTGTAAATAGAATCAAACAGCAATTCTAGAACTGAAAAGTAAAATACAGTGAGATAGAAATTGTAGTTGGTGGACTTAGCAAACTGAAAAAAAGCAGAAGAGTAGGTCCGTGAATTTGGAGAGCGAACATAGAAATTGTCTACTCTGAAGAGAAGAGAGAAGGAAGATTAAAGAAATGAACAGTGTCTCGGTGACTCATGGACCACATGAAGTAATGTAACATTTGTGTAATTTGAGTCCCAGAGAGGGAGGAAAAAAATGGCACAAAAATTATTTGAGGAAGTAATGACTGTAAATTTATAAAATTTGGTGAAAAACACAAAATTATAAATCCATTATGCTCAGCAAACACCAAGGAGTGTGAATATAAAGACAAGCACAGCTAAGCACATTACAGTCAAACTGCTATAAACCAAAGATGAAGAGGAAATGTTAAAAGCAGTGAAAGAAAAATGACACATTACATGAAGGGAACAAAAATACAAATGATAACTGATTTCTCTTCAAAAAAAAAAAAAATGCCGGAATGCAATGTGACATTTTAAAAATGCGGAAAGAAAATAACAGTCCATCTAAATTGTATACATTCCGAAGATCTTCAAAAACCTAGATGAAATGAAGACATTTTTACATAAATAAAAACCGAGGGAATTTTCTACAGTTGGATCAGCTCTACAAGAAATACTAATGGTCTTCTGGGTAAAGGAAAGTTACAGCAGATGGAAGCTAACAGTTGCAGGAAGGAATGAAAAACACTGGAAATTATAAATATGATCAAATATAAAGTTTTTTTATTCTCTTAATTTTTCAAAAAGGAACGTAAATGTTTAAATCAAGTAATACCACCTTATTAAGAAGATGATAATGTTGCTGGACACAAATAATACAATAACACAAATGACAGGGGATAAATGAAACTCTGTTGTTAGAGCATCTTTATAGTTTATATGAAGAGCAGACCGTGATTAAGGGAAAATATTTTAACTCCTAAAGGACCCTTTGCTAATCATAGTCCATGAGATAATACAATACTACAGAAAATGTGTAGGGACTATTTTCTCAATTGCCCCCAAAATGTTCCATAGCTATTGTCACTCTAATGCATATATCATAAGTTAACTCCTTACATTCAATGGATATCTTTGGCCTTAATTGTTGTATGGTTTGCATGAAAGACACAGACTATCAATATAAAGGACTCAAGAAGAGATAGTACTACATATAATGAGAATATATTTCAATACCAATAAATCTGAAAACCTATAGACACATTCATAAAAGTCAGAATTTACTTATCCAACTGATACAAAGTGAAACTCCGAACAATGCCCCCACCCCTACCATACACAATAAATTGAACTTATTACAAAGAACCTTCAAACACACACATGGACAGGCACATGCACATTGTGAACCCATGTAGTCTCACTGGTTAAATTCTATTAAACATTTAAGTTAGAAATAATACCAATCGTACAAATTCTCTCTCAGCAACAAAAGGAGGGAAAGTTCCGCAACTTGATTCATGATGCCAGCAATACCCTGGTATCAAAGACATTACAAGAAAATTGTAGACTACTATCTTTTCTAAACATAGCTATATAAATCCCTGGTGAAATGGTAGCAGTTTGAATCCAGGAATATATGAAAGGGATGATTCGTAATGAAAAGTAAGTTCTAACTCGGGAATGCAAGGTTGATTCAACATTAAGCAAATCTGTCAATATAATTAACTATTTTAATAGACTAAGAATTTCTTTTTCTCCAATCACCGTATCTGTCCTCAGAAACATGAGGGATCATTCCAGAACAATTAATAATCTGTTTATGGTTCAGGTGGGGAAACCTATTATGAAAATGATTGTATCTAATTAATATTGCTTTGTTCACTTCTAGGCAGTGCTGTCTCTGTCAAATGCCAAGACCTAGGTACCAAAGAGAGTTGCTGGATTTAAGTTGAAGTAAACCTAAACCATGGCTTATGATCTGAAGGAACGACTATTTTAACCACAAAGTTTTTTTTTTTTAATCTTCCACTGTGATTTTATGTTAGTTCTTTTGAAAACATTAGTAAATTGTTCTATATTAAGAATCATGGGGAATCCAAGGTGATTAAGAATCATGGGGAATCCAAGGTCAAGGTTCTATTGACCATTTTACAAGTTTCAGAGACATTAATCTTTTCCAATTATTAGAGCACCAATTTGCAGAAGACTCCTATTTTCATTCCCAAGTTTTCATTTTGATATATGGGGTGTCACTGGAAAAATCAAAGAGTTGAAACTATAAAAGTACAGTTGGGTCTGCCGATTGTTATGTACTCACCAAAGCTATCTCTGTTTTTAGAAATACTCTCATGTATCGTTACAGCATGTAATCTACTTTCTAGTTTGACGATTAGTAAATTCAAGGTGAAGCAGCTAATCGGTGGTAGGGTCTGAAGAGGTGTCACATGTCCTAACTTCAAGGACACTGCTCTTCTGCCCACATCCCTCATCTACTAGAGTCTTACTGCCAACTGCATTTGGACCCAGAACAAAACATAAACATGATGTTCTACACATTCCTCCCAAAAAACAATATTGGGGTATAAAATATATTTTTAAAGCCTTCTTGTAATGATAACATTTTTATTAAATGTTTTTATTTGCACTAGAAGAGAGGAAAAATTATTACACAAATTTCTTATTCATAACATAAAAACTATGTACGAATCCAAAAGTGAAGATTAATTAAACTAAAAGTATAGCTTTAGGGCATTGTAAAAAAGTTATAATATTATCACAAGTTACAAAAGCTGACACTGTCCTTATCATTTTTCTTTCTTTCTTTCTGCTGTGTATTTCTTGAAGTTAAACTGTATTTTAAAACTTGGATATGTCCAATAAAAAGAAGGCACTCTTAAAATAAGTTTTATCACATTTTTCCGTTTGAAGAAAATGCTGAATAAGTTATTAATTTTTTAAATGCATAAGTCTAATAATGCTTTCTTTTTTGAAGACTTTTTAATGCGTTCCCTTTTGTACCATCTAAAATAAAGTTTCTTAGCACTGCTTTAGGGCTATCATACACTATCCCCTTTTCCCCATCTATTAATATACCTGTCTTTTTTCTCCCACTATGCCTCAGCACATACCTGTACTTTATCTTGTTAAATTCCCTGTTTCCTGAACGTCATGCCTCCAAGGTTTTACTTATGCTGTCATCTCTGCTGCAAATGTCCTTTCCATCTTGCCTACCTAGTGTTACTTCTAATGTTACTTCTAATATTACTACTAATTCTTCAATGTATTTGCTTAAATGTTACTTCCTGTGTCTAAATATCTCAGGCAGGATCTATCACTCCTCTATGATTCTGCCATTTATAAATGTCACCCTCAGGACTTATGTCTCAGTTATATAAATTATATATTTATGTAATTATTCTATTTGATGACATGTTGCAAACTAAATTGGCCACTAGCCTGTTTTTGTAAATAAAGTTTTATTGGAGCACAGCCATGTTCATTTATTCATGTACTGTCTCTGGCTGGTTTCATGGTAAAATGGCAACGTTGAGTAGTTGCCACAGAGATTGTATTGGCTCACAAAACCTATAATATTTACTATCTGGGCCCTGAGAGACAAAGTTTGCCAAGCCCTGTGCTAAATTGTGACGTTCAGGGGTACAGAGACAGAGATTTATTCATTCCTGAGTCCCTGACACTTTCCTCCAGCTCTTACTTGTTTAACCAGCTATGAATAAGTATATGGCAGTGCTGAAGAGCAGAATCTCTGAGACCCAGGCATCTGAGTTCTAATCTTTCCACATTCTAGATGTGAGACCTACAATAAATTACACTATTCATCTTTACTTCAGTTTCCTTTTCTATAAAATGAAGATAATGATAATACCTATTTCACATGGCTAGGGTGAAGATTACATCTTGTATGGGCAGCCCTTAGTGACTGATGTGTATCAAATATTCAATACGTACTATTGTTATTATTCATAGTTATAACATGCTGCAGAGCTTTAATAATTAATTTAAGAGCTCCAGGCATCATTTTCTTCTCATAACGTACAAGAGGAATTTTCCTCTCAAAAGGTGGAACAGTTAGCTTCCTAAGTTCTCTTATACTTCTATAACTTCATGCTGATATAATCCGTGGATGGTTCTCAGTGCTGTACTAAGCTTCAGAAGACTTTCATGAGGAATTATGGAACAATGAAGATCAAAAGTGACATCAGCTCAGCCAACAAGAGGAGTTGACTCAGCCACAGCCTCCAAATTACTCTCAGGCCAAACAGCAACTCACCACTTAGAGGCTTTAGCTGGGCAATGTGGCTCATGCCTGTAATTCCACCATTAGAGGATAAGGCGGGAAAATTGCTTGAAGCCAGAAGTTTGAGACCAGCCTGGCAACATAGTGAGACCATGCCTCTCCAAAAAATTTAAAAATTAGCCAGGCAAGAAAATAGGCTCCCATATTTCATGAAATTAAAGGCTTTATGGTTCTAGCTTAGCTGAAGCTGGACCAGAGAACTAACCATCACCCTGAAAGGTTTCTAACCAAACAAAATTGTTCTTGCCTAATTATCCCCAAATCTCTGATAAATGTTTAGATGAGTCATTCTGGTATGACTATAACTCCAGAGTCAGGTTTGTTTTTGTTCTACATGGTAATTCTGTGGTTAAAAATGTTTTCTAAACTACTTTATACTTTATACAGAGGTTTTATTTAAAAATATAAGCATAAAACTTAAACATCAAAAAGTGACATCATAATTATATTTTACTGTGTTTCTGAAAGTTTCTTTTTCAGCTTCTAGTTATCAAGGAAGATATATAACCTCAGATCCAGGACCTTTCAAAGAATGGACAAAATCTGACTGAGGTGCAAGAAACAGCAAAAAAGCAAACATGCTTCAAAATCTCTGAGAAATTGTGTTGTCAATCAAATACAATGACCTGATATTTCACTCAATCCAGAAGTGAACTCCTTTCTCTTGGTAACGAAGAGGACCTTGTATGCTGAACATGACAGGGAGCTCTGAAGACATATTTCTAAAAGGTTATTTCATACATAAAGACAATCAATGTCTATAGTGAAGACCAACAAGGATGATTAACTTATAGACCCTTAAAAAACAAAAGGGCCGGGCGCGGTGGCTCACGCCTGTAATCCCAGCACTTTGGGAGGCTGAGGCAGGCAGATCACGAGGTCAGGAGATAGAGACCATCCTGGCTAACATGGTGAAATCCTGTGTGTACAAAAAATACAAAAAAAAAAAACCAAAAAATAGCTGGGTGTGGCGGTCGGTGCCTGTAATCCCAGCTACTTGGGAGGCTGATGCACGAGAATGGCATGAACCCCGGGAGGCAGAGCTTGCAGTGAGCCGAGATGGCGCCACTGCACTGCAGCCTGGGTGACAGAGCAAGACTCCATCTCAAAAAAAAAAAAAAAATATAGAGTTAAATAAATAGGAATATGGGAACATATTTTGGAGTACATTTATTGCTGAGAGTGAGAATATCAGAAAAAAAATACTTTTTCTAATCACTTGTAATATTGGTAATTTTTTAATGAAAAATTACAAAGTAACATAGACGACCACGAAATATATTGGCTTTTGTTACTTGATTGTGACCATATTCACGTCATGTTAACATTCATCATACCTCAAAGTTTACATTTTAAACCAGAGATTACATTTCATACTTACAATATATTTTCATTCGAGATTTGTTTTATGATAGTTAAATAGCAAAAGTGGTATCCATAGATACCCCTAAAGTTTAGCAATTTGTGTGTGTGTGTGTGTGTGTGTGGCACTTACCAGTGTCTATCAGAAAAAGAACATAGACGTTTCCAAGACTAGGAATTTTCTCAGTACTTTAAACAGAAACGCACAGGTTGGATAACTTGTGAAACATATAGAACTTCATAAATTAAAAACAGACAAACACCTCTGCGTCATTTTACTCCACATTGTTGGCAGATAATAATTACACGTTTTCTCTCTTTTTTTAAAGCACCGTGAATTTGAAATAACACTCTTCTCACCTCAATGTCAGAAACTGAGTCTCTATAATCAGCTCAAGTTATTCCTCCTTTACTCCTACCTCATTATTTAAAGCATAATCTTTTCAGTAATTATTATATATTATCTTCCCTGTAATTATTTTTCTTTTTCTGCATCACTTATTTTTAGATGTCACAATTGCACTTAGTTGAACAATAGATAAAAATACATTGAGTTGTTGCCTCATTACTCTGCCCTTCCATTGCTCTGAGTCTTTTTTCTTTTTCTTTTTTAACTTCTTGGAACTCCTTCCACTTCATCTCCTCTTCTGTGTCACTTCAAGGAGCTAAACTAAAGGCCAGAAGCAGCCTCTGCAAATAAAGATAAGAACTTCACTGCCCTGCAAAGGAAGGCTAATTCGTAGCAGTGTTTTAGGGTGCTAGATAATTGTTAGAACCTTTCTTCACTTCTATCTCTTGCCTTCAAAGTTTCCAAGGCTAGACTCTAAAATTTCTTGGCCATGCTACCATGTATAATACGCTTTATTTTCAGTAGACTTGATTATAAGTGTTCCAACCATTGTTAAAACCAGAAGGTTCTCTAAATTTCTGAGCTCTATATGGTATACAATACTGTTTAAATTGATTCATCATAATCTTCTGTGTCTTAATCATTATTCTGTGTCTGCTGCCCAAAGACAGTACCTGGCACAAGGAAGATGCCCCACCATAGTATTCAGACTCTGAATAGTAAAGGAATGAAGGCGATCTTTATAGCAGCGATGTGATGTAGATATTAGTGTTATGTCAGTCAGAGTCCAATTAGGAAACAAAAGTAACACCAGAAATTTTGATCTAGAGATTGTTTAACTCGCCGTAACAAATTGTTTGCTAAATAACTAAAAATGCCACCAGAGAAAACTAAGCTATCACAGTAATTTCAGAAAGCAGTTATCACCATTCGGACTGAGTTTAAAATTATTAAAATAGGAGGCATGAAGGACAGACTCTTGGGGCTGAAACTCAGGCCTCCAAGGAAGAGTCACTGCTCAGCTGATGCTCATGTCTCCGGTAGCAAAGCATGAATTCCACAGGACTCCTGAGGCTTGAGGCTAGGTATTACTTTTAGATGTGAGTGTCTCTGATGGAGAGGGCTAAGATGAAGCTGACCCTGCAAACACTGGAAAAACTCCACACTGGATTTAGTTGCTGATGTAGGAATGAACTGCCTCTACCAGGGTGAAGCAGCAAGGCTAGGGTGATTGATGTTCACATGAATAGGAAGGAGACAGGCTTGCCGGGGGAAATAACAGGAAGCGATAAGAAAGAAGTGGGTCCCTCCTTTCTCCCCCAGCCTTGCAGTCTCTCCCTAGCATCTGCTTTTGGCAAAGCTTAAGGAAAAGCTGGCTTAGGGAGAAATGTGGATTATAGTCCCAGCCCAGCTGGCCTAACTGGTGGTGTTCTGATTTTACAGATGAGGTACTAAGAGATAAGTTAAATAACTTACCCATAGTTTTCTAAGTTCAGTTATGAGATAAAGAGGATAATAGCCCACATTTTGGTCATTTCCCAGTGAGCCATATAACATGGTATGGGGTTGTATTAGTCTATTCTCACACTGCTGTAAAGAAATAGCTGAGATTGGGTAATTTACAAACAAAAACAGAGGTTTATTTGGCTCACAGTTCCACAGGCTATACAGGAAGCACAACGGCTTCTGCTTCTGCGGAGGCCTCAGGAAGCTCCTAATCAGGGTGGAAGGCAAAGGGTAGCCAGCACTTCACATGGCTGGGAGGTGCTATGTACTTTCAAACAACCAGATCTCATGAGAACTCTACCACAAGAACGGCACTAGGCAGATGGTGCTAAACAATTCATGAGAAACCACCCCCATGATCCAATCACATTCCACCAGGCCCAGCTCCAACATCGGGGATTACAATTGAATATGAGATTTGGGTGGGGACACAGATCCAAACCACATCAGGAGTTATGATAAATATATATTATAAATATACTTGTTATATGATAAATATACCCATTATAAATATTCAAATAAAATAGATTTCAGGCACTTGTGTAAAGCTGAAAAGAAAATATTTTCACTCATAATAAAATGTGTCAGTTTTACCTCTTGCCACATCAAGCCACTAAAGTAAACGTCTAGGAAGAAATGACAAATCAAACCATTCTGTGTATCAAATAATTATTTTGTATTTTAATTTATACTATTTCAGAGAATATGCTTTCTCATATGGGTCTGCATTTTATTTTAGGGTCATGTTTTTAAGCAGCCATAATTACTTTAGGAAACACAAACAAGAATAGAACAGTAATTTAGCAGCATCTGTTGTCACTGACAGAGTTAGGAATCCGTCAACAGGTGTTTCTAATTGTAAAATTTTCCCTTAATGTTAAAACAGAGTACAAGATAATTGCATAGAAGCAATTTTCTGCTACTAAATAAATTTTATTTATATTGATTTGGCTGTTTTTAGCATAGGCTCACATTATTAGTCTATGCTATTGACTAACATCTACTGTTGAAAAATATTTGCTAGTTTGGAAACAAAAGGGCGTTCAAAGAGGGTTGTGCTTAGTGGTGGCTTGGACAAGAAGCCCAGAAGACATCACTGTGTTGAATACATGTGAGCCCAGTCTGCGTGCTTTACCATTTTAATATGAATCATAGTAATTCTCATTGATACAGTGACTGTTTAACAACAGCCCTCCGGGAAATCTAGTTGTCTAAAAATCTCCACTAGTCAAAAGAATGTTTCTGGTAGAATTGGGTGATGATCTAGAGTTCCAAGTGTAAGATTATATCCATTATTCAAACACTTTTAAAGAAAGCATAAAAATGATAAATGGGCCTAAAAAGCAGTACGCAAGTTACGCCCATTTGTAGAGATTCTCTTGTCTTAGGAAGACAAAGTACTTGACATTTACAAAATATTAGCAAACATTACTTTTTTAAAATGTGATTCAATCATTCATGTAATGAGAGCTTATTAATTAAATTCTCTATTTTTAGCATTGCTAAACGCCGGGGAGTGCAAAAGATGACCAGGATGGTGACCACCCTCAGAGAGGTATCAATTAATTATGGAGACAACATTTTTTTTACTCAGAAAACAAGTTGAGAACAACTCAAGGCACTAATTAATTACAGCTGACTTTTCATAGTAACCAGAGAAATGATCTATAGTGGGGTTGGGCTGGAAGTGAAAGCTTATTTCTAATTATTTTTGGTTGGAAAGCTCTAAAGTGTGTGGGCATTCTTTCAGTATTTTCCTAAATATCTGTTCCTTCAGAATGACTCTCCCTGCAAACATTTCATTCCCTTCTACCTGCCCAACTCCTTGAGATTATGTCATGTGTCCTTGTTTTGATTCTCTATCAAACTCTCATTATACCCTAATGCAGACTTTACATATTGAAATTTCTGTTTTTGTTTGCTGTTTTTGAGGGCAGGAACAGAGACTGCCTTGCTCTCATGGTCTCCCTGTGCCCCACACAGTGTCTGCTCACAGGAAAGCCAGCTGACTCATGATGACTGGTCCTGCTTCCCCTGTCCATTCTGTGCCCACTGTATCTGCTATTCTGGTTACACGAGCAGTTTTCAGGCAGCATCCAGAATTTTGGCAAGAGAACTTGGTCCCTAGGCAATTTTGTGAGAACCTGTCTTCTTCAAGGTTGACACTTCTCAGGAATGGAAACTGGACTGCCCACACATCATCACCAGAATCTTCTTCCAATCTTTTGCAGAGATAGTGCTCATTTATGGGAAAAAATTAAAATCATGCACAGGTGGAGGTGAGCAAGGTCAGGCCAAGCCCAGTTGTTGGGCAAGACTCATGTTTTATGTCAAAAGCACGGACATTTGGTTTGGCAGCAGCAAACACCATCTTACTCATCTGGGAGGTAAAGTTCACAACCACTGACCTAGGGCCAAGCTCAGTGTAGAAAGTGGATCCCTGGCCAGATATAGGAATATATTGTAAGTCTTTCCTATGTGTATCTGAGGGGCTCCAGGATCACCTGGGCTTTCCTGAAGGCCTGGAACCTTTATTCCTGGGCTTAATACCATCTGGTGCTGCCCCTAGGTGGCCACAGTGGTTCCCACGTTGCCTGCACTGTGCCTGATGCCGGTTCTGCCTTCATCGACCTGTTCTGGCCAGAAGAGACATTCTAGAAGATTCTTGAGTCATCAGGAGACCTGAATCTTGCCTCTTCCCTCTGAGAAGGGATCATAGTAACTTTCTTCCTGTCCCTTCACAATTTTTAAGATCGAAACACTATATACAATTTTAACACATCGTAATTATGATAGTAAAAGTAATTGATTCAAATTAGTGAGAGAAAAGAAATACCATTATTAAAGCACAGGCAACATGAAACAAACATGTGGAATACATCAAACTAAAAACTTTTGCACAGCAAAGGAAACAATACAGTAAAAAAAAGGCAACATACAGAATGGAAGAAAATATTTGCAAGCCATGTATCTCATAAGGGGTTAATCTCAAATACATAAGGAACTCCTACAACTCACTATCAAAAGACCTAATCAGCTGATTTTAAAGAATGGCCTAAGGACTTGAATAGACATTTCTCCAAAGAAGGCATACAAATAGCCAGCAGGTATATTAAATCATCACGGAAATGCAAATCAAAACCACAGTGAGATGTCATCTTACACCTGTCAGGATGGCTATTCAGACACACACACACACACACACACACACACACACACACACACACGAGAAGTATTGGTGAGGATGTAGAGAAATTGAAACTATGCTGTTGGTTAACATGCAAAATGGTGCAGCTTCTATGGAAAACAGTATGGAGGTTTATAAAAAATTAAAACTAGAACTATCATGTATTCCAGTAAGCCCACTTCTGGGTATTTAACCAAAATTATTGAAATCAGGACCTAGAAGAGATATTAGAAGAGATATTAGCGCTCCTGTGTTAAGAGCACTTCTATTGATAATGGCTAAAATGTTGAAATAATCTAAATGTCCACTGACAGATGAAGAAAGTGTGATATAAATGTGCAATGAAATACTGTTCAGCCTTAACAAAAAAAAGAAGGAAATTCTACACTATGTAACAATGTGGATGAAACTTGGGGACATTATGCTACGTGAAGCTAGTCACAGAAAGACACACACTGCATGATTCCACTTACATGAAATATCCGAAAGAGTCAAATTCATAGAATCAGAAAGTGGCATGGTGGTTTTCCAGGACTGGGAAAGGTATACATGGAGAGTTACTAATCAACACTATAAAGTTTCAGTTAAATACAATAGGTAAGCTCTAGAGCTCTTCTGTACAATACTGTATCTATAGTCAATAAGAATGTATTATACACTGAAAATTTTGTTCAGAGGTTTGATCTCATGATAGATCTTCCTATCATGATTAAGTTAAAAAAAAATCCAGTGGGCACCAATTCTTACAGGACACAGAAAACTGAAACCCTATGGTGTCTGAAGTGACTATGCTATTCACATGGAACCACAGGGAATGAGGGACTCCCCAGGGCAATCTCTCAAACATGGGTGATAGCCCACGTTTTTCTATTTACCATTTCTTTGTGAGTAAAAACATAATGTAATGGATTATATACATAAATTATATAAACATCTTTATTTACATTATATAATACAATATTAAATTGTATAAATTAAACATCTGAGAGTGGTCTTAATAAGCAGGCTTTTAAAAGCTTCACCATTTGGCACCAGTTGAACATGAATAATTAGAGATTTTTATTATTTAACTAGCAAAAATCTAGGAAAATGCATTTATTGCATACATTACCCATTTACTGAAATGATATGCCATAAATATCCTGAACTGCTAGGTAAGATATTTTCAAAAGCAATACCTTCTTTTAATCCCTAACAAACTAATTCATAACTAGCGATTTGGAGTAAGAAATAATATGATAGAAGTAAGATACATTTCATTATTATTTATAGTCTTGACCACTTGCATCACCAAAACATACATTTTTAATATTTTCTACAATAAAAAGACGAAACCAAAGTGAATATAATCTGTAGATTATTGGTCTATATTAACTGAACAGTTTTAAAAATTTTTGAAAGCTTTAAACAAACCACAATATCTTGCTCTTTCACTGAGGCCTTATATCCTTAATCTTGGTTCAGATGGGATTTTTATACAAGTGCTATAAAGCACTGAAAATAGGATTTTTAATGGAGAGACTCTTAGGCTCTTAGCTGCAGAATATGGTGTGCAGTGCTATAACTTGGCACTTATACGGCTTTTGTACATTTTGAAATAGTTTGTTTAAAACTGTTCTAATGTGTTTATAGCTCTTTTTCTATCAAACCTGATTTAAACAGTGCCTTATCAAGTTTTTACTGCAAGTACGGGCGAGGGGGAAATAGTTTGTATAATTCTTTAGCTGAAATGCATAAAGAAGATACCCACAGTGCAACTGCAGAATCGCATTGGACTTACAATAAACTTTAGAAGGCTTGAGTCACTGTGGACTAATGGCAAAGTACCTTTCCTGGAATTACCAAAGTACAAAATAAAGGGAAAAGTAGAAGAGGGAAAAGCAAGAAAACGCCACCCCACGCCCCAAAAAAAGAAAACCCCACAGAATACATGTCACAGTCTTAAGATCATAGGTCTTGCTTCAAAATTCATTCTATTGAAATTTGTTATTGAAAATGGTAATTTTTTTCTAATGTTTTTGAATATGGTGGTCTTGGACCAAATCAGGAAACTGTTAAAAACTTGAAAGGTTAGAGTTTGAAAATTTTCTGCTTGTTTTACTATTAAAGACCCTACATCCTTTAATGTCACAAACCACAAACAGGTCAACAATTTTGAAGCTTAGTAGTTATTAGAGAGATTATGTTGGCAATTCATAAAGGATTATGTAAGTGCATTTACTGACTACCTGGAAGGCTGTCTTCATGCATTCAGCCAACCCCATGGGCACTATGGAAATAGATAGGGAAAATTATATAATAGCATAGTCAAGATGGTCAAAACTGGAAGCATAGCTGAGATGTCTGATTTCATTTATCTTTTACAATTGCCTAAATGATCATAAAATATGGCATATATCTATATACAACATATACATTATATATGCCATATTTTATGATGATCTAGACAATTGTAAATGATAAAATCAGAGATCTCAGCTGTGCTTCCAGTTTTGACCATCTTGAATATGCTATAATTTTTTTAATTAAAAAATATATTTTTTATTTTTAGAGACACAGTCTCCCTCTGTCCCCAAGGCTGGAGGGCAGTGGTATGATCTCGGCTCACTGCAACCTCTGCCTCCCAGTTTAAGCGATTCTCCAGCCTCAGCCTCCTGAGTAGCTGCAATTACAGGTGTGCGCCACCACACCGGGCTGATTTCTGTGTTTTTAGTAGAGACGGGGTTTCAACATGTTGGCCAGGATGGTCCTGAACTCCTGACCTCAAGTGATCTGCCTGCCTCAGCACCCCCGAGTGTTGGGATTATAGGTATGAGCCACTGAGCCCAGCCAAATATGGCTTATATTTATTGGACTATGACCCAGTGGGTCAGATTGATCTCAGATATTGGGTTTGGTGTCTAAAATGAATAAATATTTTCATGATTATATTTTCCTAACAAACACTGGGATTCCAGTTCTGTAAAATATAGTGGAAAGAACAGGACATACTATTTGAACTTGGGGCAGTCATGAAATTTGGGGGATTTCTTTCCATACTGTTTTGTATTCAGTTTCCAATTACCTAAAACACCTTCCAAACATACATTATAACAAATATTAGAGAAGGGATCTTAGAAAATAAAATGTGAAGATAAGTAAAAGCTAGGGCTACTTCTGATAGACACAATTCATGCATATGTTTAAGTTGTTGCTATTTAGCATCTTGTGACACTGTCCTTTCCAGCCATCAGGTCTTTATCCCTATCTTTTCCTCCCTCTGGAATGCTGTCCATTCCTTCTTCAACTGCTGGCTTCTTCTCATCTTTCAGGTCTCCACTTAAATTTGACAGCTCCCTTGAGGTCTTACCCATCTTAAAGGCTTCTAAGCTAACTAAGGGTGGCTTAACTAAAGGAGAAGGAAGTCCCAGGTTTATCAGCCCAGAAGTGCAATCCAGGACCTGGCCCTGTTCATCTTTCTGCTCTGCTATCCTCAGCATGTAGCTGGACACACAATCTTGTCACTTTGTGATTGATTGGAAGTTGTTTGCTACAATTTCAAGCATCTCCAGTGTTTATGGTGACAATCACACAGAGAAGAAGAGGCGTTTACCTCTGTGTATCTTTTTTTATTAGGAAAACAAAACACTTCCACGAAGAGGCCCTGCAGGTTTCGCTGTACCTCTTCTTGGATAGGGTTGTGTCTCATGCCCAGGCCTGGCTGATTCAATGTACAGGGCATGGCATAACCATGACTGGATTAAAGCCATCAACATTTTCCTCCTGGGACTCTGAGGAGCCATTTTCATGGATTACATGGGGATACACACACCTGAACTAAAGCAGACAAGGGAATATGAGGGAGACTACCCAATCCGCTCCCACACCTCTCCTGTCCTGCAGAGCTAGAGTAGCCTCCTCCTGTTACTACTCTTCCTGGCATCTCCCAACTCATTCCTTTCCTAGCACCAGAAATCCTCTGTACTTATTTGTTCATTAATTTTTGAAATTTTCTTGCCAAAATGGAAACTCTATAGGAGCAGGGATCTTCTTCACTGCTGTATCATTAGTACAAACCACCATGGAGATGATTAGCCAACATTTTTATTGATCAAAGAATTATAAACATATAATTATAAAATTACAGTATCAAACATTAGCCTCTTTAATTAGGAGAAATAAAGCCTTCTCTCATACAAAGATATAAACATTTTTTAGCTCATAAAGGAAATATTTTGTAGTAATATCTTACTGAAAGTACGTTATTCCCAAGGTCTTGGATCACACTGTTTACAGCTGACTTGCTATTCACAGACTCAACAACTGTATCAGTCAGCCTCCTGGTAGGAAATAGATGGCACATTCTAAGTGAATTGAACAGAGTTTAATGGAGAGACCAGGTGTACAGATAAGCTAAAAAGCAAGCAGTGGTAATGGTGGATCTCTCAGAGTCTGGTCACAGTGGAGAGCTTTTCACCATTCCAAGGCCTGAGGGCAAGAAGGAGCTAGTCTGGAATGCTGTATGAGCTTCAGCAATAGCAAGAGTGTTATGTAACAGGAGCTATGGCTGAAGGTGGACAGCCACAGCGAAACTACAGCCTAGTTGCCAGGGAGCCAGGAAAATAAATATCCCAACCACCCTCTCTTCTCACCTTCGGATTGTCAGGACCAAACTGAAGCCAAAGGGAAAGGGAGCCCAATGTCTATTCTCTGCCCCCAGACACACTCGGAAAGAATAGATTGCATCTGGGAAGGCAAACAGAATTCCCAGCTCAGTTCCCCCATATTTCCATTCTAAATCTATTATTGCCTTTTGCTTGTTGTACTTCATTTAAAACAGAACAAAACCAAAAAACTGACATCCCCAATGTGGGGGAAACACAAAATCCTCACTAACTACTGCTTTATTTCAAGGGACATGAATTAAGTCATAGGTCAACAGAAATACAACCTGCCCTCTTCAGACACTCAAAGCTAGCATTTTTGGGAGCAAGAAATATAAATTGCATCAGAAAGTTACCTGGGATAAGGGTGAAATTTTTCATATCCATTTTAACCATTAGTTTCCCGACCAAGGATATCATATAAGAGCTGCTGGTTTAACACCACTTTGCATTCTGTACGAAAGCCAACCAGCCTTGCAGGTTATGGCCCATTAATTGCATTGTGGCTGAGTCTTCAGTAGCTATTACATCATTCTATTAAATACACTGGTCTTACTTTGTGCCTTATCTTACTTTGTGCTGATAAGGCACAAATTGAGACAAGTGGGGTGAGCCTGTTGCTGTACTACCTTCACCATAAAATAAGTCCCTTGGGCAGAGGCAATATTGCTTGGTATATCGTGATGATAAAGAAGACATGTTATGGTTTTAGCAGAATCTTTGTGAATAGGGAAGAAAATCCATATCCAGACTCAATATTTTTTTTTTTTTTTTTTTGAGAAGAAGTTATATGTTTTCATGAAGAAGTTAGCCCCCATGCCTCTAAGTTAGCCCCACCCTGCCTCTAACTGTTACGGTTTGGCTGTGTCCCCACCCAAATCTCATCTTGAATTGTAGCTCCCATAATCTTCAAGCGTCATGGGAGGGAACTGGTTGGAGGCAATTGAATCATGGGGGTGGGTTTTTCCCATGCTGTTCTCATGATAGTGAATAAGTCTCATAAGAGCTGATGATTTTATAAAGGGCAGTTCCCCTGCACAAGGTCTCTTGCCTGCTGCCATGTAAGATGTGCCTTTGCTACTCCTTTGCCTTCTGCCATGATTGTGAGGCCTCCCCAGCCATGTGAAACTGAGTCCATTAAACCTCTTTCTCTTTATAAATTGCCTCGTCGCGGGTATTTCTCCATAGCAGTATGTAAATGGACTAATACAGTAACTGGCTGCCACATCTGGAGAGTGATGCCATATCACACTTTAGTGTTGACTTCTGCTGTTGGGAGATTGACATTTAGCTTTAGCAGTAGCCAGATTGGGGTGTGGAGAGGAGAAATTCATGTTATTGGGCTCATGCAAAGGCTTATTCTTGCTACCAAGACCATTTCATATACGGGACAATTGAGCAAACACCCAGGTAGCTACAGAAAGAGCACACCTTATGGCCAAAGAAGTAGGCCATCTGTTCCTTTGATTATTGAGGGTAGCCTCAGAAAAACTTGTAGAAGATAGTGGTGTTAACCTCATAACGAAATATTTATACCCCTTTTGGAAGTCATATCCTGTCCCTTCCAGAGTACAGTGAGGGGTGGCTGAGCAGTTTGCATATATTAGGTCAATTCCCCCAAGCTGTTGGCCTCATTCATTCACAATTTACCTTGGAAATTTCATATTTTCACCTTTAATGTGGATGTCCATTGATGAAAAAATTAAATATCAATCATGGTGGCTGCTAACAGCTTTTCCAGGTGCTCGAGTCAACTTATTAAGTACCAAATCCCAAGATTTGGTGGAATCTGCACATGCAGATAAATAAATGTAGCTCAAATTTAATATTCTATTCCTTCATTTGCTTCTGATGGTGAAAGAGGGATTTGAACTTTCTGAGCACTCAACCTCAAGTATGCTTTACCTAATTCCATATCACAAGTGTCAGGATTCTACTTCTTTTAACTAAGGCTTTACCTTTGCATAGGAGACCCGCAAGTTGCACATTTGGCTCTAGAGGACAGACATGGCTGAACATCAGACTGTAAGACTGACAAGGTTGCAATTATGAATGCTATGAATTAATGAGTCAATGCTTTGCAAGCATCTTCCTCCAAGTGCACATTTCCCAGGGCAGTCAGGGATAGTTTCCCCACCTCATTATCTTGGTGAATATCACTGTTGCTTTGGTAACTAAGCACCAATCTTGCCCTCTACCTGACCTTCACCTCACACTACCAACAATCTTGGATTGAGTAACAGTGATGGCCCTGCAGGCCAAAGATTTCCAAGGTGTATTTTCCCCTTCGAAGAGGAATTCTCTGCATTGATGAAATATATGACATCTCTATTCTGTTATCTTACTTGGAAGGTGTGCTTTGGGACCACCTCTGGTACTCATTGCTCAATCAGGGCTTTCCGCAGGATACAGTTATCACAATGAGTCCATTGAAGAGAGTTTAATGATATGCTGTTGAATCACCAAAGGGACTAGTAACTGCAGAAAGAACTGCAGAAAGCTACCTCCGTCAGGCCTGAAGATCTGTGGAGGGGAAGCTGTTACTGGAGTGAGAAAGAAGCTGGAGCAGAGGGTGAGCCACCACACCAAGTCAGGGGCTGTAGATAAAGGAATGCAGTTACTGCCAAAGTTATAATCTGGCAGGGAAGGAACAGGAATGGAGATGATCCCTTGACTTTTCCTTCTCAAACACTTTATGTTCCTGCTAAATCTACTTGGTAGTCGGAGGATAAGAAAGCCTGGGAGTTATACACTGGACATGTTGGCCTTGCAAGGCATGGCACAGAGCAGAAAGGAAGGAGAGAAAACATGAAATTTAATCAGAACACCGTGTTTATTTATTTTCTCTTGAGAGCAGGAGAATATAAATAGGGACGGAGAACATTTTACATGTTTCTCAGAGTACTGTATTTATAAAATGAATTAAATGCTGTTGAGTTATGACTTTGTAATTATTTATGTTATTTTTCTGAAAGCTTTACGGGGAATTGAAATCAGCAAATTAGCAAACTTGTTTTGATTTTTCTAAGGTGTTTATGTATATATATATTTATACATATTTGTATATATACATTTTTATATATGTATTTGCTATTGGGCCAATGTCAAGGTTCTGAAACACAAAGCTTGGACATCATTGTTCAAAGTATGCTATGTTAAATGGATTTCAGTTCGTTACCAGTAATTCTAAATGGTGAAACTCTGTGAAAGAAACTTTGGGTTCTTAATCGATTAGCTGGTAAGCCACAAACAAGGGCAGACAATGGAGAAATGGGACTTACTGAGACAGTGCGGCAGAGCAGAAAGAGTTAATTGCTGGGACTGGTGATCTGGTTTGTGAATCCTGACTTTGTCAATTGCAATGTGAACTGCGGAAATTATTTAAATTCTGAGTCACAGCTGAGTCATCTATGAAATGATACTAAAATCATAATCCTCTTAATATTAGAGAATACAAATGAAAGTAAACACATTACAAAGTGTCTAGCTTAGCACCTGCAATATGCAGGCTCTGAATCATTGCATCTCTTTTTCTCCAGCTTTTTCTCCACTTCTATTCACATTTTCTGAGCTGTCTCAAAAACTTTTGGGAGCTAGTAGGGGTGTCTGGTTCTGGAAATGAGATGAGGTATAATGTAAGCAACACATATTTTCTATTTCAATGCAATGTTCTCCAGAGTGGAATGGGGGGGGGGGGGGGGGGAAGAATGGCTGAAAGAACACAGCCTGCCTCATATAAGAAGATATTCAGGGCAAGAGGACATACTGCCTTATTATTTCCCATTCCCATGGCATGATTGGCAACCAGAGACTCAGAATTAATAATAAAGAAATAACTCTTAGGTGAGAAAGCTTTGGAATGCATTAAAAGGAGACAGGGTCATTTTTTCATGCAGGCAGATGTATAATGTTCCCTTGCAGTTACATTTAAAGCTGGCACAAAGTGAATGAGAACATAAAATTTTGATATCAGATTACAAAGGACTACAGTGGTGACTTCATTCCTTTTTTTTTTTTTTTTGAGACAATATTCTTAGGTGCTGAGATGGGAGAGAAGAGAAAGAGGGAGAGAGTTCGCTACCATAGGTGTTGGCATTTAGTTCATGGTAGACTTGGCAAATTTCGCTAGATTGGTCAATTTTGTTTGTTTCTCAGGACTTTCTCCAAATTTTGCAGGATCTTATGGATTATAAGCATCATACAGATATTCCTGTGATACTGCAACTTGATTATAATAGAATTCCAGAGTGGAAATAATTTTAAATCCAAGTATACGAAATAGAAAGTTAAATAAATTCATCCAGTTTAACTTTTTAGCCCAGTATCTATCATCACACTTATCCAAATGCATTATATTGAAAAGTATTTTTAAAATTTTATTCTGGTATTCAGTCTACATTTATTGACAATTTTCAACTCACAACAAACTGCATTGTCCGTTCTGAGTAAAAAAAAAAAAAAAAAGGTAAGGTAAGGGTATTTCTTCCAGAATGTTTCAATGTAGTAATGTATTTAAATATAGCCAAACTATGCATCTAACATATGTCTTCTACTGTAAAACTGAAATATTAAAATGTATATTTAATATGCTTAATTTGATGAAGGAACAATACCACATTGTATGATAAATATCTTCTTTTGTAATTTCTTACATAGGAAAAACGTATCGAGCTTTAAGAGCTGGCGTATGTAGATTACTATATACTCTTAGACTAACGGCATTTCTCATGAAATATACTCATTTGAACATTTCTGACTGGTAGGAATTCAACTTAATAGCTCTTTTGAATAATTTATTTTAGAACATAGAAAATTCTGTTGTAGATCATTGCTCTTTTCAGTGCAAACCTTTATTATTATTATTAATAAACATGAGTTACAAATAAAATTAAGTATGTTAATTGGGAAACTAGTACACAGCCTAGAACATTTTTTATTTTCATTTTTTTCTTGGACAGGGTGCAACTTTTACTTGGCCTGTTCACTGGTAACACAGAGCAAGTAGTTGTGTCTGATACTCTGCTCAAGTGATAGTTCAGCAAAAGCTAAACCCAAAACTTTCATGTGTGTATTAAAAACACGCTCACATTCGGTTTGTAATTCCATATTGGAAATAATCTTCCCTTAGAACTCTCAAGTAATTTTTCCAGTATCTTTTCTTTTTGGTGTTTCTTTTGAGAAGCCTGATGCCATGTTGATTTTCAGTCTTTTCAAAGACTGAAGTCATGTCCCTCTGGACATTTAGAAATATTCTTCTTTGATTGCCTGCCTGATGTGGTTTATGCCTTTTACTGGGTTTTGATGAGTCTTCTCAATTTGGAAATTCATGTCAGTTTTGTGGAAATTTGTTGAATGATTTTTTGAAAATTTCTTACATTTAATTTTTCCATTTTTTATTTGTGGAAATATTACTTGAATTTGGATCTCCTGGATAGATTTTTAAATTTTCTTGTCTTTTCTTTGCTATTTTCTATTTCTTTGGTATTCTTATTGTTGTTTTACTGTCTTAATGGAAATTTCCTTTGGTTTATCTTTCAAACTTCTATTTGCATTATTTCTATAATCGTATTATAATTTCCAAGAGCTATTTAGTGATGTACGTATTTTTTAAATATATTCTCCTGTTCTTGTTTCACCAATAAAACATCTCCTCCAATAGCTTTGAGGATATCAATGACATTCTTTTTTCTACTTTTCTTCTCTAAGCACCAATTTTTTTCTTGTTTTGGTCTTGTCTCTGTTGTTATGATAGAAGCTTTATCTGAATGTTCAGGGGTATTGCCTATCTACTCATACTTACAAGAAAGTCACTTAAAAACATTTGGAAGCTCGGGAGTGGGGATAACATGAGCATTGTTCCCTAGTGGCCCTCATTTTATGGTAAACCAACACAGATACTTCAAAAGGGACCCCCAGCTGTCTGCATCTTGACTTGGTGTATCTTCCAATGGTGTTACTGGTGCTTTCCCCGCCTTAGCTTTACATGATTCTCAAGTACAAACCAGTCTTCTGAGTTCAGTGGCTTAAAACAACAACAATGAGTTATTTCTCACAATTATTTGAACAGGCTGTGTGTATGTGTCCTTCTGCTGGTTTTGCACATACGCCTTTAAGATTGCCTAGGGAGGGGCTTCACTAGAACAGTTGAGCTGGACTTTGTCCCTCCATCTCTGTGTGGACTTCCATAACCCCAGGGACGAAACTGGTCTTCCTCACATGGTAACAGCCTCATTCCAACAGGGCCCCGGTACCCCAGTATTTATTGAGCTTCTGTTTACCTTAAATTTGCTGATGTCCCATTAGCCAAGCTAGGCACATGACCATGCCCAGAGTAAATGAGAAGGTAAATGGCAGTCACGAAAGTAACCATTTAGCTCAGTGATTGCACCAATTTAAATTCCCACCAGCATCATAAGAGTGTTCTTGTTCCATACCCTCCCTCATCTTTTCTATTTGCCATTTTTAGTGCTTTCACCATTTTTAGTGAGTCTAGTGTGAACGCACTCTTTTCTCCTTGTGATTTTTTATTTTGATGCCAGTGAATGATATGAAATGCCTCTTTACATACGTGTATTGTTTCCTTTTGCTGTTGTAACAAATCACCAAAATTTAGTGTCTTTGAAAAGCAGACTTTTATTATCTGATAGTCCTGTAGGTCAGAAGTTCTAAAAGTCAAGGTGCCAGCAGGACTGAATTCTTTCTGGAGGCTCCAGGGGAGGCTTTTCTATCTTCTAGGGGCTGTCTACATTCATTGGCTCTTGACTGCTTCCCTTGTGTTCAAAGCCAGCAGCATAGCATCTTCCTTCCTTCCTCTTCCTTTCTTCCTTTTCTTTCTGATCTCTGCTTCTGTCATCATATCACCTTCTCTGATTCTGACTCTCCTTTTTCTATCTCTTAAGCTTCTTTGTGACTATTGGACCCAATCATATTATTCAGGATAATCTCCCTACCTTAAGACCCTTAACTTAGTCGGACCTGTAAAGTCGGTTTACTAGGTAAGGTCACATACACACAGGTAATGGGAATTAGGATATAGTTGTTTTTGGGGAGGCAGGAGGAATTATTCAGCCTACCGTAATACTTTTTTTGGCCTATTTTGATATCCTCTTTTATAAATAATGTTTGCCTTTGTCCACTTAAATTAATGAAAATAAGTTTGACCTACATATTTTATTTATAAAACATTTATATATGTTAATCATGGCTTCGTGGAAACCAGAAATTTAATGTCAATTTTGGCTATATAGTAATGTAGCCTAAGATAATTTGGTAAAGGAAAAATCCAATGACAAAACGAATCACCTCTAAAGTCTTTATTGAATCAAACTTCAAAATAATGGCCAGCATTTTCTCTAAGGCTTCCTACTTAAAATAGCCCAAAAGGGTAGCCAGTAGAATTGCAGGTTCCTCTCATTCATCAGTGCATGCAATTTCTTTTCCCCAGCAGAAATAACATAAGAACTTAAAGAGTAGGACTGGAGTGACCTGGATCTGTCATGGTCTTTCTTCCAGGAGAAAAAGATTAATGATTGTTTGTTGACTGAATTAATGAATGATTAAAAATACTGGTGTTTATTTTCTCCTTCACCACATTGATTTCTTGTGTGTCTTGCTTTAAATATTTAGCTGCCTCTTCCTCTCTCCAAAGTAAATATTCTTCTTTAATTATGTCTTATCAGTTCATACCTATGCTAATCTTTATCTCCCAATTCCTATCACATATCTTTCAATTGTGTATGAACTGTTTTTTAGGGGCTCAAATATTTGTCCTTGAAACTTTTTTTAAGTTCCTTGAAAACAAAATTTCTCACTTTTATGCATCTTGCATTATAACTTGCACCGTTAACATTTTGATATGGTTTGTATCCGTGTCCCCACCAAATCTCATGTTGAATTGTAATCTTCAGTGTTGGAGGTGGGGCCTGGTTGGAGGCGATTGGGTCATGGAGGCTGATTTCTCATGAATGGTTTAGCACCAGCCCTCTTGATACTGTCCTTGTGATAGTGAATGAGTTCTTGTGAGATCAGGTCATTTAAAAGTATATGGCACCCACGTCCCTGCCGTCTCTCTCTCTCTCCTGTCCCTGCTGTGGTCATGTCACATGCCTGCTCCCCTTTTGCCTTCTACCATAATTGTCAGTTTCCAGAGGCCTCCCCAGAAGCTGAACAGATACCAGCATCATGCTTCCTTTACAGCCTGCAGACCTGCAGAACCATAAGCCAATTAAACCTCTTTTTCTTTCTTTTTTTTTTTTTTTTTTTTTTGAGACAAAGTCTCGCTCTGTCACCCCGGCTGGAGTGCAATGGCACGATCTCAGCTCACTGCAACCTGATTCCTGTGATTCTCCTGTCTCAGCCTCCCAAGTAACTGGGATTACAGGCATGCACCACCATGCCCAGCTAATTTTTGTATTTTTTGTAGAGATGGGGTTTCACCATGTTGGCCAGGTTGGTCATGATCTCCTGACCTCGTGATCCACATGCCTTGGCCTCCCAAAGTGCTGGGATTACAGGCGTGAGCCACGGTGCCCACCCCTCTTTTCTTACCCAGTCTGAGGTATTTCTTTATAGCAATGCAAGACTGAATTAACACATTTCTTGGCCTTTTCTTAGGAAGTCAGCATTTGTTGCATTTGTGTACCTATCTGTCTGTCTGTCTGTCTGTCTATCTGTCATGTATTCATGCTTCCATCTTTCTCTCCTTTTAGGCGTGATATGTTTTTGCTGTTAGTATTCAAGTTTCAAATTAATTTTATAATTAACAAAAGTCACCAAATTCATTACAGAGCCATGCATTTGCGATAATTTATTGGAAATATTGTATGATAATTTTAGTGATGAACTGATTCAAAGGAAAATGGCTTGGTGTTGTACTCTCTTGACATACACTCTCCTATAGAAGGGCATCAACTAGTCTGGGCAGAATGCCCTAATTGTTGCTAGTTCATAATTTGCATTAATGTATAAAAATCCTCTAATGATCATATTTGTATCAAGCTGCTTGGGATTTGCGGAAAACTAAGACAGAGAAGGAAGCAACGACAGATGGGTAGAGAGTCTCAGTTATTGGAAAGGAACATCTTTTCTCATGAATGTCATTTTCTATTTAATTTCATGTTGTCATTCAAAGACCCTAATGCATCAGTTGAAAGAAACGCCTTGTAGGAAATGACACTGGGGAGAAAGCCAACACTAGACACAACCCGAGGCTGCAAATGCTGGTCTGTTTGGCAGCTGCAAGGAGAGCAACTGTTTGGCAACAAATTACTTGGTAGAAAGCCCCTAGAATCAGCAAAGGATTAAAAATAGAAAGAGGGGATGGGTTTCTGTGGCTTTGGAAATAGAATTCAGCTCCTCTGGCTGCAGGGATAAATCTGCAATGCCAGAACATTTCTTAGAGTTTATATGGTGCAGTGTTAGATGACAACCAGGCATGGCCCCAGTAAAAGACGTAGTTAATTCTGTTCTAAATCACTCTGCCAGTCACGCTCCATGACCTTGCATATTACTTAATTAAACTATATCTGAATTGGCTCATAGCATTATAATGCTATTTCTCCCTCACAGGACACATTTCAAGGCTATTTAACTATAAGATGTGGGACTGATCATCTTGACTTGACTTTTCCATAAAGCAGGATCCTCAGTCCAGGGTTGATCTTATTTTATTTGTTTTTTTTTTTAAATTCGTTGGCTTCCTATATTCTTGGCGTATATTTGCATTTATTTTTCAGAATATTCTCTCCTGTGACTAGAAACGTATTTCTCTATTACAAAGCCAAGAGCATTATTCTCTTTACCTTGTTCTTCTGAGTGCAATTGGTAATTGTCAATGAATCACAGATCCATGCTTCTCAAAATTTAATTTGCAGATGAATCACCTGCGATCTTGTTAAAAGACAGATTATGATTCACTAAGTATGGTGTGAGTCTCTTTGTTTTCAGTTTTTTAAAAATGCAAACTAGTGTCACCAACCCCTCAATTTCCCACCCTTTGTCTCCATGTGGTGGTCCTCCCAAGATCCACAGATCCTAATTTAGGGGGCTGAGACTATGGTGGCGATTCCTCTTGCATTTTGGTTTCCTTGCGTCTGGTGACCAACTGGATTAGATTTGGTTGAGGTGGAGAACATGCTAGATAATTAAGCCAAATTCAAAGCATACTGTCAACAAACTGAAGGTGATTCATAGCAGCCCTGGCATATGACTCAGCAGCAGTCGTTTTACAAAGTCATCCTCTTCCTGTCATCAGAATCAGTGCCTGTTTCTTTTATCTCTGTCCCCCCACGCTTGCTGCACCAGAAAACAGGACTTGTGCACTTACTTCCAAATTGAACTTCCTATGGACTAAACTGTATTGTTAAATGAGACAAAATTTGTTAATATCATGAAATTATTTTATAGTCCACATAACGTGATTAATAGTACTTTCTTATAGTGTTTGTATTATAAATTCATAGACCAAAACTCTGTCTCTTTCCTGATCATCTAAGGTTTGACAATTTCATGCAGAATTTCAAGAAATTCACTACACAGATACAGTTAACACTATTTTTTTCCATGGGAAATAATCAAATTTTATGGTTGTAGTAGTTTTGTAGAGGTAAAGTAATTCAATATTCAATATGCTATCATATAGTATGGAAACACAAATCCCGAATAAAGTAGGTTTCCATAACTGTTTTCCCTTAAAAATTGTATCAAAATTGGTAAAAGGGGCTATTTATTATTCCTGATCCAGACAACCGAGCTTGTTTGACAGTTGCTCTTTTCCCACTATGTAGTTTGGGAGTCAAAACGTGGATGTTTCTTTGCTCCTTGTCTAAGATATTAGATATTAGGGGCATCACTCAGCAATACCACCTTATGTATTTTCAACTGAAAGGTATTTACATAAGGAATTTCATGTTAACAATTGTCGGAACGACCGTGGAAGCCATCAGAGACTGAAGCTTGTTTTCAGGCTTATCGCTACAGTTCTGGTCCAGAGAGTCAGGAAGGTTTTGATGCTGCCCAGATAGGGAAACCATAGGAAGTCCCTGTTAATGGTCACTGAAGTGAATCAGGATAACAACATGTAAGGGACAAAACTGCTTATCTGCCATAACTAGCCTTTACTCAACACAGCCAAAGGAAGAAGAATTATATGGCACCTGTCATCCGCATTTTCAAAATCTCTTGGGAATGAATCTCATTGGCAAAAAACAAACTGAATCCTCAACCTTGGAGTCAACAGAATCTGAGAAACCTAACACTCGGGTGACACTAGGGAGAGCCAAATTATGGAGTCAAATAAACACAGTTGTCAAAACAATATCCATTACACAGAGAATGAGGGGTTTACTAGTTGTGGGGTTTAAGGTGGTAAGATATTTTGTGTGATGTTTTGTGGATTCTATGGAAATTGAACCAAGGCTATCAGCTCTATGAGCACCACTTTCTAAGCATCCAAGCTAACCTTCACTGAAATAACTAAACCTTATAGTTTTCCCTGTATCAGTAAGTGCATTTATAAATTATGTTTATAGTCTCTAGTAGTTAAGGGAAACTCTTGCTTCTCATGGTGACCTATACAGTGCAGAACAATTTTCGAGAGTTCCAGGTTCAGGGGCTTTTCTTCCTGATGTGACAAGGTCTGCTGGTAAATGGTATTCACTCAGCTTTACAGGCTCAGAGGAAATGCTGCAAGTAAATCTGTCCTCCAGAAGGCAAGAAGCACTGTTCCTTCATGGTGCCTGGCTTATCTGGTGGCCAGGCTTCTGAGAGATTATGCCTCATGTTAATATTTACCAGTTTTGTCCTCACCAGATCATAGGTTCATGATATTTTTCTTGTGGATTTGCTAAAACAAAACTAATAATCACAACCACCAGTAACTAACAAGAGAGATAATATAATTTCTTAGTCAAAAGCCTATCTAGGCCAGGTCCAGTGACTCCCACCTGTAATCCCAACACTCTGGGAGACCAAGGCGGGTGGATCACTTGAGCTCAGAAGCTGTGCAACATGGCAAAACTCCGTCACTATAAAAAAAAATACAAAAATTAGCTGGGTGCGGTGGTGTCCACCTACAGTTCCAGCTACTCAGGAGGCCAAGTAGGAGGTTTGCTTGAGTCTGGAAGGCAGAGGTTGCAGTGAGCCAAGATCACACCACTGCACTCCAGCACTTGTTTCAGAAAAACAAAACAAAACAAAAGGCTATCTAATACAGTGGGGGTAGTAAACATGTCAGCAGAGACAGGGTATAGTTTATGTTGACTTGATATTATTATTGTCCTATCACTTGACACTTTTCCTTCCTTCTTCTCTCTTTCCCTCTCACCCTCCCTTCCCCACTTCCTTCCTTTTTTTCCTCATTTCTTGCATATTCAACAATGGGTCAAATACAAGACCCCATTTCCCTACCCAGTCCAACTGCTATCAGGAAAAGGAGTTTTAGAGGTTGGTGCCTGCCTGCTGGTGGGAAGTGTAGAGGTTTATAATTCCTGAACGCAATGATCCTTTTTTGTTTGTTTGTTTATATCATTTCAATCTTTTCTGTCGTCCTGGAGGCTTTAATTATCCTATACAACTTTTCTCTATTGTTTGCAGTGAACAGGTAGTCAAATATTGACTGTATTTCAGGCAACAGGGAATTCTGGGAGTACCTGCGGTCTTTTGCCACTGTGACATCCTGTGAGGGCTCTTGAAGTAGAGAAGTAACAATGTACAAATTTCATGGGTACAAGACTTCTGTGTTTTTATATATTGCTGAGATTTCTTTCTCCCAGTGTATTTTTTATCTTAAGAGCCAGGGGCATTATTCTTGTTAGGAAGATAGGGCGGAGGTGACATCCTGGGCATATGAAATGGCAGATGCTAGGTTTTCTTTCTATATTATCTATATGCACAGGGGTTTCAAGTGTTTCTGCAGACCTTGTGAGAAATACAGCTTGTTGGGTATTTCGCTTTATTTCTGCACCTGAAGTAAGTTCTTGTTAACCATCAATACTTGAAATACTGCTTTCATTTAAAAAGGAACTAAAATCTACTGTTGTAACTCTTTTCATTGAAAGAACCATCAGAGATTCTAGCGTGCATGGTCACATGAAGGCATCTCATTGAAAGGCTTGGCTCAGTGAGGAGCAAGAATTTGTTATATTTGCCTCCTCATTTCCTCCTTACAAAATTTATGAATAGCTTATGAATGGACACCATGGGCAACAGATGCACATTACAGAGATGACTTTTAAAAACTGTAATTATCTTTTGGCTTCTGGCCAAAGACACAGTGCCTGAAAACTGCTTAAAGGTACATGCTAATTTTTCATTGCTGAACTCCAAATGGCTGTGCTTTTTGTGCACTTTTCTAAGTGTATTTGTGAAATTGAAAGAGGAGAGAGAGAAAGGAAGAGGAGGAGGAAAAGGAAGAGGAGAAGGAAGAGGAAGAGGAAGAGGAGGAGGAAGAGGAAGAAGAGGAGGAAGACGCAGAGGGGGAGAAGGAAGAAAGGAAAGTGAAGGGAAGGAGAGAAGAAAGGGAAGGAAAGAAGGAAAGAAAGTCTTGCATTCAGGATACCAAAAAAAAATAATAATCATTTCAGTAAACGGTGAACTTGCTAGAGAGACCATGAAGTAATTCTTGTATTACTCATGCTCTCAGACCCCATCCTAAGGGTGAACTCAATCAGCTCTTCAGGGTGACTTGGAAGAAGTTCAAAACCAAAACAGGGTTGAAAATGTATCTTCATTTCAGATTCCAAACAAGGAATTGGAAAAGAACTCTGTTACCAAAAATTCAGATATATGAATTCGAGCAACAGAATTCAATCACAGTAACACTTTGGACTGTATAGCATCACTTACAATGAAGTGCTTTTATTTATCCATGATTTCATCAAATTCTCAAAATGATACTGTAAAAGAGGAAGATGTAGCAGAGACTGAGATTCCCATTGTAGCAGGAAGAATTCTAAGATGACCCACAGTGATCCAACTCTGTCATAATCCATCGTCTCAATTCCGAGGGAGATCTATAGATATGATAGGATATCACTTCATGATTAGGTTATGTCATTTGGTACAGCTGACTTTAAGAAAGATTGTCTTCCATGTGCCTGACCTATTCCCGTGAAACCTTAAAAGAGATTGGGCTTTTCCTGGCGAGAGTCAAAGCAAGGGAGGGATTCAACACAAAGGAAATTCTCCCTTGTTGGCTTGAAGCTAGAGGGGGAACACAAGCTACTTTATCCTCCCCCCAGAGGAAGGCTGGCTTCTGGAAGGGACTTTTTTTTTTTTAATCACTGGATGGGAGACACAGAAGCTCCAGCATGAAGTTTTCACCTGACAGACTCACTGAGACTGTGACTCTTCCCACCATTTCTGGGCAGAATGCAGTGCCATGCCAGAGAGCTGGAGAATACATTGCTCTGTCCTCCGATACGTTGATCTGAGGTAGGGAGTTGCTGTACAGACAGCACAGAGATGCCCTGTGTGGCTGATGACCAGCTGCTTCTCAGTTATGCACGGCTTTGTCTTTGCTTCCTAGTAATCCTTGCTGCTCTTGTTTTTCCCCCCTTCTTTTTTTCCTGAGATTGTGTGCTAATTTTTTTGAAAGAAGATGCATGTTTTTAAATTAAGAAACTTTAAGTCTTATTCTGCATATTTTAAATCACCTGGGAAGAGACAACAGAGAATCATTGGGAAACAACTTCTTAGTTTTCCTTTTGAATGTGGCAGAAAGTGAAAATAAGAATCTGTATGTGATTACATTTCAGTTCATTGCATATTGGTATTTATGAGTTGGAATTCACATGGAAGAATAGAAGTAAAAATACAGTCATGTGTTACTTAGAAATAGGGGTATGTCCTGAGAAATGTGTCATTAGGTAATTTTGTCACTGTGCGAACATCATAGAATGTACTTACACAAATGTAGAGGATAGCCTACTACAAACTTAGAGTATACGGTATAGCCCTCTACTTCTAGGCTACAAACCTGTACAGCATGTTGCTGTACTGACTACCGTAGGCAATTGTAAGGCATGGTGTACTGCAATACAAGGGTATTTGACGGCACATCAAAATACAGCGCCATAAGCTCATGAGATCCCCATCATATATGCAGTCCATTGTTGACTGACACGTTATTATGTGGTGCATGACTGTACAAGCAAGCAGCATAGGAGATAACCTGAAAATAACACTTGTTTTAAATAACAGATTAGAGGAATCCAGTTGTCACTGTACGGGTATTTACAAAGTTGGATTACGAGTACAGAGAACATATGTTGAAAAATGGGACGAAATATCGTAAAACCTAAGTTACAGAGAAGAATCAGCCACTGAAAACAGCAATAGCAGAATCTATGCTTCTGCTTATGGTACAGTCATACTGAAATCTCCTTTATGAGTTTCAGTTAACTAGAAATCATTGGTTCTTATTGCCAATGAAGACTACCCAAATGAAAACAAGAAAAGGATAGTTATTTAGAGTGTGCTCTAAGGGAGTGAGCCACCATCATTTGCAACTGGCAGAGATTCAAAACCAGGTGAAGGAAATTTTTTAACGGAAAAAAGAGAAGGTGTTGGCTACGCCCTGATTGGAGGCTGTTGGCATGGGGAAGCTATAAGCGGGCTAACCACAGTGGGGCATCCTGTGTGATTGGTAAGGCTGCATTCTCTCATTGCACTCCCACTGGCATTAAGTGGGAAGCTGGGTGAAAAATTAGATAATCTGTCAGTTATTAATCAAGTCCTGGCTTTTTGGGGGCAAGTGTTAGCGGGTTGTTGTTTGGCTTCCTGAACTGGTTATTGCCTAAAGTGGGTTGGTAGTTGCTGCAGACTATCGCTCAGAGTTGGGAGCCGAGCAGACTGTAGATGCTGCAGGTTGTGGCTCAAAGTTGTAATTTTACGTATCATCTGGCCATTGTCCATTTGTGTGTTCCTTCAGTCTCTCCACCACAAGCACAATGAAGCGGTCAAGAAGGAAGGGGATGGCATTTAAGTGCTATACAAATGAAAGGATTTGAAATAGTGAAGTTAGACCATAAACTATTTTTAATTATGTCTCTGGAGAGATACATCCTCAATTTTTGCTAAAAACAGTTTTCAGGAAAAAGCAAATCTTGATATTATTTTAAATAAAAAAGAAGGGATCGGTGAGTTTGGTGAAGCTAGATAAAAAGATTAGAAATTTACCAGGGACAAATTCCATCCTACATAGTATAGTAGCTACATGATTGACAAACAAAAAGGCAAACTCAGTCTGAAAAATAAAACATTTAAGCCATGGAGTAACGTAGGCTGACAGCAATGTGCACTGGGTTTGTGATATTTAAAAAATGTTGACCGGGCGCAGTGGCTCATGCCTATAATCCCAGCACTTTGGGAGGCCAAGGCGGGCGGATCAAGAGGTCAAGAGATCAAGACCCACATGATGAAACTCCGTCTCTACTAAAGAAAAAGAAAAAAAATTAGCCGGGCATGGTGGCAGGCACCTATAATCTCAGCTACTCAGGAGGCTGAGGCAGGAGAATTGCTTGAACCCGGGAGGCAGAGGTTGCAGTCAGCCGAGATCGCACCACTGCACTCCAGCCTGGGTGACAGTAGGAGACTCTGTCTCAAAAAAAAAAAAAAAGAAAAAAATTTAAAAATTTAAATAAGGTATTACTTTTTTCTTAGCTATAGAAACGTTTTTCTTCCTGATTTTATTATATAAGGCTCAAAAATTAGAGATCAGTGGAACAATACAAACCACTTCAGAGGTTTGTTTTGGTGCGAAGTCAGTGAATGACATCTCAATTGTTCAATTTAACAGGTAATTACCCAAATGTTTACAAACATGATCCTTGTGCCCAGTGATTTTGTAATAATTTTGACAAAGGAAGGACATTTGGATAAGAATATAAGAAAGCAAACTGAAGTCTAGAGATAAATTTAGAAGGAATCCCTATAGGTCAAATAAAAGCAAGCATAACATTCCTATCACTTGCAACTGAAAATGGAAACTAATGATTCAATTTAACCGCTATCCATGATTCTGAATTCCCGTAACTTTCAGATTCCCCACAGAAAAATCTACATTACATATTTGAAGAGACACTCGAGTAAAATATTTGGCTTCATAAAGGAATTTTTACTAGTAAATAAAAATTCCCTTATATAAGTTATGGTGCATAACTTTCCTAGGGCTCTTGTAACAAGTAACTACAAACTGCGTGGCTTGAAACAACAGAAATGTATTTTTTCCACAGTTCTGGAGACTTGATGTCTGACATCAAGGTATAAGAGTGGCTGCTGCTTTCTGGGCTTCCTAGCTTCTGGTGGTTCTAGGTAATCCTTAGTATTCCCTTGTTTATAGACACATCATTTCAATCTCTGCCTCTGTCTTTCCATTGCCTTCTTAGTGCTTCTCTGTGTCCTTTTGTGCCTCTTATAAGAATCCTCATTGGATTTAGAGCCCAACCTAATCCAAGTTGATTTCATCTCAATCCTTAACTAATGAAGTCTGCAAATACTCTATTTCCAAATCATTCTGAGGTTCTAAGTAGACATGAATTTGGCGAAGACATTATTGAACCCATTAGAGATGAACTGTATGAAATAATTATCACGGGAAAAGACAAACAAGACACAGCAAGGTTCTTAGTTCTAATTCTGGCTCGTCATCTAACTGGGAATATGACGTTAAATAGCCAATCTTGCAAATCTATCTGGATTTCTGTCTCTGTGAAATATAAATAGTATTGAATTATCTATCAAACATGTGGTTATTAGCCTCGAATGAAATTCTAATTATAAAAGTTCTTTGACAAACAGAATACTATTAAAATAATGAGCTTAATTTTGCTATTATTGTTAATTTTACTTCTTTTCTTCCGTTTAACATAAGCCAATCTCAAAAACTTTTGGACATACTTCACCATTTTGCATATTTACATAAAATTTTAATTATTCAGTAGCTGTTTTCTATTCTTCTCTTTGCTGATTTTCTTACATCATTGATACCATCAGAGAAAGAAAATGTAGAAAACTCAAATCAGTTAATCTTATTCCATTCTCAGTAACTCTGGGAAGTGGACTTTTTAGAAAGGACCAGAATTATTTGACTCAATAGTGGTTTTCCTGTTCTTTGTATATTCGGTGATTTTTGCTGGATTCAGCCCAGAGAGGCATGGATAATTTGACTGACATAAGCTTCTTTGAGAGTTTCTCCCTAGATCCACTCCGCCATTGTGGCTTAATACCATCTTACATCCTGTCCAGAGCTTTTCTGTGAGCCCCAGATACATATATTCAGCCATTTACTCAGCATCTTCTCTTTGACATCTCAAAGACATTCCAATTTCAACAGGTCTAGGACGAAAACCATGCTCTTGGGCCCCATCCTTTTTCCTAATCTCTACCATAAGACCTTGTCCTTGGATGTGTTTCCTCTCTCAGTGAATGACATCCCTGTTCACTCAGGGATGCAGCCTGGAAACAGGAGTCAACCTTGATGCTTCCATCTCCTGGTAATCTTCATATCCCCCATCACCAATGTCTGCCACTCTTATCTCCTGCAAAGCCCTTAATCTTTTTCATTTATCTTCATCTCCATCAGCATTCTAGTATAGCTTCAACAATTATTAATTCATGGCCAGCCTTGATTTATTTGTACCCCCACACTGCCTGCTATTATTTTTAAAACATTCCAATGTGTATATTATTTCATCTCTAAATATCTCTATATACTTATGAAAAAATCTTCTAGAAAACATATCTGCAATTTTATTGTCACAACTTAAATACAAAAACTAATTCCTTAATAATATAGCAGTCCCCCCTTATCCATGGGTGATATGTTACAAGATATTCAGTAGATGCCTGAAACTGTAGATAGTATCAAATGCATTCTCTCTATATATATATATGTTATATATATGTTATATATACGTTACATATAATATGTTATATATATGTTATATATAATATATAGGCTTTTTTCCTAGACACACACACACACATATATATATATATACACGATAAAGTGTAATTTGTAAATTAGGCACAGTAAGAGTAACATTAGAACAACTATAACAATATATTGTAATAAAAATTATGTGAATGTGGTCTCCTCCTCTCAAAACATCTTACTTCACTGCACTCACCTATTTTCAGATGCTATTACTGTGAATAACTGAAACCATGGAAAATAGAATGAGGGGGAACCACTGTAATACCAGTATTTATTAACTATTTAAATTTCTCCAATTGTTTTTTTTTTACTCTTATAATTTTTTTGACTCAGGATTTTTTTTTGCAATCAACGATCACAACAGCTACATGATTGGAGCCCTTCTATGTGGTCATTGGTCTCGGAAGGAATACGACCCTCCTTGCCAGAGCCCACAGGAAAATCAGACTTTGGACCCTGCATATACTTTCATCCTCACTTCGTTTTTCACATCCTCTGTTCTCTCTGCTTCAAAAAGGCTGGAATTTTGTCACTTATCATTGACTTAGTATGTCTCTCCCAAAAAGCTTTACACAAACTATTCCTTCTGCCGGGAACATCTTTCCCTTCTTTTTTTCACCTGTTCCCCACCTGTGAGATCTCAGTTCAACTGTGCATGTTCAGAACCACTCCCCTGACTTCGCTGATGAGGTCCAGCTCCTTAGCGTACGGTCAGTGTCATGGATTTTTCCTTTGGAGCCACTTAGACACAAGTTGTGCAAATAACTGTATGCCTAGTGCTTGATTTTGTTACGTCTCCTCTCACTCGCTTTATTCTATTTTTAAATTGGTCTGTAATTTTAGAGCACTAGATTTCTTTTTAAAATGTACCCTTGTCTTTAAATATGTAGGGTGGTTTTCAGCATTGTTGGAGACCATTTGCACAGATAAGAAAATAATGTTATTAGGAATAATGTAAAGAAATAAATATCAGCAAGTTTCTCAACTCTTTAAAACTCTTGGTGATTTGTAGTTAATATTCAAAAGCTTATTTAGGGACAGTGAAATAGTCATCTATTTTCCTCAGAGGTCCTAAAATATATGACATTCTAGATTTTGAAGTTCGACAATTCAAGTAACTCTTCATATTATGACACAATTTTATCCACAGTTTATTACATTCCAAATGCCAGAAATGATGAATTAAATCAAATTACATATATTTACTTTAGGATCAACAGAAGATTTTAGTATGCACTAAAAGTAAAGAAAAAGCAGCAAAAACAAAGACAGGTATTTTGAAGAAAACAACTCCCCAGTTTTTTTGTTTTTTTTTTTTTTACTTTAAGTTCTGGGATACATGTGCAGAACGTGAAGGTTACATAGGTATACATGTTCCATAATGGTTTGCTGCACCTATGAACCCGTCATCTAGGTTTTAAGCCCCACGTGCATTAGATCTTTGTCCTAATAGTCTCCTTCCCCTTGCCTCCCAACCCCCAACAGGCCCTGGTGTGTGATGCTCCCCTATCTGTGTCCATGTGTTCTCATTTTTTAAATCCCAAAACAACCCACAAGTTCCGTAGTCATAGCAACCCTACAAAACACCAGCAAGATATTACAATGGCCATAAGCAGAACTTAGTTTACATAGAATCAAACACACAAACAACGACAAAAGCTGGGGAAAAGTTTTGTACCATACAAAGCCAAGAAAACTGAGGAAATACTATGTCTAAGAATGGTAACGACTTCTTTATTATTTCTAAGGACGGTAACTACTTCTTTTTTAAACTTTGTAAAGTTTGTATAGTAAAATCAGAAGAGAATTTAATGGAAGCTGATATGTATTTTGAACCATGCATAAATGCATCATCTTATGTATACAGGTGTGATAAGACATATGACTAAAAATTATTAAATATTACAACCTGAAACTTGGTACACAACAGAAACTCAGTTCACTGCTTTCTGGAGCCTTCACATTTGTTGTTTTACAATAGAAATTGCAAGTCAAATAAAATTACCCTACGATAAATAACATTCAGTAAAAGAAAAAACGTATCTTAGAAAACTTCTATTTGTATACATGTGTGATCTGTTGAAACCAGTCATCATGCATATTATTGTGGGATGTGTTTAGCCACCAAGTGACCCCTTAAAATGTAAAAGCACTTGCTCTATCATAATTCTAACTTTTTGGAATAAATCTCTTATTTCCTCAGATCTTTAATGGAAAGAAAATCTCAACACCTTATTTGATCTGGAAACAAAACGTGGAAACACAGGAAGGACATCAGTGGCTAAACAATACTGCTATGTGACAACAGGGTATCTATGGAAATTGAAATGTATGTGAGAGAGAAATAGAATAGGCTAAAGAGAGGGACAGAGAGAAGGGATTCTAGCACTGATCTAATTCATAATCATGTCTTTAGTTCCTTAACACAGTACCCTGTCACAGATCAAGCACACATCAAATATGTGTTGAATAAATGCATGATTAAAAGATGTTATGTTTCAAGAGCATGTCAATGATCAAGGATGACTCTAAATGAAGACTGGGTATTGCTAACCAGACAGATGGCTCACCAGATGAGTCCCAATCCCTTCAAATGCTCCAGTGATGATTCTCAAGCACAAAGCCTTTTGAAATTCTTACATTTACATCAGGACTTGAGAACCATTGTTTTGAATGTTCCCAGTTACGGCATTATCTTTTTTCTTTCTAAAATGGAAAGTTTGATGTTTTGCTAAAAAGCTATTTTAGTGACTCAAAAGGAAAAAACGAGAGCATATTTTATTAACTCTAAAGTGGAACTATAGAGCAATGAGTCATTTCTGCCTCAGAATGAAATTAGGAAAAAGTGTGTTAGCATTGATTAGCATTATTAAAATAAAGACTTCAAAGTTTGCTACTTAGAAGGTCCTAATAGAATGCTTAAGAACTGTTTTATTCAAAGACTATCATTTTAAAAAATAGTGGTTTGTAATATTCTATGTAGAGGTCTTACATGGTGTTATGACAGACCGATGCTTGCTTCTGTATATTTTGATTTTATAAATTTCTACATTTTTGTTTTTATTGTGTGTACGTAACAAAGTTAATTTGCTAAACTGACAGATTAATTAAAATAGCTTGTATCTGACATATTTTGGACATTCTATGCTCACTATCAAGGCATCTATAAATAATGGCAGTTTCATGTCTTCATTTCCTAAGCTTGTCTTATTGTGCTACCTAGGACTTTCAGTAAAATGTCAGGGAAAATTGGTGATGGCAGGCTTCCTTGTGTTATTCCTAATCTCAAGGGAAAGCTTTCAATATTTCACAATGAAATGCAAGGTTTGCTGAAAGATTTTTACAGATATTCTCTATCAGATTAATGAAGTTCCCTTTTATTTCAAGTTTGCTAAGAAAGTTTTCATTAACAAAGGCTGAATTTTCTAATTGATTTTTCTGCATCAATGGTGATGCATTTATTAATTTCTCCATTATTCTGTTAATGAGATAAATTAAATTGATTTTTTAATGTTATCAATGTATAACATACATGCAGAAAAGTGCAAAAATCTTAAGTATATAACTCAGTAAATTTTGACAAATCTAGAGTGACCAACTCTCAAAAAAAAAAAAAAAAAAAAAAAAAAACAACTAGCCATTACCAGGACACCTGAAACATGACTCTTTCCAATATAGAGACGGGGTAACCAGCATATTGATGACTTTTTTTTTTTTTTTTTTTTTAGATGGAGTCTCACTGTCACCTAGCCTGGAGTGCAGTGGTGCGATCTTGGCTCACTACAGACTCTACCTCCTGGATTCAAGCGATTCTCGTGTCTCAGCCTCCCCAGCAGCTAGTACAATAGGTGCACACCACCATGCCAGGCTAATTTTTGTATTTTTTTTTTTTTTTTTTTAGTGGAGACGGGGTTTCACCATGTTGGCCAGGCTAGTCTTGAACTCCTGACCTCAAGTGATCCACCTGCCTTGGCCTCCCAAAGTTCTGGGATTACAGGCATGAGCCACCACGTCTGTCCACCAGTATATGGACTTTTAATGACACAGATCAAGTTTGCCTTATTTTGGGCAAGGGAGCATCTAGTTTTATTCATTCAACATCATGTTGGAGTGACTCATCCTTGTTATAGCAAGCAAGAAGTTGCAGTTTGTTTATTCTCACTACTGGATACAATTCCATTGAATGAGTATGTGGTAAGTTATTTGCTCATTCTACAGCTTTTGGTTTACTTATTGATTTATTCGAGATTCAAACACAGGTACACACACATACACACACCCTTAAGAGTGAAATTTCTGGGTCAGAGACTGTATATATATTCAACTTTAGTAGATACTTTTTAACAGTTTTCCAAAGGGATTTAAACAATTTACACTGTCACCAATAGTATATGAGAGTTCACAGTAGATTCTCACTAAATAGGTGTTAGGATTATTAGTAAAGAGTATCCTTCCTACTGTAGAGGCAACACAGTGCAGTAAAAAGTAGTAGGGTTGGCCACAGGTCTCACAGAGTGAATTATGTAGTGTCTGGTACTTATATTTTCCTTCCATGATGTTGAGTGTATTACCTTGCCACAAGTAGCTACCAAGTAAGCATCAATTGAATGGAAAGGTATTAGTAAAGATCAGCTTCATGACATCTGGCTTGTAGAGTGAGCAGGTGTATAGGCAACATATTGGTGAACTTGGGAAGCCTGTAAGCATCCTCATAGTTATGAATCGTGGGGGGAAAAAGAAAGAAGAGTATACAAATATATTATGGAGGGACCTTCAAGATATGCTTCCTACCTTGGTTTTTTCTTACGGCTATTTGTGATGAATACTCAATGCTGATTATTCCATATATTTTTCTTATCACAGAATATTGTTTTAAAATGAATTGTTTGGGGCTGGGAGGCAACTTTAGAAGGATAAGTGGGAGGGTCCAGTGTGCAGGAATTCACGTCTTCCACTTTTTCGTCTACCCACCACTACTCAACACAACCTGCCAGGACATTCCCACCCATTTCAATGGACTATCATAGAGAATTTTAACTGACAGTTTTGCTTTGCTAAAAAAAAAAAAAAAAGAAATCATTGATATGGTAATATTTTTCCTGATTAATGCTCAGTTCTCTATTTCCTGTTTCTACTACATATTGACCATTTTTAGTTTTTCTTTTCAATTGTCATATAATAATCATACAGAAGTATGTTTTTCTTGGTACAAGGGTCATTCTGACACTGTTTTAGAGTCACAGTAGGCCTTTGCTTTGCTTATACTGTCTGTCAATGCGTATCTATTCTCCCAGTCTTTCAGTGTTAACTGACTGTGTGGTATTTTTGCTGTTTCTCATATCCACCATTTTTTGCACCATCTTTATGTAAAGTGCTCACCACATTAGTCAAAGCTCCGTTTTGAGGATTTACACTATTCTTGTTTCAAAATGGCAACCTCTGACAATGGTTCACCATGTTTTATGGTACAGAGTTCCTTCAGAGAGTGAGAGGATTCAGGTCAGGCAGAGCTTGCAGTGAGCCGAGATCACGCCATTGCACTCCAGCCTGGGCAACAAGAGTAAAACTTGGCCTCAAAAAAAAAAAAAAAAAAAAAAAAATTCTTATTTTCCTACTTAACCCTTTTTGTTTTAGCATCTTTCCTGACCCAAGCAGAGGACACACCTTCTCAAAATCATTAAGGCTCTGCCTCTCTTTATGGCAGAAGGGGAGGAAGACAGCGGTTGTTGGAAATTCAAGTGGTGGTCCTGGGAATCATGGAATCCCTTAGATGAATGCCACTGTATTTAAAAGTTAAAACATCTTTTCAAATTATCAGATATCTGTTTTCTCATGGGACAGTGTGATATTTGCACAGTCTTTCTAGGAAAGAAATTGATAAAATCTACACATGTAGTATTTGCGGAATAAGAATGCTTTGCTATTAACATGCTGCAGGGTGAGCCCACGTGGTATATAGGTCTGTGTTCTTTCTCTCTGGGGGACTGGCCAGCTGGCCATGAGAGTATTGTTGGTGCCACAGTTTTAGAACTTTCTCTGCAGCGGTGGTAGTGAGGTGCATGAAGGGTTATCAAAGCGAGTTGTAGGTATAGCTGTGACCCTGCAGTGGTGTAGTTGTCTAGCTAGATGAATGCCACAGAAAGCGTGGCCGAAGCACTATTCATCCATAGCAGAAACCAAATTTTTCTCTACCCCATTTCTTCCCTCGCTGCATTCAGAACAACACTTGGAATCAGTTTCAAATTGTCAACTTCCAATTTTGTTTTCTAAATTTGTTGTGGATAGGTAACAAGGATTTTAAAAAATCTCAAAGGATCTTCACTTCTTTCAGGGCATATTTCCTTCTTGCAGGTTTACACATGTGCCCAAGGGCCCTCAAATATTTAAAAAATACATTTCGAGTTTCTTAAATGGTATTTTTCCTTTGATGGAGCTGCTTAAATCTTCACTCTACCAACTCCTTAAAAATACAGGAGTCTTCCCTTTTCCACGGCTTCACTTTCCACAGTTGCGGTTACCCGTGCTCAACTGCAGTCTGAACATATTTAATGGAAAATTCCAGAAATACACAATCCATCAGTTTTACAGGGTGCACCATGCTGAGTAGTGTGATGAAATCTCATGCTGTCCTGCGCTGTCCACCTGGGACGTAAATCATTTCTTTGCCTGGCATATCCATACCACCCGCCAGTTGGTAACTTAGCAGTCCTCTGGTTATCAAGTTGACTGCCCTGGTATCACAGTGCTTCTGTTCAAATCACTCTTATTTTACTTACTAATGGCTTCAAAAGTCAAGAGTAGTGATGCAGGCAGTTCGAGTATGCCAAGGAAAAGCCCTAACGTACATCGTTTAAGTGAAAAGGTGAACGTTCCTCACTTAATAAGGAGAAATAAAATCACACACTGAGGTTGCTGAGATCTACGGTAAGAATAAATCTTCTATCTGTGAAATTGCAAAGGAAAAAGAAGTCACATAACTTTATCACTATGGCCTGTGCTTTCGACGCCCATTATTAATTCAGCAGAGCTTCAAAATTAAAACAAATAGACATTAATTAAAAATGACTCAATGGTTTAAAAATATATGACTTGCCATTTCAACTATCTAAAATTAACATCTAGACCATTACACTCGGGGAGCAATTATGAATGTTTAAGTGTGGAGTCCACACAGAGGCAGCATGGACTTATTTTTAAATCACCTTAATTGTTGCCAGTAAAACAAAGTGAGGGGAGAAGACATTTATCTTCCACGCACAGAGTAATTCTAGCGTTCTGTGCCACTCTTCACGAAGCAAACAATTCTAGCTTCTTATTAGTTCCAGAGAAACTACCCAACCCCCCTACAGAACTACACAGTCACATAGTAAAGAAAGCTGATAGTGTTGGTGATATCCTAGGTGATATCATGTGACTGGTCTGGGCAAACGTCGTCATGGGAAATGGAGGGAAATGGAGAAATTTCAGTTATTGAGAAAAAGCATAAGGAAATGGACGTGTTTAACAGTGTTGAAGGCATTTCCAGGCTTGTCTTTGTCTCCGGATCCTGTTTTTTTCTCTGTTTATGTATTACTGTGGAAACTGGAGGACATGGAAACCAGTGATTTAATTTGCTTCGTATAATGCAGTTCTATAAAGAATGTATAAAAACTTTAAATTCAGTATTTTTTTTATATAAAATAGAATGTGGAAATAGAAACTGGTAGGGGAAGCAAAAGAAAACTCAGATGATGGAAAGTAAGCTAGAAGTCAAAAGGAGAGGAGACAAGAAAAAGATGATTCACAAAAGAAGATATAACATTTAAACTTAATCATGAGAAATCCAATACATTCAAATTACATACTATTCATAACTTTACTAACATTTATTTAGAGCTTAGCTAATATCTAACACCATTCTGTGACTTCCTATGGATTCACCGAGTACCAACTATGGCCCTCTGAGGTAACTGCAGTTATTATTCTTATTGCCAATATTTAATAAAGGAAGGTAATACACCTAGTTGGAGAGAGCTTGCTGCATTTGTAATTGATAATGGAAAGTAGAACAAATATTTTGGAAAGCACTTTGCTAACAGGCCCAGAGGAACTTAAGAATGATTGACCCACTAATTTGCAATTAAATCAACTCGCCTAAGGAAGCAATCTTGTATATAATAAAGTCTCCATAATTTGAAAATGTTTAAATTAACACACCATAACAGCAAGTCAGAACGTTATGCAGGCTTAAAAAAACCATGGCATTTAAGAATAGTGCAAAGTTGTGAAAATGAGTGCGGTGGGATAACTGAAAATGGGAAATACATATAACTATAGAAAAAAAAGCAGAAAAGAAATACAGCAGGGTATTTCTTCCCACACAGTTAAATATAGTGAATTTTAAGCCTTTCAGAATTGCTATAGTTTCCACCATTAAACAAAGAAAAATTAGGTGGTATAGACTGAATGCCTGAGTGGCCTCTAACGGTCATACTTCCCCTGTATGCAAACCTTTCCCTAATTCTGTCCCACACTTATTCTGGACTTACATAACTTGCTTTAGCCAATGGATCACAAGCAGTTTGAAAGCAAGCAGCGGTATGAAAAATGTTAGTGCATTTCTGTGCTCTTGTATGTTTTTCTGGGTTCACCATGAGAATACTCCACGATAGAGAGGTGTCAAAGAAATGTGGAGTGTTCCTTTATCCCAGTCAAGGCCATCCTAGATCGGCTAGCTTCCAGCCCACAGTGCAGCTAACAGACATCAGACACATGAGCGAACTCATCACGCAAGCCTGGCCCAGATCAGCAGAACTGCCAGCTGACTCCCAGCCACATGAAAATTAACAAATGACTGCTATTTATGCCACTAAGACAATGTAGGGTCTTTTTTATGTAGAAAGAAGCAACTTATATAGGAAGGAATTGCATTTCAGTGCTTTACTGAGTAGCAAATCCAGGTTTAGAAGCATTTCTCAACAAATACATATACAAGATATTCCATTATTAATTTTTTTTCAAAGAAACTCTCGTTATATATGTTACAAGGTAATCTGGCTTTATATCTTCTATTAATTGGCTACCTTTACTATCTCTCTCTAACCACTGTATTTATGATTCGATTCTTTTCAAGGCACCCTCAGCTTTCTCTAATAACCTGGGCTGAATGTTATCTAGTGAGCTTCATGAAATTCTCCTTGCTCCCCAAACCCTTAAAATTCATGAGGAGAGCTGATTCTACTTAGCCTTTCCCCTGCTTGCTACTACATGTTATGAGCTGACTTTGTTTACTTTTCATCTGAAGAGCAGTGGGACTTTGGCCACACAGACTCTGGCTATTTCTTCTTTAACTTGAGCCATCACTCTCTGACCCACTGTCACACTCTAGTGAGCTGATAACTGCATTTCAGGCAAATCTTGTTCCTATAACTGACATTCTCCTTGACCCACTGTTACTGCTCCTGCCCATCTCTATGCCTCTCCACCCTCCCTGGGTCTGGAGCTCCATTCTACCCTCTTTCATGCTAGTCCCTAAAGGGCGCTCACTCTAGTTTCTGCCTCACGTTCTTTACTTCTATTTGACTCCCACAGTCTTGGTCAACCACCCACTCCAATATTCCATACCATACCATGCATTTATCTGCCACACACTTACAAAGTATTCATGAGATGGGCAGTTTTATGGGCTTTGTGTATGAGCCTGAATAGTGAATATCTCCCGATTAAAAAAAAAAAAAAAAGCAAAAGTCCAAACCTCTGATTCGAGCAGAAATAGAGGCATAAGCACATAATTTGGAAGCAATATATTAGTACTGGTCAAATCAAAGACATTTATAAAATTCTACTGTCATCTTTCATCTCTGTTTTTCACCTTTCCCTTCACATTGACCGTGTGTGTGTGTGTGTGTGTGTGTGTTTGTGGTGGGAGGCTACTCTGATTGCAAGACAGAGAACGAATTATCGTGTTGCATTTTAGAGTGTGCGAAGCTACCTGGTCTTGGGCTGAGACGGATGTGCTGGTTGAAGCAAGGTCATTTACAGACAGACGGGGCGGCAGTGAGAAGCATATATCATGAAGCCTAATCAGCTATGGCAATAATTAATCATTGCCCAGTTACGTGAAGAGAGAATGGGGTCAGCAAGGACATCTAGGTGTGTTGAAGGAAGCACACCGGTGTTTTTTTTTTGTTTTTTTTTTTTTTTACTGAAGAGTACAGCAAGAGTGATCCATCCTCCTGGCTCTGCCATCTGAGTTTCCATAAGCTAGCTTGTGCTGCTGGGTCTATGAGCTATTTTTTTCTAGGATAGGTCAATTTGCATCTACTTGGAGGGAAAAATTGCCCAAGTCAAATAAATTCCCTCAATGGCACTCTTCAGAGCAAGCCCATTAGGTGCCCTGGGTCTAAGGGTGAATAAAGCTCATTATGACCTTTCCAAAATTCACTTTTATAGTTGAATAACTGTGGTTCTTACCACTTCATCAAGAAGCAGGGAATTTCCAAATGGTCCAGATTGTTCCCTTTAGATCAATTCACTCAATGGATTATGTACATGTGTGCACGCAGACACATCCTAAGCCAAATTGACTCCGTGAGAGTGTGGTTTGGCCTTATCCCACAGAATTTTATTTGCCTATGGACAGATGACTGCTTTCATACAGACTTTTTGTGCTTGGTGTATCCCCAGTGCTTTGGAAAAATGTTGGAAAGTATCTCACTATGCAGAACTATTGTTTCTAGTGTTAACATAGTATCCATCTTGACCACAGTTCTCAAAAGTTAGTTATTAAATTAAGTGAGAAGTAGAAATGTCATATATGACCATCTTAGGTGAGCAGATGCACAAATTAAGATAACTTTAAAAAATATGCACGATAGTTGTATGAACAGGATATACTGCTCTAGTTATCCAAGGGTGGTCTCCAGGTAGTAGCATCGGAATCACCAAGGAACTTGTGAAAAATGCACGTTCCCAGTTCCTAGACCTACCCACAGAACCAAAAGCGCTGGGAGCAGGGCCCCACAAACTGGTTTTACAAGCTCTTCTGTGATGCACACTCAAGTTTGAATCTCCCTAATTTGAGTGATTCGAATGTCTTTGCAATACAGTTGCAAAATTATTTACTCTAAGTTTCTTTACTTTTCCAAACAAATGGAGAATGTGTAACTGACTAAAACTGTATTAAAAATGTAAAAAAAAAAAAAAGTCCCAATTCCTCAAAAAACCATATGATTATCTCAATAGCCACACAAAGGCCACTGATACAATTTAAAATCCCTTCATATTAAAAACCCTCAATAAACTAGGCACTGAGGGAGCATACTTCAAAATAATAAGAGCCATCTATTACAAACCCACAGCCAACATCATACTGAATGGGCAAAAACTGGAATCATTCTCCTTTAAAACTGGCACAAGACAAGGGTGCCCTCTACCACGACATCTACTCAGTATAATATTGGATGTCAGGGTCAGAGGAATCAGACAAGAGAAAGAAATAAAAGGCCTCCAAATAGAAAGAGAGAAAGCCAAACTCTTCCTATTCACAGAAGATATGATTCTGTATCTAGAAAATCCCACAGTCCTGGCCCAAAATCTCCTTAAGCTAATAAACAACTTCAGCAAAGTTTCAGAATGCAAAATTAATGTAGAAAAATCACTAGCATTTTTATACACCAACAACAGCCAAGCTGAGAGCCAATTCAGGAACGCAATCTCATTCACAATTGCCACAAAAATAAAATACCTACGAATACAGCTAACCCAAGGATGAAGGATCTCTACAGTGAGAATTATAAAACACTGCTCAAAGAAGAAAGAGATGACACAAACAAATGGAAAAACATTCCACGCTCGTGGATAGAAATAATATCATTAAAATGGCCATACTGCCCTGAGCAATTTACAGATTCAATGCTATTCCTATCAAACTACCAATAACATTATTCACAGAACTAGAAAAACTATTTTAAAATTCATATGGAACCAAAAAACAGCCCCAATAGCCAAAGCAATCCTAAGCAAAAAGAAGAAAGCTGGAGGCATCCTGTTACCCAACTCTAAACTATACTACAGGGCTACAGTAAACAAAACTATATGGTACTGGACAAAAACAGAAACATAGACCAATGGAACAGAATAGAGAGCCCCAAAATAAAGCCATACAACTATGAACATCTGATCTTCAACAAAGCTGGCAAAAGCAAGCAATGGGGAAATGATTCCCTATTCAACAAATGGTCCTGGGATAACTGGCTACCCATAGGCAGAAGATTAGATCCTTTTCCTTACACCATGTACAAAATCAATTCAAGATGAATTAACGACTTAACTGTGAAAACAAACTATAAAAATCCTAGATGATAACCTAGGAAATACCATTCTGGACAGAGGAACCAGCAAAGATTTCATGATGAAGGTGCCAAAAGCAACTTCAACAAAAGCAAGAATGGGCAAATGGGATTGAATTAAACTTAAGACCTTCTACACAGCAAAATAAACTACCAACAGAATAAACAACCAACCTATAGAATAGGAGAAAATATTTTCAAACTATGCATCTGACAAAGGTCTAATAGCCAGAATCTATAAGGAACTTTAACAAATTTACAAGCAAAAAACAAACGACCCCATAAAAAAGTGGGCAACAGACATAAACAGGCACTTTTCAAAAGACATATATGCAGCCAACAAGCATATGAAAAAATGCTGTACATTATTAATCATTAGAGAAATGCAAATGAAAACCACAATGAGATACCATATGACACCTGTCAGAATGGGTGGTATTAAAAAAACATAACAGATGACGGTGAGGTTGCAGAGAAAGGGGAATGCTTATATACTGCTGGTGGGAGTGCAAATTAGTTTGGCCACTGTGGAAAGCAGTGTGGTGGTTCCAGGAAGAACTAAAAACAGAATTATTATTCAACCCAGCAAATTCATTATTGGGTATATAGCCAAAGGAATATAAATCATTCTACCATAAAGACACATGCATGTGTACGTTCATTGCAGCACTATTCACAATAGCAAAGACATGGAATCAACCTAAATGCCCATCAATGGTAGACTAGATAAAAAAAAAATGTGGTACATAAACATCATGGGAATACTATGCAGCCATAAAAAGAATGAGATAATGTGCTTTGAAGCAACATGGCTGGAGCTGGAGACCGTTATCCTTAGCAAACTAATGCAGGAACGGAAAACCAAGTACCACAATGTTGTCACTTATAAATGGGTGTCAAATGATGAGAACACATGGACACATACAGGGGAACAATATACACTGGGGCCTATGATAGGGTGGAAGGTGAAAGGAGGGTAAGCATCAGAGAAAATACCTGTCGAGTACTATGCTTAGCACCTGGGTGATGAAATAATCTGTACAACAAACCCCTATGACAGCAGTTCATGTATATAACAAACCTGTAGGGGGGAAAAAGCTTACAGATATTTTTAAAAACTGTCCCAATTCCCAAATCCCATTATCCATGACTTATTTAAGTATATGAAGGTGTTTAACATCTCAACAAAATTTACAACGAGTTTTATAAGATACATTGGGTCAACTGGAAATATTTCCAATTGGTTTAGATTGGTTTTTAGATAATGTTATGAAACTATTGTTAATCTAATTTGTGATATAGCATTGCAGATGCAGAGATGTGCTGGAGCACACTTACAGGAAAGTATTATTACTATAAATACACTCAAGTCGTTACATGCAAAGCTGTGAACTTCAAACATGATATTAACACATGTTAATGGCTTTAATTAAGGTGAGACATAACAAATTATTCCATGTAAGTAATATAAATCAGAGTAAAAACTTAAAGATTCTGAAGTTTAAGAATGTCACTTAAAAATTTAAGAATATAAATAAATGTATTGCTAATATTCAGGTTTTAAGTATGTGCCTAACAATAATCATTAATGTTTATCTGTTAGATGTTATTCTGCATGTCATCTCAGAACCTGTCCCTCTTTTTTATCTCTAGGACATATATTTGTTGCACCCCTGGCTGAACACATGGTCAAAGTGAGATATAGAGAGATAATTAACTTGTTAAAAATCTTTCAGCCAATAAGAGGTCCCATCAGGTTTTATCATAAATTATCTTAACAATAAACATTTGTCCTAAATATTTTTCTTAGTTACAGCTATGTTTTGAGATTTCAGAACAAAATTTCTAGGGAACAGATTCTTTCCATCTAACATGCATTTAAAAAAGGGGCTCATCAGAAACAGCTGCCCCTTTGGTCTAAATGCAGTGCTGTTGTCAAGAGTCATTTTGGACACACGAAAATATGCCTACACATATAGCTTACTTAATTGGGGTTGGTGGTAGGGGTGGGATTGCAGGCAACTAGCAAAACAAGGTCCTTAGGGATATGTAGTCTAAAACATTCCTGGGGAACAGATAGATGTCAAGGCCCAGAATCTGGAGAAAATTATCATCAGCAAAACGCTACCATTTTTGTAAAGGGACACAAAGTCAATTAGAAAACACTAAGAGGCTGGGCGTGGTGGCTCACGCCTGTAATCCCAGCATTTTAGGAGGCTGACGTAGGTGGATAACCTGAGGTCAGGAGTTCGAGACTAGCCTGGTCAACATGGCAAAACCCCATCTCTACTAAAAATACAAAAAATTAGCTGAGCTTGGGAGGGTGAGGCAGCAGAATTGCTTGAACCCGGGAGGTGGAAGTTGCAGTGAGCCAAGATCGCGTCACTACACTCCAGCCTAGGTGACAGAACAAGACCCCATCTCAAAAAAAAAAAAGAAAAAAAAAGAAAAAAATTAAGAAGAGTGAAATGTAAAGCCTTTACCATGGCCTCCGAGGCCCTACAACAGCTGGCCCCTTCCTTTCTCCTGGACTCCTTTTAATCTCTGTCCCTCTATCTGCCCAGCTCCTATCAACTCCCAGGCAGACAATGCACCTGCATTAGGGCCTTTGCACATGCTCTCCCCTCTAGATGCCCACAGATTTTCTGCTTCACTTATGCATCTGCTCAGCTCTAATCCCTCAGAAAGTCCTTCACTGGTGACAGAAGCTAGACAATCATCCCTACGTTTCTTTATTCTTCACCCTGCTTTAGTTCTTTTCTATGTTCATCTCGCCACCTCACACTGTGTGACATGTTTAGCTGACCATGTGTTGTGTTTTTCTTCCGTAAGAATATAAGTTACAACATGAGAAAAGGAACTTGTCTTTATTTTCCTCTGTATCAAGAAAAGTGAAGTGATGAACATAAATATTTGTTGAATGAATGCATAGACTAAGTCAATCAACCTATGAATGAATGTTGCTTATGTGGTACGGACACTTCACTGGCCCTCCACTCAATGGTCAGAAAGCCAGGAGTCCAGAGCAAAGTCTGGGTTCATTTTCTTATCTTCCAAATATGTTCCTTTTTCTTGGTCGGCAAGCTGCCACCCTCTCAAACATCTGCAGCCGTCAACCTTGGAGTAGCATTCCCCTCTCTTTCTCCTTCACTCCATTTACAAAGTCCCACCAATTCTGCTTCTTAAAGTAGCACCTCATCTTTATTCCCACTGCTATGGGTACCTTTCAGCTACTGTATTTGTCTATTGCTCAGCTTCCTGTTTCTCTAACAGATTGAATTTGTTAGATTAAATGTCATTTAATTAATAGACAAGGTAAATTATCCAAAAATAATTGCCTGGAGGGAGACTTTTCTCCAATAAATAGGCAGTTATTTTCTCTGTAATTTGCTAGGTAGCAGAAAAATTTTCTGTCAGTGAAGACAGAAAGGGGAATAAAATGAATCATATATTTCTTAATTAGTCAATAAAAGGAAGGATTCCATTTTATAAATAAACTTTTTCTGGTGCTAAATTACAAAAATCCTTACATGAGGGTGATTAAACTACACCATAGACAATGTTTTGTACAAGAGCTTTAACAGAAAGGGCAAAAGCATGTTCATATGGCTGCTTCCTTAATCAACCTTCTGCAGCCAAGCCTCATATATGGCATTTGTTTAGGATAAATAGGAGAATGGGTTCCAATAAACAAATATGCTTGTACAATTATATCAAGAGGGCAACTTAGATGAAATAATCATTCTCAAAGTATGAATCTTTTTATCCAACTAATACTTCATATATGATGACTGTCATGGGTTGAATGGTATTCCCCCAAAAATGCATGTCTACCCACAACCTCAGAATGTCACATTGTTTGAAAATAGAGTCTTTGCAGATATAATTAGTTAAGATAAAGTGATACTCAGGTTGGGTCCTGGATTTGACATGACTGATATCTTCATATGAAGAGGGAAATATGGGGACACACACACACACTCACATACAGAATGCTATGTGAAGACAGAGGCAAAGATTGGAGTGATGCAGCTACAAGCTAAGGAACACCAAGGTTTGTTGGCAACCACTGGAAGTTAGAGGAGAAGCATGGGACAGATTCTCTGTCAGAAGCTTTAAAAGGAACTAACCTGCTAACCAACCAGGATTTTACAGTCCAGCCTCCACAACTGTGAAAAAATGAATTTCTTTTAAGTCATACAGGTTGTGATCATTTATTGTAGCAGCCCTCACAAATGAATACAATAAACAAAGCAAAAAAATTCAGAGGACTTACAGGAATAACTAACTCCCACCTTCTAGGTCTCCAGCCAATATAATCTTTATCACTCTGTTTCTAGTTATTCTAAATAATATGCAGTCATTCTAAATAATATGCTTTCTCGTATACTTGGGGCAGCCAACTAGGTAAGATTAAACAATTAGCACTCCTATCCTTTCCTCTACATCTCCTCTCCTATTTTTGCATTTTCTATTAGGCAAAGTCTACTTTTGTGGTTGATAATATTCCAAAATTGATAATATTCGTATCTTATCCTGTAACCCTAATTTGCCTTCCGTGCTTTGTCTATTAGCAGATTCTAGACATTATAAATCAACAAATATTATTTACATAGTTAGTACTATGTAAATATTGTTTAAGACAAGCTAAAATGTTTGTATTTATTTTTCATCTCAAAGAATCCAATTTCTGACTCTTGCACCATTTACAATAGAGTGCTCCTAAGATCTAGATCAAAGAGATTCTCTTTTCATCAGTTTTTAAAATTCTTAATATATTTTATTAGTTTTATATGGACAATGTTGTACTGAGGTAGGAGGTGGAATTTGACTCCAGACTCAGGCTTGACTCTGGAGGTGGACGTCAGGCACTGGACCAAATTGAGGACTAGCTAAAACATAGACAAGGTTGAAGCACCTTGCCATAAGACACGCCCACCAGGGTGCCATGCCAGTTTACCATCGTCATGGCAACACCCGAAGTTACTGCCCCTTTCCATGGCAATGACTCAATAACCTAGAAGTTACCACCCCTTTCCTAGAAATTTCTGCATAATCATCTCTTAATTTGCATATAATTAAAAGTGAGTATAAATACAACTGAAGAACTGCCTCTGAGCTGCCACCCTGGCCGCACTGCCTATGCAGTCGCTCTGCTTTGCAAGGAGTGGTATCTCTGCTGCTGCTGTACACCATCGCTTCAATGAATGTTGCTGTCTAACACCAGCAATTTGCCTTTGAATTCTTTCCTGGGTGAAGCCAAGAATCCTCAGGGCCAAGCTCCAATTCTGAGGCTTGCCTGCCCTGCATCATTACTTATCTATTTTTTTTCCAGAAATTCTAATTGACCTTTTGTTTCTGAAGACAAACAAATATATACCTTATTTGCAAAAGCACTCTGATCCCTCCATTTTTCACTCCTGCCATCTATTGAAAACAGTACATTCCATTGTTCTCAAACTCACTCTTTTTACTCTCCTCTGCTTTCCGGTTTGTTTATATTTAGGTGGATGTCTTCTTGGAATCTCCATTTAGCAACACCCCAGACTAGCTTCACTCTTTCTTATGATAGCCTTACCTTGTGTGTGTGTGTCTTACGGTTAGAAAAAAGTCAATTTTCTGAGTCCTTGTGTGTCTGAAAATATCTTTGTCTATCACACTTTGTCAGCTGGGTATGGCATTCTATGATGAAAACAATTTTACTTGAGAACATTAAGGAATTAATTCTGTTGTCTTTTAATAGCCAGCGCTGATAATGGTGAGTCTGATGCAACTGATTCTCATTTCCTTGTAGGCGTCCTCATTTTCCTTTAACAACTTTTTTTAGCATCTTCTCTTTTGCTCTGAACTATGACAAGATTGTGTCAATGCAGGGATTTTTTTTTCATACTTAGTAGGCCCTTTTGATCTGAATATTAATGTCTCTTTTCAGCCTCATAAATTTTTCTGTGTTAATTTTTATTACCTTTACATCCTCATTGTCTTCAGTCTATCTTTCCAGAAATCCTATTAGTGGAAATAGGAACCATTTGAAATGATTTTCTCTTTCTCTCATCTTTTCTTTCATATTGTCTTGTTCTCTTGTAGTTTTACATACTGAGAGTCATCCTTTGCTTTGTATAGAGTTTTTTAAATTGATATTTGTTCATTTTCTTTCTTAGATGACATGTTTAATTTGCAGGCATTTTTTTTTTGTCAGTTATAATCCCCTGGGGTTTTAATTTTCTAGTGAAATAACTTAAGTGGTTCAAATGATCTAATTAATTAAACAACCTTCCAGAATTATCACTAATAAGCCATAAAACATTCCCAAACTGTATACTACAGAAGTCTTGCAGTGTACAGCTAATAGGTACCTTCATGTAAAAGCGCTTGGAGCTTAAATAAGCTTCAGAAAGAGCTGCATGTTGTCTACCACTCTTGATGACTTAGCTGCTGCGTAAAGGTTCCAAGAAGTGCTACTCCAAAAATCTAGTTAAATTTGTTTAATTCAATATTTTTAACACTTAATTATGAAACTTTTTCCTGCATATATTTTTTATCATCTTCTATGGCATATCTGTTTTGGGCATGTGAGATCCAAGTCAACTAGCATGACCCCTGACCAAGAGAAGCTGCACAAAACTGTCTGAGCCCCACACCTCGAGTTGAGTCTGCCTCTGGAGTCAAATTCCCCCTCCTATCTCAGCACAACATTGTCCATATGTAAAGCCAACCAAATATTATGAATTTTAAAAACTGGTGAAATGAAAAGAGAATCTCTTTGATCTAGATCTTAGGAGCACCCTATTGTAAATGGTGCAAGAGTCAGAGGATACACAAATATATGCATATATATACATACATATACACACACATACGCATACATATATATACGCATATACACATATATATATATATGGCTAGATGTTCCTGATAGTTTACTTCTGATGCTTTTTAAAGACACATCACTTATAATAAAAGCATTAGGAACACATATGAAGGTCAGATGGGCCAAATAATTGGGTTCCTAGAATCTGAGCAAATGACTCAATGAGATGTAATTCAAAACAATTATCTCCAATATCATTATCTTAGCTTTATTTTCTCCATGGCATTGGCAACAGTCAGTTAAGAATTGAACTCTGTGACAAGTGCCTGAAGTCCTAATTCCTTACCATATTGATTATAGAAAGTCCTTAAAAATCAGATGAGCTACTGGCTAGGCCAGCCTTCTGCTATTCCCATTAAGGACTCCGACTTTGTGCTCGGTAGACAAAAACTATCTGCTCCATTTTAAAACAGAGGAGAGCTGTGAAGTGCACATGCACAGAACCTGTTTTTAATCACATTTCAGAAATGTAGTTTATTAAACATTTAGGGGAAACATGCTTAATTTTTCCCTAATATATACATATAGGGCTATACACTTCCTTTAAGCCTGGTTATAATTGCATTTCTTAGGGTTTTCAAAACAATCTTAATGAGGTAAAATTGAGATACACTAAAATGCACATCAAGTACACAATCTGCTAACTTTGAATTATATTTATACTCATGGGACTATCACCACAATCAAAATAATGAACTTATCTATATTCTCATTTGTGTTTTTATTCTTTTAATTCCTTCCTAGTAAAACTTCCCACCTTAACTCCCCATACCTCCATCCTTGGGTAAATTGATCTGATTTCTGTAATTATAATTTGCATTTTCTAGAACTTTTCATAAATGAAATTATAGAGTATGTACTCTTTTCTTGGTGGGGGATGGCTTCCATCTTCTTTTGCTCAACACAATTATTTTGAGATTCTTCCATATCATTGCATGCATCAGTAGTTAATTCCTTTTATGGCTGAGTAGAGTGCCATTGTATGAACATACCAAATTTTGTTTATTCATTGACCAGTTGATAGACATCTGGGCTATTTCTAGTTAAAACTACTTTGAACATTTATGTACAAGTATTTGTATGGACATATGCTTTTATTTTGGGGGGGTAAATACATAAAATTGGAATGCCTAGGTTATTGGTAGGTGCATATTTACCCTTTTAAGATGGTGCCCGTTTTCCAAAGTGGCTGCACCATTTTACATTACTACCATCAGAATATGAGAGTTTCAGTTGCTCCATATCCTCACCAATGCTTAACATGAAGTCTTTTTAAATCTAGATATTCTAATAGGTGTATTGTTTTATCTAGTGATTTTACTTTGTATTTTCCTAAAAACTAATGACATCTGTATCAGTTTTATTCCTAAGTACTGTGAATTTTGATATTAAAATACTTCTATTTATTTATTTTTGAGACACAGTCTTGCTCTGTCGCTCAGGCTGGGGTAGAGTGGCACCATCTCAGCTCACTGCAAGCTCCGCCTCCTGGGTTGATGCCATTCTCCTGCCTCAGCCTCCCGAGTAGCTGGGACTACAGGTGCCCACCACCACGCCCAGCTACGTTTTTGTATTTTTAGTAGAGACGGGGTTTCACCGTGTTAGTCAGGATGATCTCAATCTCCCGCCTCAGCCTCCCAAAGTGCTAGGATTACAGGTGTGAGCCACCGCGCCCAGCCCAATATTTTTAATATAAATTGTTAGTGCCTAGTAAGTAGAAATGTACTTTTTGTTTATTGATTTTTTAGATCAACTTTGCTAAACTTAAAGTTTTAGGAGATTTTTTATGGATTTCGTGACATGTTCTATATAGATATGTACATTTTGGAATAATGTGTAGTATGCTGTATTTGGTGTAATGTTCTATAAGTGTCAATTAGGTCAAGTAGGTTAATAATGTTCAGGTCTTCTATGTCCTTCTTGAATTTCTATGTACTTTGTCTACCAATTTTTGAAAGAGAAGTATTTAAATATTTGACTAGAATATGTGGGTTTGTCTATTTCCCTTGTAGTTCTATTAGTTTTATCTCCTTGTATTATAAAGCTCTGCTATTAGTTGAATTAAGGTTTAGGATCATGTGCTCTTGGTGAATTTTTTATTATGACTGCTTTATCATTATGACCCTCTGTCTCTAGGTATATACTTTCTGTAAAATCTACTTTGTCTGATGTTTTTTCATACTTTTAAATTATTTATATTTAATGTGGGTTTCTTGCAGCCACCCTAAATTAGAGTATTATTGATTTTTGTCCCATCTGAAAATCTCTGTCTTCAATGATTTAACTGTTAACATGCAATGTGATTATTGTGGTTGGGTTTAAATCCGCCATCTTGCTTTTTTTTTATGTAAGTCTTACCCTGGTAACTGCTTATTTTTCATTCTTTTTGTGACTTCTTTTGGATTGATTGCGTATTTCTTCCTTTCATGTTATATCCATTGTTTGTTAATTAATCATTATTTGCCTTGTTATTTTAGGGGTTGCTTAGGGTAAGTAATGTGTATCTTTAAGTTATCTTGAACTACTCCAGTGATATTATACTTTTTTGAATATTATTGAGGCATATGATAGCTATACCAGTTTAGAGATAAGGAAAACTGAAACTTAGAGAAGTGAGGTGACTTGTCCATGGCCAGAAACCCTGGTTAGGGGCTAAAATAGGAATTCTAGTTTACTCACTTCAGACCTGGTGTTTTTCCCACAGTGCAATGCTACGATGAGAACCAGGGTACTTTCTGTGGAGAATACCAAGTCACCACAGTTACGAATTATACTTATAATCAACAGTGGGGAAAGAGCTGAGATTTTTGTTTTTCTTGTTTAGGAAAATGTAAGCTTGAAACATCCAATAGAAAATCCCCAAAACTTCCCTGAAGACCACTTGGGTAAACATCACATATGGGAATCAATCAGGTCCACAGCGAAAGATGAATCTGTGAGCCAGCATTTCAGTCAAACCCCTGGAGCAGAATTTGGATTCCTTTGGCTCTTCGCATTAGTCACTCCAGGAGAGCAATTCATATCCCATAAATCACATTCAGACTGTGACTTGTAGGGTTGTCTGAAACTGTATTTACTCATCTTATTCCATGTGCCAGAATTAAAGAAAATCTGAGACCGTCAGTGTGATAGGTATGTCTATCTGGGCCTGCTTATGTAAATATTGAATGCAAGATGCATACATTTGTAACATGAGGATTGCACAATTGATCTGGTAATATGCTCAATTTGAGCAAACCAGATTATTTAGTTCCCTGTGTCATCACAGGAATAAAGAAATGTGTCTATCAATAATATAAAGGAATATGTCAATGTTAGTTTTAAACACAAGTATGGCATAAATACAAACCAATGTTGTTAAGATTCAAAATAAATGTTTGAATTACCACAATTCTCTTAGATACATTGTCCTTTTCACAACTGCGTTTATGTCCAGCTTTATTCCCAGGGTTATATATTTGTATAAGATTAAAATAGAATGTTCTTCTAGGTATTTACATGCTATCATTTTTTCTCATTCTTATCCATGAGCTTTAAATAGTAGATACTCAATCTCTAAACCTATGAAACATAATAAGTGTAATCACTTGTTATAACTAGTCTGATTCCTGTTTTTCTCTGAAGAAAACCAACAGAATTCTTAGGCTGAAACAAAGTTTGTCAGACCTAGAATCAGATCAACTTACTCATTTTTCCAGAATCTGTTTTTATGGACTATTGATGCCAGAATACTTGAATTTCTTTCCTCTATTTAGAAGAATGTTATATAAAATAGCTTCAAATATAGCATTTTGACTATATAATCAGAATTGTCACACTTAACTTGTTAAGGCACTTGACAAAATTCACTCAGCTTCTCCTAGCAGTTTACGATGTCCTGGGAGAAAGAAAAAGGAATAATCATTGTTCACTAGTGTTTCCTATAAATGCACAAGAATGGCTGCATGTGTGTAGGCAAGTAATCATCACAAAAATAATCCACTGAAGACAATAGTAAGAAGAGATTCTGCGCTCAGTGCACATGAAAGGAAAGTGGAAAAAGGTGAACAGTGAAAACAAGAGGAGAGAAAAACAAGGCCACTTTTTCTGTCCAATCACTTTTCCTGTATAGCTATGCAACTTTTTAGCCTACTTGCAGTTCTTTACAGCCTTTCCTATACGGTTTAATAAAAACAAGAAATATCTCCAGCATGTAGTTGTCTATGGAGATAGATGTTTACCTGGCAGTCACTCTGATTTCTTCAAAAGAGACATTTTCTTAGTGCTCTTTTGCATTTCAGTTTCAGCAAATTGCCTTATTTCATGTGGTGGCTATTTGCTGTATGAGACCTGATGATAACATGACGACATGTTTTTCCCCTGCATGTCCACTGAAAGCAAATACGACGATGAGTCCCATCCTGGGGAAAGGCTTTGACTTCATTCCCTAAAATATGCTTTGCACAGGCTGATCATTTGGGTGAATGATGACACAAAAATTCCATGAAAATTAAATGTTTGCTCATGGAAAGTGAGAATGGAGAGTGAAATTTTATAAAGGATTTTAGCAAAAAATTGGTTTTGATTAATGAGATGTTAATGCATTCATTTATTCAAAAATATTTCTGAATGCCTTTCACGTTCTAGGTACTGTATTTGGTTACAAGTAAGTGAATAAAGTACATATAACCACTTACTTGAGCTCAAAATTAAACCTAGCAGTCAGTTAATAAACAAGTAAATAATACAAATTTAAAATTTATATTATAGTACAATTATATTTAATGAGGTTTTTTTTGACAGGGTCTTGCTCTGTCTCTCAGGCTGCAGTGCAGTGTTGCAATCACAGTTCATTGCAGCCTTGAGCTCCCCAGCTCAAGCAATCCTCCCACCTCAGCCTCCCACGTAGCTGGGACCATAGGCATGTACCACTAGGCCTGGCTACTTTTTCTTTTTTGTAGAGATGGGGTCTAGCTATCTTGCTCAGGGGCTGGGGTCAAACTTCTGTCCTCTAGCAATTCTCCCGACTCAGCCTTCCAAAGTGCTGTGATTATAGTCATAAACCACTGCACAGGGCTCTTTAACAAGTGTTTTGATAAAAAATAATTTAACTGGGCTTCTATTCAGAAAGTGTGGTCCTGGAAATTCCCCCAGGTGGGCTGGTATTTAAAGTAGGACTCAGTGAGATGACTAAACTACCACGTGAAAACTGGGCAATATCATTCTAGGCCAAGGAAATACCATGAGCAGAAATCTGGAGATAACCAAAGCTTAGCCTAATTAAGAAATGGAAAAGGGCCAGTGTGCTGAGAGAGGGAGAACTGCAGTTGGAGAATGTCATTTGGATTATGTAGAGCCTTGTAATGAAATTTATACAAAACATGGATGGGTATGGAAATTATATTTCTTCATTACTAATTAGTATTTTTCCATTATTCAATACAAATTATTGAATAAAATATTATTTAGTACAAACAAATAGATATCTCCTTTTATCCTGAAAAAATCTGATTTCAGACCATGGAAAAGCAAGTATTGTGACAGGACTGACATGCTGAAGAATGTAGTGATGACTATGAAATGATATAGACTAAGATTAAGGAGTGGAAACAGGTTTAGGTCTTGATTCATGTTTAATTTTTAACATGATTATGTTGAACATCAATGGGTTAGAAAATAAATCCTGGACTTATTAATGTATCATGATATAATGTATTATATGCTAGATGATAAAATCGTATGACAAGCAGGATTCAGGAATTGATAATGTAACAGATGGAATGGGTTTCTAATTTGGAGCTCTATACTTTGAAAAGAAGATGAAATAAGTAGAAACAAAATATTATGAATATAGTGCAACATATATGTGTCAAGAATGTTGATATGAAGAGCTGTACCATGAAATGTCTCAAATTATGTAAAGCATTCACTTTACTAGAGTACTGAGGCGAAAGGCATGCAGGATGGGTCAATATTGTGGATAAGTAACAGTTTTCATCAAAAGCATGTTTCCAGTTACTTGTTTGCCCTCCTTTCAAAGTGTTTTTTTATTTTTTAACCAGCTTTCCTTCATGTCTTCTTATCCCTCAGGCTCTTTGTTTTTGAGTTCTTCCAGGAGTGTTCTAACATATCTTCACACAGTAGTTCTTCACACAGTAGTTCACTATTTATTATTTATTATTATTATTTTTTTGAGACAGAGTCTTGCTCTCTCGCCCAGGCTGGAGTGCAGTGGCGCGATCTCGGCTCACTGCAAGCTCTGCCTCCCGGGTTCACGCCATTCTCCTGCCTCAGCGTCCTGAGTAGCTGAGATTACAGGCGCCTGCCACCACGCCTGGCTAATTTTTTTGTATTTTTTTAGTAGGGACAGGGTTTCACCATGTTAGCCAGGATGGTCTCCTGACTCGTGATCCTCCCGCCTCTGCCTCCCAAAGTGCTGGGATTACAGGCGTGAGCCACTGCACATGGCCTGGTTCACTATTTTTTAATTGCTAGAATACTCACTATCTAGAATATATATTTAAAAAGATATTATCTGCACTCTCAAAACCTTGAAAAGGACTACTAACTATTATCAGAAATAAAATCCACCTAGTATGATAAAAACTATTCTGGTAAGGCCTGTTAATGTGTATTTTACTGGAGGAGCCAGTCTCCCAGTGATTCTATCCCTCTGATAGTCCATAACCAAATGGTACCAAGATGGGTCTTTGGGACCAATATAAATACAGATGGAAGGATGTTGTGTTACTTATTTTTTATTTTTGAGATGGAGTCTTGCTCTGTCACCCAGGCTGGAGTGCAGCGGTGCGATCTTGGCTCACTACAAGCTCCGCCTCCTGGGTTCACGCCATTCTCCTGCCTCAGCCTCCTGAGTAGCTGGGACCACAGGCACCCGCCACCACGCCTGGCTAATTTTTTGTATTTTTAGTGGAGACGGCGTTTCACCATGTTAGCCAGGATGGCCTCGATCTCCTGAACTCGTGATCTGCCCACCTCGCCCTCCCAAAGTGCTGGGATTACAGGCATGAGCCACTGAGCCCAGCTGGTATGTCACTTCTGAGATTCAGTTATAAAACATTGCACCTTCTATATCTTCGTCGTTTGCTTGTTCTCTCTTGCATCACTTGCCCAGGGGAGAGTCAGCTACCGTGACATGGGTAGCCCTATAGTGGGGTCTACATAGGGAAGAACTGAGGACTCCAGCCAAGCTGTATGAATGACCTTGGTGGCAGATCTGCAAACCCCAATCGAGCCTTCAGATGACCACAGTTCTGGCCACCATCTTGATGGCAACCTCCCGGGAGAATCAGAACTAGAACAACCCAGCTAAACAGCTAAACTGCTATTGGATTCTTGATTTTTATAAACTCTGTTTATTTATAATGTTTTAAGCTGCTAATTTGGGGTAATTTTTTAGAAAACATCAATAGATAGCTAAGGCAATCCCTGACATGTAGAATAATAATTTTCTGTGTGTTAGAAAAGATTTCTATACCTAGAAAAGATTCTCAATAAATGCTTAAAATGTTTAATAAATAAAGTGTAAACTAACTTTTTAAGCTATTCACCAGGAGCTATTTTCTTTTAGCTTAAAATATAGCTCCTCTCTCTGGAGAGCCCAATTTATGTTTAAATATTTTTTACAAGTTAATAAGGATCTTACTTTGAAAATATTCAATGCACAACTTACTTCTGATGTGAGTCCCTGACCTTCCAAATACAGATGTTGGCTGTGGGATAAGATTTCGTTTTCAGCAGCCGGTTCTATTTTATGTAGAAGGCTATTATGCTATTTTTGCTTACCGCATATAATTTTTATTTTATTCTTAAGAAACCTAGGAAAAATGGCTCATGAATATGTTGACTTTTAAATGCAAAATTCCTAGGTAAACATGTAAACATAATCACAGAACTCAATGTTTGGTTACGCCAAACATTTCTCTTTGCCTTCCGTTATCTTTAAAAGTTCTTTGTCATGAGTTTTTCTGATTTCAAACTTTAAATACTATGTGTACATAATCACAGTGAAATTGAGACTTCGGACATTCTGCATGTCTTAATCAACCCTTTAATTTTAATATTTAATACTGAGATAATTGATATAAATGTATGTTTATAAGTTATCCACATAAATTAGTGTTGCAGACCCTACAGTGATCCCCAATGATTCCCACTCCTAGATGTTTATGCCTTTACATAATCTCTTCTCCTTGAGGGCAGGTAGGGCCTGTAAGATGCTTCAGACCAATAGAAGATGGCAAACCTGATGGGCTATCACTCCTGTGATTACATTACAGTATCTAAGACTCCGTCACAGACAAATGGAGCTGGAGGAGTCTATGTATTTCCCTGCGCTATGATACTACGATATCCTTGAGGGCAGGAATATATTTGGTTTTCATTCTCTGTCTAGGACCTTGCTTCTCTTTTTTCTTCCTCACCACCTTTTCAGTTGCTATTGTCAAGTACTAAAGTTTTCTTGAGACAGGGTCTTGGTCTGGCACCCAGGCTGCAGTGTAGTGGCTCACTGTTGCCTCTACCTCTTGGACTCCAGTAATCCTCCCATTTTCAGCCTTCTGAGTACCTGGGACCACAGGAATGTGCCACCACCCTCAGCTAATTAAAAAAAAAAAATCGTAAAGATGTGGTCCCACTATGTTGCCCAGGGTGGTCATGAACTCCTGGGCTCAAGTGATTCTCCTTCTGTGACCTTCTAAAGTGTTGGGATTATAGGTGTGAGTCACAGGGCCCAGCCAAGTGTTCCATTGGGTACCCCCAATAACATTATATTTTAGGTAACATCATTGCTGATTTAGAAGTGGGGCAACTGAGGCTTAATAAACATTTGAAGCCCTTGGCATTGGACAGATAGTTGGAAAAAGACAAAAACAAAAAAACACACACAGAGAGGAAGGAAAAGACAGGTAAGTTATTTTAAAAAAGAAAAAGATAGTGGGACCAGTGATAGTATGCAAAAGATTTTTAGAGCCCTGATCTAGACTCTGTCAAGGTAATATACAAATACCAAATAATGACAGAAATACAGACTGAGGCAGGACATTGAGAGCTATGGGAAATCACAAATGGAATTTTTTTTTAAGTGGAGGAGCTGCATGCTAAACTTTGATATATTAGTATGATAATATTGTAATATAGTTTGCATAGGCAGAGAGTGAGAAAGCATTCCTATACACTGGGAAAACTGGATCGCCAGTAGTGGAAAAGTTAAGTAAGCATATTTGGGGAAAACATGAAAAATAAAATAAGATAAATTCAGAAACGAAAGCAGAATAGTAAAGGGACTATGCATTTCTATCCTCTTGAGGTCAATATCATAACTTTAATCTCACCACCATTTTCATACCAAGTATATTAGTCTGTTTCAATTGCTAATATTGTGAAAATAACTGAGATAAATACATACGTTCTATGAGAATTACATAAAATCTTTAAAGCTCTAGTTATTCTTTTGAGTTATCTTATGTAGACATATGCATGGCTTGACTACTTAACATCTGCTTCTTGAGGGCAGGATCTATGAAGAGTTTATATTGGTATATATTAAAGTGCCTGCTACAGGCCACTAAACATGGTGAGATCTTATTATTTGTTGAATAGTCCTGGCATTGAGGTTGAGAGGAAGTGAATTACATGTAAATGGTCGACTTAGAAGTTACCTCTTGATGGGAAAGGGAAGAGAAGTGTTGAAAACACAGCTGGGGAACAGACACAAGAAATCAGGGTTCTATGGGTTTCATCCTATATTCCTGAGCCACCATTGAAAGTGTTTTTTGAGCAGTAGAGTGGTAATGAATAGAACTGCTCTTTGAAAAATATAGTTAATCAGGTGGTTAAAGGAGGTAAGATGCTGTAACAGCTTAGGAGGAGGTCACAAGGTCTAGTCCAAGCAGTAGGAAGAAGAAGAAAGAGATGACAACATTAAGATCTTATGAACAAGGCTAAAGAAGTTAAATTCTAATTTCTTAAGCCTCTCTGAAGTGTGAAAATCAAGTGAGTTATTTCTGTTGTTGACATCAAGAATGAACCTCATGTTACTTTCCTTTGGTAGAACAGGTGTTGAGTTTCAGTAGGTCGATAAAATGTCATTGATCTTGTTTAGCTTTTCACAGTCCTTCAGAGCTACTCATTTTGGGTAGAATGTAGCATAGAGGAAAGTGCTCAAATTTTGGTAAGGCTACCTAGGTTCAAATCGGTGCCTTCCCACTTGTGTGACTTGAGGCTAAAAGTTACCCTCTCCAGTCTCAGCTGATTTGAGAGCACATTAGGTTAGTGGGCAGCATGAGTATAGGATGGTCCCTTTGAGGACTGAGGGGTATCCATGAAGCACTAAGTATGTAGTAAGTGCTCACACTCACTAACGGGGATGCCAGTTGTTATCCAGATTCATGTTTCTCAAATTCTGAGCACCACATTCAGTGACAAACCAAGGAGCATCTCATCCCTCTTGACACACTCGGCCTGTGTGGATCATGTTCTCAAATATTGGACCTGCAACTATTTTTACAATGAGATCTATTAAGCTCATTTTTCTGAAGAACAAAATCCACACTGACCATTCTCAGTGAACAAAATACAAGATTCATTTGAAACAGTCTTTGGAGTAAGAGGACAATTTCCACAAAATGGAACTATAAATTTAAGGGAAAGAATACACTTTGGAATTTACAGTAGATGGCAGACTGTGTTCTTAGTCTTCTGAAGGTGTGAAATTACAGTTAATTGCTTTGTTCTCAATTTTAAAGAGCAAAGAGTTCATAAATAATAAGCTCAAGTAGTGGTTTGTAAAGGCTCTAAAAAAATCTCTCAATGCATTTTTCATTGCGAAAGATGTAATTCTTCTGGGTGTTGATTATTCCCACGAATTTTAAAATACTCAGCAGAGTCTAACTACAGAGGAAAATTATCTCTGAATTCCATGTTAACAGAGTTGTATGTGTCAATAAGAAACCTTTGGTTACCTGATACATGCATCCTTTAATGGGATATAATACTTCTGAGAAGTATAATGTAGGGTGCTATAATAAAATTACTAGATTATTAGAGAGATTATGAGACAGAGAGAATCCATTTTCTTCATGTAGTTATCTTGTTCATTGAAAATATCAATCATTAAGTGATAATATTTCTTCAACATCCTAATCCTTCTGGGTTATAAAGTTCACCAAGCAACTTAAAATGCTTGTGTGTTTAATATTATACTGCCTTCAATAGGATAAATAGACATCATATTTGTCCCATTCCCACCAAAAATGAGCACAAATTACCTCATGAAAACCCCACCCATCTGAGGTATCTGAAGTAAATATTACTTTTTTGAAAATCCCAGCACAATAAGATTAGTTGAAAATTTCAAGGCACTATCTTCCTGGCCATATTGTATTATTGTTTTGTTTTATTGTCCAGGAAGGTTTTCTCTTAACAAAAACCTCCACCTGTAACAACGTAATCAGAATCCTTTTTTTTAAGTTATCACAGGTTCAACAGACACAGTAACAGTAGCACGTAAATAATTAAGCAAAGAAACCAAACCAAGACATGGGTAGAACAGTGGTTTTCAAATGCAGCTCCCTGCTCTGTGAGTCTGTCCAAGGGGATAATAAGGTTTGTTACACTTAAATTACTGAGAATCCCACTTTTCACTAGATTCTTCAAACCCTACAATCTCCCACACATATAGAAATCAGACTAGAAAGCATGGTTCAGAAAGAAAAAAAAACAATAAATTACTTAGTCTGTTTCTATGGATTAAGATAATTTCAACCATGTTTTTGTCTCTGTGAAATTGCACAAGAGGAAAAAGTAAATTTTAGGTCACATTAAATATGGCAATGGCCTTACTTTGGGAATGAGGATTTTGCATAAGAAAGTGGCCAGTACTCAGGTTCTGAATATGACGTTTCGGTCCCACCTTGACCACATAGAGACCTGCGTCATTTGGCTTCGCTTCCTTCTTTTAATAATGTTTCCTTGATGAGGGAAATGCTTGAAAATGGTTTGTGATTTTAAAATGCTATATAAAGTCTAACCACTCATTTTTTTCTAATTTCAAACTCTTTTAGAAGCTACCTTTTAAGCTCAAACTCAGTGTGATCCATCCTCATTTGATATTTCAATTTTAAAATTATTAATAACATCATTGACATAGATGTTAAAATAACACTTACGTCAAATAGCTGACATATCTGGCACAATCATGAGTCACTGCTATTTCACTAGACTCTGTAGAAACCAGGCTTAGAAGCAGCTGCTTTTCTTTTCACTCTTAATTTCTTCTTCTTGGTTTAGTCTAAATGACCATTAGAGGATGTACTGTACAGTATACTGGAAAACTGTAAGATGGTTGTACTCCAACTTCAGTTGTCTCCATCTTGTACATACAACTACAAGTTCTACCAAAAATCTTTATGAAAGAACATTCTTGTATGTCATGCTAGGTTACTTCAAATTTAACTAGTTGTAATGATTCCATGACAATTAATTTTATAGGACAAAACCATGCTGTATACTTTATTTTCTTGAACCTGCATCATCTGACAATTTTTGTCTCCAAAACAATCAGACACTTCACTATTTGCATTTGTAGGGAATAGATGACTAAAATAAGATTTGTTTTCTTTCCTGGTATTCATCAGATTCTAAGTGACAAGTTATTTTCCTCCATTTTCCTGGGTTTTGAACTGCTTCCTTCATCAAAAACAAAAATAATGTCTTAAATAAAAACTTGCACTTTAAAGCTTACAAAGTTTTCCTCATAAAATACCTAAAACTATCTCATTTCCCCAAGTTATAATATATGCATATATATGAAAAAAAGTTGAGGCTCTAGAAAAAAGAAACAAGAATTGTGGAATAAATAGGATACCTTTCTGATCTCCCTGAAACCAGGAAAACTTTCTCGCTAATTTACACCAATAGGCTTGGTCCAGCTTTCCCTTCTACTCCATGCCCTATAGAGCAAGGGTGCAGCTGCAGCAGCATAGAAATTATGATTATTTTAAAGAAAAAATATTGGGACACACTGTGACATTCCGCATAAAGGGACAGAATTTCACTTGTACTTTGACAAGGTAGAAATAGTTTTGGCCTGTGGCCTCTCCACTCCTATTTTATAAAAGCCTTATGTTGAGCCACTAAGGACATAGGAAAGTTGTAACCTTTAAAAGTAAGTAGAGTTTAGTACACATTTTATACATATCTATTTATAAATATTTTATAAAATTAAATAAGAGAAATTGTTTTACTAGCTAGGATTCACCTTTGTTGATTGTATATGTCTTTGCACTCAAAAACCTCACAATAGCTTTTATTTATTCTGAGTTTCTCTTGCTTGCAGAATTTAAAAGCACATATGACACATTTAATCAGATTATTTCTAATTGGTCTGTACCAAATATTGACAAGTGGCGCACCTAGCCTGTGCAGCTTCTCCAAAACTTCATTAAGGTTATCATAGATGTTCTTTGCCAAAATGATCTTGCCTGCAGGTAAGACAATATTCTGATTACATTGCCCAATGTTACACCAAGGTTATTTTCTGACATAACAGTTGTTCAGAGGGGGTAGTTCGCTTCAGGTCTTGGTAATGCAGCCTGTTATTGACATCTTCATAGACTTCAAAGCCTTCTGTTTCTTTACTCTGTGTTCTGTTTTTCCTAACAACCTCCCCTCACATGTTGTAGGATGGCTACAGATTCCTGCTATCACATAGACAAGTTAACAATGAGTGAAGAAGAAAGGCATATCCTCCGTTGAAATTTTTTAAATTTAGGTTTAAATGACCTTTGCCAAAGCCAGCCCTGTGCTGCACTAGCCTGTAGCAGCTTGCACCACCTCCCAGAATACCTTAGAGCAAGCATTTGCACCTGCATCATCTCAGAGTCTGCCATCCTTGCTCTAAGCAAAGCATTTCCAGCATTTTCAAACAACTGCAAATATCCACTGTGGCAGCTTCTGACTGCCTGCCTGCCTGGGCATTAACATTTATCTCCATGGGAAACAACTATATTTTTTGTTAGTCTTATGGCAACAAGGTTGTATGGACATAGGAATCTTATTTTTTCCTGATGATTATTTAAGTTTGGAGAAAAGTTGCAAACACCTAATAATTATAAGCAACAATCTTTTTGTTGGAGACAAGATTGGCCAACGAATGCTCAGATTAGTGGGTAAAAATTTAAGGACAAGTAGGTTACTTGTATAATCTCCAAGTATCTCCCTTAAGATATTAATTGCAAACGAAAAATTAGTAAATTTACTGCGCAGAAACTCACATGAACCAAGTAATCAAGGTTAGCATCTCTAGGAGGAAGATACATTTACATCATGTTCCCCCCCAATACGATGCACACTTCTATTGTATTCCTGCCCCAAATGCATAACTTCAAGTTAAAAACGTAAAATCAACATACAAACGCAATTAAGAGACATCATAAAAAATAACGGACTAGTACTTCTCAAATGTATCAGGGTCAAAGATAAGGAAAAACTGAAAAAACTGTCACAGCTTGGAGAATATAACAACTACATTGAATATGCAATTGTGGATTTGATCCTAAGACAAAAATGTACACTAGTGGAAAAACTTGAAATGTAGAGGTGTATTCTTTAATAGTATTGCAAAATTAAAGTATTGTAATTTGGTTAATACTGTTATATGGGCATTAATTTCTTGGTTGGTTTTGATCATGGTACTTAGAGTTACGTAAAATGTTAATATAAAGGGGACCTGGGTGAAAGGTATATAAGAATTCTTCTTATTTTCAATTTGGGATTTTGGAAAAAATATTATGTCAGGGGTCTACAAAATATAGCCTCTGGGCCAAATCCCACATTCAACCTGTTTTTTTGTAAATGAAGTTTTATTGGAACACAGTTACATCTGTTCATTTGCATATTGCCCACGGCTACAATTTGTGCCACAATGGCAGAGTTGAATAGTGGCAACAGAGAACCCAAAATATTTCCTACCTGGCTCTTTACAGAGAAAATTGGGCAACCCCTGTATTATATCATGCGTAAAAAGTCTATGCACTGCCTTGCAGCTCTGAAGTGGGAGTCAGGCTGTGCCATCGGGAAAGAAAAGGCTGCGATGATTTTGAATTCATGGCTCTCTGTCACCTTCTGTTTCTTAAATGCATAGCACCTTCTCAGTCTTTGCCATAAGTGACCTGGCTGGGTCACATTGACTTTACCACACCTCCAGCTCGTGGATCTCATCCTGACCTTCCACTTGCTCTTCCTAGTTTCCAGGACAGGACCCCTTTCCTCTGCCCATTTTTTAAAGGCGACTATCCCTCAGGGTTCTCTCCAAGTCCCTCTCCTTGACTGGTCCCCAGCTAGTACTTCTTAACTGGAGTCTCATCAGAATCACAATCACAGGGATTTGCTGATAAAAACTATAGTTAAGTAAAAATGTCTAACAAACAAATTGTCCATGTTTCTCCAGGAATATCATCACTTCCATTTACCACTATCCGAACACCACTTAAACTTGTCTTTCCTGCCCACGACTCCAATATACAACTAGCTTTTCCTTTTCAACGAAAACATGTTTCAGATGCACTTTACCAGCATTTCTCAGAAACATGAATTTGCTTTCGTGTTCCCACTTGAACAAATGGTATCGTTAAAAACCTATGGAGTGTCCCAAGCCTGTAATTCATTCTTAATTCGTCTTTCTTCCTTACCTCCAGATTACATGAATTATTTAGATCTGCCCCTTCTATCTGCTAAATGCATTTTCTTTTCTCTATCAAACTGGTCCTTGACTTAGTCTAGGCCACTCTTTATCTCTTATTTGATCTGGAAAATCTCCTTAATTTGAGCTCTTGGCTTCCACTATACTTCTTTCTGAGAAATAATGTCTTTACATGAAATCTATAGAGAATTTTGAAAAATCTATACCAGATCTGTCACTCCTCTGTCTAAAACTCTATAAGGAGATATTTTTTGACCCTGAGATTTAATGTGGTTTACATATTATACACGGTTTACAAGACTTACATGTGCCAGCCTCTGCTTAAGTCTCCAGAACCATCTCTCCCCATCCCCTTCTCCCCACAACATTCTAAATCTTACACCATGAATCTTGCATTTTTAGCTGAGCCTCACTCCACACAGAGGCATTTTTGTCTCACACTGGACCACTTCTCCTCATCTCTTCATCTCATTAACTTCTACTGGATCTTCAGATCTAGGCAAGGGTGTCATCCCCATTGGAAGCCTTCTCTGATCCCTCTGTGGTAGCCCCTATGTTTCCCTAGCCCAGCACTGATCATTCCATGGTAGAATTTCTTGCTTAATCATCTCTATTCCCCATCAGACCTTAGGATTCATGTTGGCCAGGCTGTAATATGTGTCTGGCATAGAGTAGTCAGACAGACAAACGAGAAATAAAAGAAGAAAATGGTCTTATTCTTTGTCTTGTCTTATCCAGAACATGCTTCTTTCTCTCCTTGCTGTTCTCACTTTTAGCTCTACTTTTAACACTATCTAATTAATGCCTTCTTTTCTGTTCTACCAAGATATTTGCATTTTCACAATGAACACTTGAGGACCAAAAGCTTTTAAGTAACACCTAGATTAGTATGTTGGGGAATTCCAGAGCTTGCATGCTAAGATCGCATACTAAGAAACTTGGAATGTATCCTCCAGGTGGTTGCCTGTTGGTAAGGCCACGCTTGATACAAGTTCTTTGTTTTTCCTCCTAAAATGCAAATTAAGTACAAGTAACTCAATTTTTATTGCTTAATACTATCAATTAATTTATTCATTCATTCAGTTCATTTAACAACTTCATATTCAGAATCGCTTTGTGCTAAGCTACATGTTTGAAACTTAAAACGTGAAGTTGAAAAAGGAAACAGCAAACTCAGACTTTGGCCATAATAAGCTACCAGAATGACAAATATAGAAAACAAAATTCCAATACAATCACATAATTGCTACAATGGATCACTGCACAGAGCACAGGAGGAGCATATGGCAGGAGCGTCTGTTAGAAGTCCCGGAAGAGGAGGAGAGTACTAGTTCTATGCATATTAAATTATGAAAACACCAATTTTTGAAACTGGATAAGTATTTGAGGTCGTCTGGTGTATCCTTCCTACATTAAATTCACACTTTTTTTAATTAATGAAAAATATGTGTCTAGGGAGATTATATGGTTGTCTAAGATTGCCAAACAGTGTCAGAATCATAATTACCACCCAGGCTACCTCCCCACACAATAAAGCTTTAAATTAGAAAAAAAAGTTTTCCTGATTTTTTAATTTGTCTTAGGAGTCTTGTCTTTGCAAACTGCCAAGCTTTAAAAATCTTCCATTTGTATTCATGGGAAAAAAAAAAAAAAGTCAAGGCTGTTTGTGCAGTCAAGGGCAATTTACTCCTCCTTTCTACAAGTGAGTTAATAGACCAGAGAAACTGGCCTTAAGCACTGTGCAAAAAGAAGAAAATGTTAGGATTTCAGCCCAGTGTGCCAGAGAGATCTAGAAATCTCAAAAGGGTTCAGGTAGCTTTCTTATGCTTGTCAGAATAATTGATACCCATATAATTAGGAGGCTGGTTGGAAATTTTACTTCTTGACTACATTAGGCACATACAGCTAACTATATATATATTGTTAGATATATAATTGTACAGAAGTATTATACAAAATTATACATGACATTAATTAAAATATTCTTTTTTATTCCGTCTAATTAAAACACAGATGTTTATCCAAATTGTTGTTGTAGTTCTGAAAGTATGCCTGAAGAAAAGACAGGTTGAGGAAACAGCACAACGTAATGCAGGCGTTCTGTCCAGGTAATCATGTCCAGTCAGGGTGTGCATGCTTAGGAAGCATTGTCACGCAGAGGTCCACGTAGTCGCCTTGTGATTTAGCATCTTGAAGATATTAACATGACTTCCTTCCACATATTTGAAGTGTTGACTTCTTCCATGAAGGACTTCTAAAAGGACATGTCATTCATTTCTCTAGTACAGAAGTTTTCAATTTTGCACAAAGCAAAGTGAGAAAGAGGATGCAGCCTAAAAGCATAACTATCTGCACTCACATCTCATAGAACATTCTGGAAAATGCGGGAATTTCGGTCAGGAGTCTTAGAGAATACTAGTGTGTGGTGTAAACAAGGACATGGATCCACATGGACGTTTAAGCCTTCTCCATTCTGCTATCTGATTTATTTGTTGCTCATATTTCTATTTTAAGAAAGGTGAAATTTTTATGGCACATTATTTTAAGACCATTCGATAAAGCCAGAATTCTACCATCACCACCCCCCACATATACACAGGATTCCGGGCAGGAGAAAAAGTGAGAACTGGATTGAAAGGTGAAACAGGCCTGCTTGTCTTCTGCAAAGGCTGTGTTTTGGGTTGCAAGTAAAGGTCCTATAAAGGAAATCTGTGCTTATCACCGCCTCTGTCTGGCTGAGTCGTTATTAATACAGTTGCAGTCCTTTTGTGTTAGGATTTTACCCCTGTAATATCATAATGTTTGGCAATAGAGAACCCGCCACTTTACATTGGTGCATTTTCCTTTTTTTTTTTTGAGACAGTCTCACACCGTCACCCTGGCTGGAGTGCAATGGCATGATCTCGGCTCACCACAACCTCTGCCTCCTGGGTTCAAGCCAATTCTCTTGTCTTAGCCTCCCAAGTAGCTGAGATTATAGGCACACGTCACCACACTGGGCTAATTTTTGTATTTTTAAGTAGAGACAGGGTTTTGCCATGCTGGTCAGGTTGGTCTTGAACTCCTGAACTCAGGTGATCCGCCTGTCTCAGCCTCCCAAAAGTGCTGGGATTACAGGCGTGAGCCATGTTGCCCAGCCACATTGGTGCATCTTAAAGCTATCCTTAATGCCAACTTATTGACAGGGGCTGCCACGGGCTGTGGCTATGGGTTGGACTGGGGAGAGTATTTTGAGGATTGATCTGGGGTACGGGTTTTTGCCAGAAGGAGAGGTAACGGGAACAAGCCTTTTATTGGAGGGACATTTGAAATCTGTAAGAATTTGCTTGCATCCCAGTGTATTTCAGAGCTGACACCAGCTTCAGTTACCTTGAAAACTGCCCACATGACTTCTGTGTCACTCTGTCATGATTTCCTATTGTTCAATAAATAATAGTGTGAGACTTCACTGAAAAGCATCTGTGCTTTGAATGCAAAGTCCTCCAATGTGTAAGGGAAGCAACATCAGCTTCTTTGAATCTCTCTCCTTGCAAACAGTTGGTTTATAGACGTTTTAATTTTAGAATTAGAAAGCAGCCTGAGAGATCCGGAGTAGAATAATAGAGTTTGCACTTGGACAATCATAGTTAAATTCCAGTTTTGCCACTTACTGGGAACATGACTAAGGGTGTGTTACTACATCTATGAGCCTGTTAGCTCTGTTTTTTTTTTTTTTCTTTTTCCAAATAGTCCTTTTGGCTTACAATTACTATATAATTCACTCATTCAAAATGTGCAATTTGATGTTTTTTAGGAGTATTCACAAGGTTATACAACCATCATCACTATCTTAAAATATTTTGTCTCCGGCTCCAAAAAAAAAAAAACACAAACCAGGCCCATTCCATTCCCTCCACCCCAAGCCAACAGACAATCACTAACTGAATTTCTAGATCTATAGATCTACAGATTTGTCTATTCTGGACATTTCATACAAATGGAATCAAATAATACGTGACACTTTGAGACTGACTTCTTTCACTTAGCATGTTTTCAGGGTTAATCCATGTGGTAGCATGTGTTAGTACTTACTTTTGTTGCTGAACGATATTCTGTTGTATGGATAGACCTCATGTTGTTTATCCATCTATCAGTTAATGGACATTTAAGCTGTCTCCACTTTTTGGTTATTACGGATAATGCTGCTATGAACATTTGTGTGACATTTTTTATATGGAATATGTTTGCAATTCTTTTGCGTATTTACCTAGGTGCAAAATTGCTAGTTTCACATTTTGAGGGACTGCCAAACTGTTTTCCGAAGTTTCAGAATTTTACATTTCCACCAGCAAGGAATAAGAGGCTCCAGTTTCTCCACACCCTTGACAATATTTGTTACTGTCTGATTTGTTTAATTGTAGTTGTGTTAATGGGTGTGAAGTAGTCTCTCAATCTCTTAGTGGTCTTGATTTGCATTTTCCTAAAGACCGATGATATTTAGCATTTTACCATGTGCTTATCAACTATGCATATATCATTTTTGGATAAATGTCTATTCAGATGACTTGTCTATTGTAACTGCATTATTTTTCCTCTTATTGAGTTATAATAGTTCATTATATATTCCTCATATAAAATCCTTTATGTCTCAGATACATAATTTATAAACATTTTCTCCCATTCTGCCAGTTGTCTTCACTTCACTTCCCTGTTTCATTTTCTTGATGTTTCAGAGGACATTTAATACAAATAAGTTTATAAATATACAAAAATACATTATACAAATATCAATAAGTATATATTGCAGACTATATAGTTTAATATATTTCAATTCATCATTTTTTATTTTGTTTCTAGTGCTTATGGAGAGTTATTAAGTTTCCAACTATTACTGTTGAATTATCTACTTATTCCTTTAATTCTAGCAATTATGTTTATAACTGTTTCATCTTCCTGATGGAGCAGACTTATTGTAAAATGCCCCTTTTGATCTCTAGTAAGATTTTTTGCTTTGCCTGATATTGGTATAGCAACTGTAGCTCTTTCATGAGTGCTATTTGCATGGCATGATATAGCTTGTTTCATCTTTCTACTTTCAGCCATTTGTATCCTTGAGTATAAAATATGGCTCCTGTAGGCAGCATATGATTGGTAATAATTAAAAAGACTCTTGCTTTTATTTAATGTAAAATGATAATCTGTTTTTTATTGCATTTTACTGTTATATTGTATGTTACATTTATATCTGATATTTTGCCTTTTGTTTTCTACACGTCTCATTTTTTAAAAAATCCCTGTTCATTCAAAATTTCTTTTATAAGTTGACAGTTTTTTAAATATAACTTTATTATACTTTAAGTTCTAGGGTACATGTGCACAATGTGCAGGTTTGTTACATATGTATACATGTGCCATGTTGGTGTGCTGCACCCATTAACTCATCATTTACATTAGGTATATCTGCTAATGCTATCCCTCCCCCCTCCCCCCACCCCACAACAGGCCCCCGTGTTTGATGTTTCCTTTCCTGTGTAGTATAACATTTTAATTTTAAGAATGTTTAAAAAAGATTCGGGGTTATTTTACTAGTGGCTGTTCTAAGGCTTACCATATACATCTTTTAACAAAATCTACTTCATATGTATACTAAATTAATTGCAGGGATGGCTCTATTCTCCTTTGTTGTGCTATTACCTGTGCCATTATATCTATGCATGTTACAAACCCAACAAATACATTTTAATAGTTATTACTATATAGTTATTGTATGCATTTTAAAGGAGCTGAGGGGAAAAATACAGGAGTATATATTCAGTTTGTTCTATAAACCTTACTTTTTCCAGTTCTGTTCATTTATTCATGGATTTGAGTTATCTTCTTGTGTAATTTTCTTATTCCAATGAAGCTTTTCTCCAACTTACCTCATTTTGGTCACTGCCAAATATATTACATTTCTTTAAGTTAGGGGCTCATAGTATAGTCATATACATATACCAACATATAGTCAGTACATAGACAACATACATAAATTATTTTATGCAATTACTTTTTAAGTAAGTTAAATGAAGAAAGAAGAAATATACAATTAAACCATCATTTATAGTTACACCTTTGCTGGCAGTCTTTATTTTTTTGTATAGATTAGAATTATTTTCTGGTGTCCCTCCTTTTAGATTGACATAGTTCCTTACATACTCCTTGAAAGGCAGGTCTGATAGCAACACATTCTGCTTTTATTTATCTGGGAAGACTTTTTTTGTCTTTTTTGAAAGGTAGTTTTGCCAAAATAAGACTTTTGGTTGGGAGATTTTCTTTTTTGTTTTTGCTTTTTACTTTCAGCACTTTGAATACCACTACTTTCCATCTAGTGCCACAATAGGGGCCATCCCACTACTTTCTGGCCCCCATTGTCTCTGATGAGAAGTCAGCTGTTAAGCTTGTTAGGTATACCTTGTGTGTGATGAGTTTAAGATTTTCTCTTAATCTTTTCAACATTGACTATAATGCATTTGAATGTACTACTTTGTGTTTATACTACTTGGATTTTGTGGGTTTCTTAGATGTGCAGATTAATGTTTTCTCATTAAATTAGGGAAGTTTTCAGTCATTCATTCTTCAAATATTTTTTTCTGTCCCTTTTTCTTTTCTCATTCTGGCATTCCCATTATGCATATATCGGTATGCTTAATGGTATCCCACATTTCTCTGAGGCTCCATTCACTTGTCTCTTTTCTCTCTGTACTTCACATTGCTGAAACATTATTAATTTGTCTTCAAGTTGACTGGATCATCCTCTGCCATCACAAATTTACTGTTGAATACTAGTTGAATATTACAAGTGAATTTTTTATGTCAATTATACTTTTCATGCCAGAATTTATATTTGGTTATTTTTAAAAGAATGATGCTTTCAACTTCAATAATATTTTCTATTTTGGGGGCATTGTAACCATAGTTCTTTCCTTCTTTAAATGTGGTTTTATTTTTTACATATATTCATAATAGCTACTTTGAAGTCTTTGCTACATTGACAGTGTGGGTCTCTTCAAAGGCTGTTTTCATTGCCTCTATTTCCTGCATATAGGCCACTTTTTCCTATTTATTTGCATGTCTCATACTTTTTTCTTGAAAACTTGACGTTTTAAATAACATGCAGCAGTAATTTCAGATAGCAACCCCACTCCACCGCTCATAGTTGTTCTTGTTGTGTGCTCTATTTTTTGTTTATTGGCCTAGTAACTTGGCTTAATTAATTCTGGGAAGTCTGTTTTCCCCACAGTCTGCAACCTGTCATGTCCTTGCGGACATTGTTTTACTCCCTTGTTATCATCCTTCATCCTAGCTACTTAGGCTTATCCTGGATAGAATAAGCCAATACTCGTCCAATGCCATCCTTAAATATTCTTTGCCAATTAGATAGTTTTTACCTTTATCATTAGATGTGTCTATAGCTTTAAGGCTGCTATTATAGTTAATAGTGTTTACATATTTTGCCTTATCTTTATTCATGAACTGTGATGAGTCTATGTGTAGCTTAAGGAATGCTTTCAAGACTTCCCCACACCCTGTTCTGATTACTTCTGAGTGCAGTCTAGTGCAGGTGCATACTCTTCCCAAGCTCAATAATTGACAGCGATCCCAAGATCTTGGATGTCTTTCTTCTGGGCTCTGTGTTTTAAAGTTCTAGCTGCTCTGCCACTTTTATTGTATTATAGAGTTATCACATTTTTGTAAATTGTGCTCTACTAAGATCTCCATTGTTTCTGACCAAGTTCTTTGGCATGAAATTCTCCATGATTGATTCTAAATAAAGTCAGTCCCCTCAGGCTTGCATAGGTCTTGGCTTACGGCCTACCTTTCACTTTTGACAGAACCTCTAGTCACTGTACTAGAGCTAGGGGTGGGGAACTGCTTTTCCCAGATGATGGTAGCTTACAGTCTTCTTGGCTTGCCCCTTCTGAAATGGAATATTTGCCCGAGGAGTGAGATAAAATGAGTATGATTGAGGCCCCAGCATTCTTGGCCTACAGGGCCTAGAGTTAAGCTTCCACCCTGTGGGAGTGAGGGGGTTGACAAGTGAAGGGAGATTGGTCCTCTCTTTCTCACCTAGAATAGAGACTCTCTACCGATGTGAGGTCTGGTTCTGTATCCCCAGAAGGCAGATGTAGGAAACAAGAGCTTTATTTTTGGCCACTGTTGTCCAGAGTATATTACCACAGTTGAGATGGTGAGGAGCACATCGTGACTCACATGCCACAGACTCACTGTTCTTACTGAGATTTAGTAGACTTCCTTGAAAGCATGTTTCTCTTTACTGTATACCCTTAGGATAATTTTAACAAATTTTGCGATTAATTCTCACCATAAAATTGTTCTACTGAGGAGAGGTTTGCTGAGCTCCTTACTCTACCACCCTTGAAGTTGTAACTCCTCTTGAACCCATTAGCTTTACATCATGTAGCAATAATGACACTTTACTCAGAGTATTTTTAACAATTAAATCATTTATGGTCAATATTAGCAATAATTTGCATATAATGCTCAGAAAAAAGTATCATTTGCTCTCTCTAGGCTATGAAGTTGGCTACAGTGGCTAACTTATGGATGTTATATGTTCAATGAACAAAGATCTATTGCAGAATTTATATATGTACACGACATATAATTCACAAATCAACATATCATTCATTTGTATATGTATATATTATATATATTGCATTAGGTTGTTCTTGCTTTGCTATAAAGAAATATCTGAGACTGGATAATTTATAAAGAAAAGAGATTTAATTGGCTCACAGTTTCAGACTGTACAGGCAGCATGGTGCTGGCATCTGCCTGGCTTCTGGAGTGGCCTCAGGAAACTCACAGTCATTGCAGAAGGTGAAGGGAAAGCACATACATCACATAGCCAGAGCAGGAACCAGAGAGAGAGGCAGAGGAGGTGCTACACACTTTCCACAGCCAGATCTCACGGGAACTCTCTCACAAGAACAGCACCAAGCAGATGGTGCTAAAGTATTCATGAAGGATTCACTCCCATGGTCCAATCACCTCTTGCCTGGCTCCACCTCCAAGAGTGGACATTACAATTCGACATGAGACTTGGGCAGGGACACAGATCCAAACCATATCATACAGCTACCTATATAAATCAAAACTAGAAGGCAGTGGTACAGTTTTTGTTTTTAGGACCCACGTAACCTTTTCTTTCCTCCTCTCATGGATACTAAAGAGTCAAATCAATAGGCGCTCTCTCTATATATCTATATATACTTTTTTCCTCTCTCTATATATTTTTTAACTCAACATACAAATGGAGAAAAACATTGGAAAGAACCAATGCCTATTTAATTAATATTGCTGAGGATATTAATGCCTTTAATGATTGTAAATTTAGATCTGATTGAGTTAATTTTGATTTTCCTACAATTTTACAGTCATCTAGTACAAGGGTTCTGTTCTTGTCCTTGACAGAACTAACAAAATTCAAATCATGGAAGGTTGTTTCTGAGAATGGGCTCACTGAGCTTTCTTTGCTTGACTCCTTTATCATCTGCCTCCTAAATGGAGTCTTTGATGCTCAACAAAATAATCTTATTGAATTTTGCTTTGCATCTTTTATGTATAAAAGTAAATTTGTTTGAATAAAAAATATGACAACAGTGATTTTTAAAAACATTTGATACCTTCTTACAAATACATCTCAAATGATTGCAGCTGGGTCTTTTATATGTCTCAGTGTGCCATCTAAGTATCAACTTTGTATGTGGATGTAAAATATCAACATAGCATAGCTTTTTGGTAAAAAGAAAAATTCCCAACCGAACACCATCCAACTATACTGGTACCAACAAGTCATCCAAAGACGAGGTCCAAATCCTTGCATCTATCACTGATTACATGAATCTGTTCTTATAGTATTACAGCAGAAAGTCTGGTCAAGAATAGAAGAAATGACACAGAAACAAGAAAATAAACATTGATAAGGTTTTGGTTAGAGGAAGCAAAATGCCAGTACACAAGATGAAATTATCCTTACAGGTACAGATATTTTCACATCATTCTGTCAGAAAAAGAAGAGCACATGCTTCTGCTGAGTCTTTGGAGGATCCAGAGAGAAATACTGATGCAAAGAACAAACCACGTGTACATAATACTCTTTCAAAACTGATGCAGATCATGTTTAAACACCAATGGGTAAAAATGTCATGTCATTCATATGATGCTCTTATATTGTTTGCGTTGTACTTTTTTGTGAGCCCTGTCATGTTCTCAAATAAGGTAGCCTTTTCAGGAAGACCAGAGATACCTTGCATAGCAACAAGAGCTTATGTTGCCAAACTCACTTGAAAGTTGATGTACAAGTGAAGAACAGGTGTGCCTGTTCCTTTACTCCAAAAATAAAGACAAATAATGCTTCTAGCTTGTCAGCATTTAAAGTGGACTAGAAGAATTGTTTTATTCTTCATATATAAAGAGACACGTAATTGATAGTTACATACACATATGGTTATAGTCACATATATATGATACTGTTTAATATTTATGATGTTGCTTTATATACATGATATACATGTATAATATATATGATATATGTGATGAGAAGACAGTTACTTAACACTCAGATGGCATTCTATTGCTTATAATACAATGGATAAATGCTTGAGGTAATGGATATCCCATTTACCCTGATATGATTATTACACATTGCATGCCTGTATCAAAATAGCTAATGTAATCCATAAATATATACACTTACTATGTACCCACAAAAATTAGAAAGAAAACACTCAGAAAATTATGTTCAGATTATTTTTAATGATGGATTCTTTTCTTCTTCCCACTGATCATACTTAAAAATTAGAGTAATTAGGTTAGAAAGATAGCAAAACTAAAACCATGGAAAATATTAACTGGAAAGAAAACTAAAGACAAAACTAGACACAGATTTTTAAGTGTGTTTTACATATTGAACAAGTTCTAATCTTTTAATTTACAAACAAAAGTGACTCAGGACAACTTACAGCAATATAGTTTAAATTTAACATTCAATATTTGTGGATACTCATATGTGTAGTATCTGCTTTGTTTGTGGTCTCCATGTGTCTGAGTTTTGTGTGTTATGAGTATGTATGAGTGCATGTTTTATGTGATGTGTGTGAGTGTGAGAATGTGCATTAAATTTTTTTAAAATTTTTTTCCCGGAATGTCTCCTGAGCATGCACTGATGTTTTATGAGATGGGTGTTAGTGATTCTAAGGGGTCACCTACCATCCTGCTATCCAAATGTCTTCACTGGGAAGGTAGTGCCACAGCCACGATCCCCTTACTATGGAGGGGGCCCTATGGAGGATTGAAATTCTCTTTTCCCATAAGATCTTCAGAATAACTATAGGGCTTTGAGTTTGGAACCAAGTGAATAAAATTAAACAGCTTCTTATAGATGATTTGAGAAATGAATCTCCACTTTATTTCCTTAGCTTTGCACAGCTGTTATGGAAAAAGGTATTTCTTAGGAAGAAAGTGGCTGTTCATTACAAAACAACCTGTCTAGACAGCTCTGGGTACCTGGGAAAACAGTCTCAATGGGATCAAGTTTCCTAGTTTTAGTGACTTTTTCTGCTGATGGCTACATTTACCATAAGTGAACGTAATATTTGCTCTTGTTTAACATTGGCTGCAGGACACTAAGGAGTTCCTTTTTATCAACACCGAGATTAACCTGTCTCTCCAGGAAGACAGAAACCAAGTTACTCATGATTTGGTCATGTCAACTTTTTTGACTTTCTAGCCAGGTTCTGCACATGTTAAATTTTCAATCTCAGACTGGGACCAGCAGATTTTCTCCCCCAGGCCCCTAGGGCTGTGTTTGATAATGACTCTGCAATTTGTCTCATGCTTCCCAGAGATAGGAGCATTTTTTTCTCCCCACTGTTCCATGCTATTTACAAAGCACAGGCATCGTGATTTATTTCCTTCTTCAGTATTTATCAATATTAATGAATATTGTGTGCATTTATTGGATGAGGCACTTACTTAAGTGGAAAGAGATTAAAAGTGGTGCTGTTATTTGGTATCAAGGTGGTTTAGGCCTTGAGGAGAAAGCTACCTGCTTCGATTAGCCTAGTGAGATAACTTAATGAGAAAGCGATCTGCTTCAGCTATATTCTTAGCAATACAAAGAAATGGCATAGTTAGGATATTTAGCTGTATTCTTATCAATACAAAGAAATGGGGTAGTTGAGACATTTGTACACAGCCATTTTCAGTATACATATATATTTATTTTGCTTTAAGTTCTGGGATACGTGTGCTGAATGTGCAGGTTTGTTACATGGGTATACATGTACCATGGTGGTTTGCTGCACCTATCAACCCGTCATCTGTGTTTTAAGCTCTGCATCCATTAGGCATTTGTCCTCATGCTCTGCCTCCCCTGCCCTCCCCCCGCCAACAGTCCCTGGGTGTGTGATGTTCCCCTCTCTGTGTCCACGTGTTCTCATTGTTCAGCTCCCACTTATGAGAACAGGTGGTGTTTGGTTTTCTGTTCCTGTGTTAGTTTGTTCAGTATATATTTTTATTATTAAAATTAGTTGTATTGTGAAAATAAATACCTATAATGAATTAAATACTATAAAAGTACATTGTCCAATCTGGTAGCCAGTAGCCACATATCACTACTGAGCACTTGAAATGTGGCTGGTCCACACTGATTGACTATAAACTACACAATGGAGTTAATAATTTTATATTGATGTAATTTTGATATAAGTTAAACAACATACATTTACATCAGTTAATCATATAAATGCCTCCCTATTAGGGGAATTTGTATCTAAATATTTAATAAGACCACTAAAAAGAGACTTTAAGCTCTGAAGCATCAGAAGGAAATGAGGGTAATATGAAGGGATTTTACTGAAAATTACAAAAAATAGCAGGATGCTTGGTTCCCAGTATTTTAGAGCCAGATCAGCGCTGCCAAGGCAGGAAGATTGGATGATTCCTCTTTGAGGAATTAGGTATTATTTTTTTAACATGTAAGGAGAGGGTCTACTTAAAGTCAAGAATAGGCTGCCCTGTGAGCCCTGAGGAGTGAACAACCTACCACATCCTTGATGTTTAATTCAGGATTGAACACGTCAAATCGTAAGGTGATTCTACGGTGATGCTCCATTTTGATAATTGAAAAATCAGGGTTCCTTAAAAAAGATAAGCTACCTCATTTTATGAAAACACTACTTTTGTTATAGGCTTGTCCTCTTGGGAAGTTTCCTGTCAAGGAACTCTTCTTCCTTGACTCTGACAGCAGTGGAGACTGAAGCCCGTGCTTGTCGGACTCCCATTGTCTAATCAAATGCAGCTTTTTCCCTTGGATTAACCACACTGACAGTGTTTGCTTTGGTCCCCAAGGCAAATATTGAAGGACATTAAGTAATAAAACTTAATATAGGAACAATTAAAATATGGAATTTATGAAATATTAGAAACCAAGTTGAATGTTTATTATTATAAACATTAATAAAAAGTTAATTGTGCCCTTTAGCAATTAATTTATGCATAATTATCTCAAACTGTTACTGGGCCTTCTGAACTAATTATAATTATATTGAGGTATTAAAAGAAAATGCTCAAGTATCTACAAAATAGCTTCATAAAAATCTGTATGCTTAGCTTGGTGCGGAAGCCCTTAGCTATGTAAGTATTAAATGAACTAAGACTATACCCCAATTACTCTATAGGAGTTGATTTTTTAAAATTACTATGCTGTGGTTGGGTACACTTAAGGACCTTTAAAAGCAGTACAAAGCATTCTAAACAATTATTGCCTATTGTACCTTTTATTTAAGCACAAACTCAGTCTTGTATGTTACAGCTCCTGTGTTCAGTTTCATAGACGCTAAATTAATGCACTGGAATAATGTAGAACTATGCAGTACTATCTTCATAGCTACATTTTTTTAGGCTTCCAAAGTTAAAAAAAATAAAAATTAGGCAGCAGTTTTCAACTGGATTCATTATAATACTATATGATTCACGGAGAACTTATCAGGTGTCATGTATTTTTACATATAACAAAGGATAACTCTTGGCTGTTACATCATGCTAGGCTGTCCCTTCCTTTCAATCTCTCTCTTCATGCACACACATGCTTTATTTCCCGAGTCATCTGGCCATTTATAGAGTAAGTTGCAGCTATGGTACCCTTTTAGCTGTGAGTACTTCAGTATGTGCTTCCTAAGTTCAAACATATTTATTAAAGGAGGAAATATAATGTTGATGTAATATAATTTGGTTCTCAGTCTATAATCACATTTCACCAATTTCCACCAAAATGTCCTCTATGACTATTTTTGTTCTCAGCCTAGTACCTAATTCAGGCTCATGCTTTCCATTTAGTTGGCATGTCTATTTATTATCTTTCAAATCTCCAACAATTGCTCAGCTGTTCTTTTTCATGACTTTGAAATTTGGAGGTTTAACAGGCCTGTTATTTAAATGTGTTTGGTGTTTTCCTCATGATGGGATTCATGTTATGCATTCTAGGCAGGAACACCACAGCCGTGACGCTGTGTTTTTTCTCAGTGGATTCTATGAGCAGGGAATGATGTTAATTTGCTTCATTATTGGTGATGTTAACTTTGACCATCTAGTTAAGGTGGTATCCACCAGGTATCTCCATACTATAGCTACTCTTTTCTGAAATTAATAAACATTTTGAGACTATGAAAATACCCCATTCCTCAAACTAATACTTAGATAAATAAACATAGTGTGTAAGCAAACTATGATAATTTTGTGAAACAGATGATATGTGACAATTAATTGATGGAGAAAGCAAACTTGCAGCTATTATTTAAGACATCTATATACAAATAAACATGCATAATGCATTATAACAATATATAGCAGTGTTACATGCAAATATAAGCCATCTTCCAATTCATTTAGGAATTTTGGCAAGTCAGGATTGTACAATTTACTTACATTTTTAGCCTTCAAATGGGCTAAGAAAATTAAGACCAGGAAAATCCGACGGAGGAGAACAGTTTTCTCCTCAGACTCTAAATCTAACAAATCTGAGAGAAGGAATAACCAACGTCCCTTAGTTTTAAATCCTTCTATCTTCTGCTAGATTATTTTTATCGGTTTGTGTGTTTGTATATTTAAATTAAGTTATATAACAAAATATTTCCAATCATATTCTGCTTATTAAATGGTCATGCAGTATCTAGACAAATCATACAATCAGGTCACTTTTAGAACATAAAGGAATATTAAAGATCATTTCATCGACTTTATTTTAGAGACGAGAAAAGTTGAAACAGAGATAAATTTGAGTAAGTTAGTTGCAGAGTACTAGCAACTAGAATTCTGATTCTTGACTCCTCCATCTGATGTATTAACCATGAGATAACCTTATTTCTTGAAGACATGCTGCTTTATAACAACTGAGGATTTAAAAAACAAAACACTGGGCTGAATTTATAGTGGTGTTAAGAGTATTCCTTCAAGTACATACTTTAAATAGTATGCATCCTTGCCGCTCTACTGTAATACCTTCTCTACCGGGACTAAAGGGGCACAGGTGAGACTTTGTGACAGATTCTTAATGCCATTATTAATTACATTGTTTTCCCTTTCTATAGTGTATTGTCTGATGCTGGGGAAACATATACTCTTGACTGCCCACTCCTTTTAATGAAAAACTGTATCCCCTGAACCCATCAAATAAAATCCTAATGAATTTCTCCAAATAGATGTAGGTCACCTCAACTTCTAAGGTTATCTTCACTTTAGGAAAATCTCTAATGCAATCTTGATTTTTAAAAAATATCATTTGGCTACAGAGCTTAATAATCCTTTTAGAGCCCAAGGTACTTGAGTCTCCTTAGGTCTCAACGGTACACACTTTCTCCTTGGAATTGTACCAGAAAATCCATTTAAAATCATATTTTATTAGAAGCAATATTACTCTCATAATTTGCCTTACACCCAATTTGTTTGGAAAATTGAGAGCCCATAAGAGGATCTGCTTGTACTTTATATGTCTTCTACTTTTCCAGTTGGATGAGACTTTTATAAATGCATGACCACTGCTACCAATAAGGATTTGTCATTTTGACTATTTTGTCAAAGTCGTCACACATAATTTTTATTTTGAGTTGAGCTTTAGATTTACGTATGCTTTTCCCCCCTTTGGTCCCACTGGCTTAATGTTTTAAACTCTGTAGTTATGATAATCTATCTTCAAGTCCCATTTCTAAATCCATCAATAACATTATAATCCAATTCTGCAAAAGAAATTATTAATCAATGCCTGTATATTAGTCATTCAAAAACAATAAAAATAAAATTGAGGGCAGAACACTAGTTGCCTTGAAGTATTGAATCAGCAAACTCCTCTGAGGGATTTATCATCAGGATTTACAATTATTTTTCCTGATGAAATTGAGCTTTGTCTGTTAGAATTAAAGTGAAGATCACCTTTCCTGAGTCCTGTAACCACAAAAATACAGTCTTGAAGAGAATATTTGGAATAGGAACCACCTATATTTAGTATGATTTCTTTGTGCACCTTTTCTATTGGTCAATAAGATAGAACCTATTTCTTATAAATATAGTGATTTCACAGATATTAATTTATCTGAGTTTATTTCAGCTGGGGATTTTCTGATGAATACACACCTTAAGTAAAATAACCAATGAATTGAATAAAACTGTCTATAAACAGATGTCAAAGGCTAATGATATATCACTGTACATCCTACCGTATAGAATTTCAAATAAACATTTAATATCCAAAATATATCTTCTTTTGATATACAATGTTCAATTTATAAATTACAAGTGCAGAGTCAAAATTCTTTAATTGCAAGCAATAGAAACCAAAGGAGACACAGATCAGGCCACATACACAGGAAGGCAAATTCTTATTTACATAGCTGCTCCAAGGCAGATGGTTGTGGCTTTAGGAGCACTCGGATCCAGAAGTTCATACCCCGTAAGTATGCCTTCATCTTTTTCTGTGCATCACTGAGCTCTGCTTTTGTGTTCTTGCTTCCATTCTTGAAATTTTCCCTTATGATAATGAGTCCCACCAAACAGGCTCATGTTTTGATTCCAGAGAGTATATGGAGAGGCACTGTCTCCTACAATGTGTCAAAAATCTCGTGAATGTTCCATTTGGTCCTGTTTGGTCACATGCTCCCCCATTAGGCTAATCATGGTAGACTCAAAGCTGACAAAGCACAATGAATTCAATCTGGGTCAGAGGCCATACTTTTGCCAGGAGACAGAAAAAGCATTGTGATTGATAATACTGCCTGAATTACATGGGATAAATGAATGGGCGGCTGTGCAGTTGAAAGAGGAGTACTGGACAGAATGTAATAAGAGATGACCACTGCCTTTTCCATATGTAATCTTTATTTTTTAAAAAGAGCTGTGCAATAGTTACTACCTTGTCTGCTATTGACATTCTCATTCCAAACAATGCATCATTCGAACGAGCCTCCCCTTGCCGAAGCAACTTGAGTGAGGCTTTCCCATAATTGGGCAGACCATTTAGAACATCTGGAGGGAGGTTCTTCTTTGTACTTACATTGACTGCCCAGAACAACAGGGACCTCTCTTCCGTAGAGCAGTGCTGCTCGATTGTACAATCTCGACTTTCTATTTCTTTAGAGTCCCTGTTTTTAGGGTATATAAATGTGGGGAATAATAGATTTTACCCATTATCTTTTATACTCAAATCAAATTTGATAGTCAAAAGCTCAGGAATGATTGACTGGTTTAAGCTTACATTTTTTTGTTTCCCTTATTGTCTTTCTGGGCAGTTTCTATAGCTCCCTAACGTAACAAATATGAACGCCCACAGGAAATCAACCAAAAAAGGTATTCTGGTTACCCTGACCACAAGAGCACTGGAATACAACTTAGGGAATCTGGATTTCTTTTCTAGGCCTAGTTATTAGGAGAAAAACTTTTTAATAGAAGTTTTTAATAAACTAAGAATCTGATTTCACATCTGTGAAACGAAGCGTATATCTTATTAATATGCCTTGACACCTAGTATATCCCAGGCACATGGTAGAGGTGGAATACAGCCACAGGGGGGAAGAAAGAGGCCTGTGCTCCGATGGAGGTTTCATTCTAGCATGATGGAGTCCAGAAACGAACAGTTAAATAAATAAGCAAATGAGGTCATTTCAGTGATAAGTGCTGTGAAGAAAGTGAAAGAGAGTAAAAGTGATAATAACTGGTGAGGGACTACTGAGAACTACTGAACTAGAATTGTGAGAGAGGTCTCTTTTCCTTCTTTTACTCTCTTATTTGTTTTCGATACAGTGTCTCACTGTGTAGCTCAGGCTAGACTGCAATGGTGCGATCATGGTTCACTGCAGTCTCAACCCCCTGGGCTCAAGCAATCCTCTTACCTCGGCCTCCTGAGTATATGAGACTACAGGCACACGCCACCGTGCCCACTTAAATTTTTTATTTTTATTTTTTGTAGAGATGGGGTCTCACTATGCTGCCCAGGCTACTCTTGAACTTCTGAGCCCAAGTAATCCTCTTGTCTTGGTCTTCCAAAGTGTTGGGATTACAGGCATGAGCCACTGTGCCTGCCTGAGAGAAGCCTCTTTATATTTGAGCTGAGTCTTTAATGATGATATTAAGCTGGTCATGTCCAAAGGTGCTAAGTTGGGAAGAAACTGGGCGAATTTAAGGACTACTGAGAAGGCCCATGTGTTTAAACCATAATGAATGATGGGGAGAACTGAAGAGTAGAACTGAGTTCTGGGAAGCTGAAAGGGGCCATCATGGGATGAGAATTCATTGTATAGTTTCATCAAGGTTGATAGTTTTGGGGATGGTATGATCCAATATATGCTTGACGGAGTCTCACTCTGTCGCCCAGGCTGGAGTGCAGTGGCGTGATCTCAGGATCTCGGTTCACTGCAAGCTCTGCCTCCCGGGTTCATGCCATTCCCCGGCCTCAGCCTCCTGGGTAGCTGGGACTACAGGTGCCCACCACCACGGCCAGCTTTTTTTTTTAGTTTTTTATTTTTTAGTAGAGATGGGGTTTCACAGTGTCCAGTGTCAGCCAGGATGGTCTTGATCTCCTGACCTTGTGATCCACCCACCTTGGCCTCCCAAAGTGCTGGGATTATAGGTGGGAGACACCGTGCACGGCCCAATACATGCTTTTAAAACAACTTTAGCAATTGCTTCTCTGGAGGGGTTGGCCAGGAAGAAATGGTGAGTTCAGTGAATGGGTTGTGGTAACTGTTAATCAGGGTAAGATGTGTTGGTAGCTTGACATAGCTTTAGAATAAAGATGGTGATAAGTGGTTATATTTATATTTTATTATTTCCAGGGTTTTGTTCCTGAGCACCTGGGTATATGATGGTTATATTAAATTCCAGGAGGAAGACTGGAGGATGAACAATTGGGGCTGGGCCTTCTTGATAATAAGATACATAATTATATGACTGACTTAGAACTTATAATGAGCCTTGGGCAAATAAAGGTAGAATTACCTCTGCTCTGTCTCTCCCTGATCATTCAGGAAACAATAAAGTAGAACAAACATTCAAGAGTTCAATGCTTTTCAACACTCAAGCCCAATCATATTACAGTTCAATGCTTTTCAACACTGGAGTCCAACTGCATTGTAGAAGATTTTTGACAACAAATATGCAAATATCAGATATCCTTTTTGGCTTGCTGCCAGATTTTTTTCTTACACCCTTCTATGATTTCTTCTGTTTCTAAATTTGTAGGCAGACATGAATTTGACAGTTGCTGTAGAGATGGGAAAATTATAAGATATGATGAGCTTCTCAGCGACTAGATTTATCTTTGAAATGCATTTTCTCTACATTCTTACCTAATTAATTACAACTTTGAACATTTAGGTAGCGGATAAATTGACAGAAGGCTTTTCCCCCTCTGGCTGAAATGATCATAATATAATGAATAGTTCTTCAAATCATGCAACCCCAAACTGTGATAAGTGCAAGTGTGCTTTTCACAGCTAAAAACGCAAAGTGCTTCAAAATACCCTTGACAGTGTTGAGATTTTAACAGTTGTATGATCCTGATGAAGATAACTAACAGTAAAGATTTCTGATGGGTAGAAAACTTATAAAAGTATCTTTAAAAAGTTAATAGAATTCAGTGTTCAAGGTAGCTTATAACTGATAACCTTAAACAATGTTTACTTGCATGCTGTTGTTTGCCATTAGGTTCTTATAACCAGAAAATTCAGGTATGGGTGAGAAAGGGGGAGAAGAGTTCTCTGAATTATTAAAATGTGTAAGTACACATATCATTATGTACCTTCCTTTTCCTATACCTCTTAACATCTAGGTTCCAGAAAGGAACACATGAAAGCGAGTGTTGGGGGATTATTAGCAAAGAGGAAAACAGACCCTGCCACTCAATTTCTTCCCCTTTGAGAATTTATTCTGCAGGACAAAATAGGATCAAGGTTTCCAGGGACTGTAAGCAATACCTTGGCAGCAAGGTGGACTCTGCACTGTGGATCCAACTAATGTCACTTGCAACACCAAATTAAGGCAGTGGGTCTGGGCTGAGATTGATGACACACCAGCGATGCTCAATGTTACCCGTTTCTGTACTGTGAGTCTAAGGAGCGCAAAACCGTCTCACACCTATTTCATTCCCATGTCCTGGCTTGCTGTTCAAGCAAGACAGGTTTCCATGGGTTTGACATTCTAAGTTTATTTTTTGAAATATTTCTTTGTGTCCTTTGTCCTATTTTCTATCCTTTTAAAAATTTAAGAACCCTTTATAACTTCAGAATATTAATCATTTGTGTAGCATAAGTTATAAGTATCTTTCCTGGTTTTGCACAGATTATGTAATTTTATGGTCTTTTAAAAATATAGATAATTTAGTCTGTATGAAGTCAAAACACACTCTTCTCTTTCATGGACATATTTAAGGACTTATTTAGGGAGTCTACCACCAATCCAAGATTCTAAAAGTATTCACCTGATTTCTGTCTAGGCCAGTTTTTTTCCTGTTTTGTAGCATAACAACTATTGTTATTTTATCATTCCATTATTGACTGTAATGCAAGGTGAGAAATAAAATTCAAATATAATAATTGTTAAAAAATTATTAACCTGGTAATTTTTGTTTTGTTTTGTTTTGAGATGGAGTCTCCCTCTGTTGCTCAGGCTGGAGTGCAGTGGCACGATCTCGGCTCACTGCAAGCTCCGCCTCCCAGGTTCACACCATCCTCCTGCCTCAGCCTCCCAAGTAGCTGGGACTACAGGCGCCTGCCACCACACCTGGCTAATATTTTGTGTTTTTTAAAATAGAGATGGGGTTTCGCCATAAAACTGGTTAACCAGATGAGACCAAGGACTTTATGTCTCAAGACCTGATGCAATGTGTAGCACATGGTGGACTCTAAACACTTACTGAAAGAATGAATGAAAAATAGCACTTCTAGCACCTAATGGCTCCCAGTGGTATAAAGGAGTCACAGACTTGCAGGTTGATAGTAATCTGATAACTATTCAGTTACAGAATGAATTCTAAGAGATCTTTAAAAAAAAAAAAAAAAAAAAAAAAAACCATCAAAAAATATAGGATCTAGATACTATATTGATTTTAAAGGCCTTTTAAAAATAAAAAGACACATAACATTTATTCTAAACAAATAAGACAACATGGAAAGGGGAAAAGCTGAGTGAGACATTCAGGCTGTAATTCTAATCTTCTAATTTGTTTTATAATCTGAATTTAGTTACTGATCTTCTAGACTTATTTTTTTTTTCCCCATCTTTAATGTGGGAATAAAATGCTTTTTCAGGAAAGTCCTGGGAACTACATGTTAACATATACAAAGCACTTAATACAGTGTCTGTTAGAATAGATCTTGTATTAATTCTAATTGTACTTTCCAAAGCTTTTCTCTCTAAGCACTTTTCTAGGGTTCTGGGAATTTGGGAGTGCTGTCATTATGTGACAGCATGGAAATTTCAAAACTTGTGTTCCTTATTTAAACTTTAATATGTGGGTCATTTTAAACTATCAGTGTATTACTCTGTCATCTATCATTATATACCAAGTGTAGAATTAGGTTGAATTAAAAGCAGACTACAAAGTTTCAGGTCCTTTGCAATTAAATATGTCGTTTTGCAAATTACTCTATCACTAATGAAGTTGTGAGGAATCCTGGGCAACACCACACTGCTACAGACAGATATGTCTGATGCTCCAGTTAAACAAATGCATATTTTCTCCAATACGTAGACAGTTAGCAATGTTTAAATATGGCTTTTGAATTGCCCCTTTTCAATGAGGCAGTTATATGTTCACATGTTCACATAAACTAAGATGTTCACATGTTGCCCAGGGAAAATGGTAAGTTAATTGCTAAATGATCTGAAGTATAACAAAAATCAAAAGAAACTAATTGTGTGCCTACTGGATAGTTGTGATACAGTCACTGTTGAGAACATGTGCCAAAGAAATAAATTACACACTAAAGCGGTTTCTCTTGTTCTTCTCCATAGACAGATGGACCAGTTGATATTACCCTATAAAAAGCATATTGCGATTAGGAACAAACAATATTCTTACATCCTTTTTCTAAAAGGCTCAACATGGTTCTTTTTACATAAAATAAAAATCTCTAACAAATTAATGAAATACAGAGAAAAGAAAAGAATATCATCAGGAGTAAAAAAAAAAAAAAAATACTGACAATTTCTGTCACTCTTCCTGCTGTAGATGTCAACTGTTAAACTTTCAAAAGGAAACTTGACAAGATTAAATGCTACCATAAATAACTTAGACAAATCAATCTGGGCTTCTGCATATTTTACAAAAACATCCACTCCCATGCAAAACGTTGAGCCAATCTAGTTTTCATCTTCTGCTGCATTTCCTTCCTTTCAGCTATGTGTGCTTTCCTTACAAATGCTTACAACTCACTTCTGTAGGTAAAAAAAGATAATTTGTTCTACTTTGATTTAAGTTAACTTTTCCACTGAAACCTGCATGTGTTTGCATTTTTTTGAGATTAACAAATTAAGATCTTAATAAAAGCTACCATCCCAAATGCTAGAATTCTGGCACTGAAAAAATATTTACAAACATTTTTGTTATTCTTTATTTTCTTCAGATATAATTTGAAATAGTGGAGAATTTAAAAGTATACTCAATTTTATATGAAGTATATTAACATATTTACTCATTAGTGAGCGATTGTTTTATAACCCTTATGATATTAATATCATATGTTAAACTAGTACATGATATTTGTCAATCTTTTTTTTCATGCACACATGATATTAATGTTTTAAGGGTCATCAAAAAATAGTCCACATTTCTTTTTTTCACATTCTACTACCTATTTAATTGAGATTATTTGGTCCCATGTTAAAGTATCAAGTTTCTCCAACTGGATTATCTGCAGGTAATTATTGCACATAACTGGAAAAACACTTAAAGAACCCTACAGGTGAATAGTATTCATAGCGTGAGATCATATAGTAGTATCTTTGTATTAGCTTAAGATTAATGTTTATTTATAAACTTTCAAAAAGTGAATTTGACCTTTCATTTTTACGTCTTTATCTCCTATCACATTTGACACAATGTCTCACACATAATAGGATGACTATTTGTTGAATGGATGAATGAGTGAAACAAAACACAGTAAGACCCAGCCACTTTCACAATCTTGGATCTAAGCTAACCAATATGACCCATTCTCTTATTCTGTACTGTATCATTTGATAGCTAGATATTTGCCAGTACAGGAAAATCACCTTCAAGTGCCAATAGGCAATTTCATGTACTTTTATTCAGAAAAGCAATATAGAAACTATGTTTCTTTATTTAATATACTGTAATTTTAGCTAAAATCATTATAACATATTTTTAATGTTCATTCTGTTTTTTTCTTGAGCCTAACCATACAAACCTAAAACCAAACTTTTAAAAAGTGGGACTTTCTTCGTTTCAACAACAATATGGTGGAAACTGAGATGTAATTAAGTGAACTTTCTTCCCCATTTAGAGAAAGTCAGTAAAATAAACAGAAGAATAACTGAGATTAAAATGTACTTGTCTGGATGAGTAAATATACATATATACACATATATATTGGGCAGGCATTGCCATAAAAGTTACTTTTGAGGAAAAGATTGTCAGCAAATATATTAAACTACATTTCAACTGAATTCTTATTTCCTTTGTGGTTTTACCATGAGCCATGTAAGAATTCTGATCAAGGTGCTTGGTGATATGGTGCTAAATCCCCAAGCCCCAGCACAAGGTTGGTAAGACCTTCTAATGCCCAAATACAGACAGTGGCTTATGGTCTTTATTATCTGAGTTACATGGGAGTCCAGAAGAGCTGCCTTTGTTGATATCTCTGGTCTCAGCTGCCTTTTCTAACTGCTCTTTCTTCATGCTGTGATGAGCACTGTGTGTCTTACCACCGCCCAACAAGCCCCGGTGTGTGATGTTCCCCTCCCTGTGTCCATGTGTTCTCATTGTTCAACTCCCATTTAGGAGTGAGAACATGCGATGTTTGGTTTTCTGTTCTTGTGTTAGTTTGCTGAGAATGATGGTTTCTAGCATCATCAGTGTCCCTGTAAAGGACATGAACTGTTCACAATAGCAAAGACTTGGAACCAACCCAAATGCCCATCAATGATAGAGTGGATAAAGAAAATGTGGCACATATACGCCATGGAGTACTACACGGCCACTGATTTTTCACAAGGGTGCCGAAAAAAATTTAATGGGGGAAGAGCAGTCTTGTCAACAAATGGTTTTCAAACAAGTGAATGATTTACAAACTTGGCTGCCTCCATGCCTCTGTAGCAGGCCTGGCCCAAGCCTCGATACTCCACATTTATAGAGACCATTTGTGGCCCTAACCCTGGTGCCTACCAGGACTTCTACACTGGCCTCTGCTGAGGGCTTTCTCATTCTTCCCGTGGGTAAAGATATTGCAGCCGAAGTCACCCAGCACCATGTCCATGGTGATGGTCAAAGAGGATCTGAACCCAGAACTGCCAGAGAGAAACTGGAGAGTGTAGTTTTGCTTCAAGAAATAAACGGTACCAAATTCAGCCACAAGAAGGACCTATTTCCTCTACAGAAGCAACCACACTTCTGGAGATGACTGTGGATTGAAATCCATCCCTGGGAAAACCTAGGAGCCATGTGTTGAAGATCACAGGGTCACATGATAGACACATCTTGGGTCACCAAGTCAACACTGAAGAGGGGTAGCACCATTCAGAAGCACTTGGTTTGAACAGGTTCAAACTAACTCTGCGGAAAATTGGTGAAATTGTGAGATATTGCCAATTCTGACTGATTTCCCTCACATTCTTGCAGTTGAAATCTAGGTCGGTGATTGGTATTTTTGCCAAGGTCCTTCAGGCCACTGCCCTGGCCACCTGGACTGACAAATACAAATGAGGAACAGAACCTATAAAAGGAAAAGAGATTTCTGGGAACTTTCTGGCTGGGATCCGGCTTCTAAGCTCTGGATGGAAACTTTAAATCACAAGAAGAAGGTGCCTCATCCAGGGATGTAGGCACAGAGAGTTGCTTACTGCAGTGCCTGCCCCACAAATCTACCCTGACATGGTCCTATGTGGATAATGGTGATAGCAGGGCACTGCTTTGATTCACTACAGTCTTTGTAAGACCAGGTAGGACCTAGAGTGGTTAGAAGTCATGGTCATTTTTTTTCCTGGCGACCACCAGCTGTTTCTATTTCCCCAGCACACTGTACAAATGTTATGCCTTTCTATTCATTCACCAAGCAGGGCAAAGTCAGAGAGCACAGTTTCATTGAACCTGACCTCTCAGCTGATGGCAATCAGCTGAGCACAGCCCTTGGCTGAAAACTTCTGCCATGTTCAATGTAGCATCTCCTTCTGGAAACAGCATGCATTCAGCAACTAGTCTATGATTTGATAGAAAGATTCATCCCCAAACTCAAGGTGGGAAAACTCAGAACCCTCCCATTCCCCACTGTAGATCTCCTAATAGGATTAGCTGAGGTTTTTTATTGCAAATGCATCACAGCTCACTTTCTCCCTTTCCTGGTCTTACTTCCTTCCCAGTGCTGTAAGAACAGACACTAAGAACCCATTTCAAATTCGTGCAGGCAAAGCTGTTTTATAGCCTGGATCCCAGAGAGTCTGACTTAAGCAGACAGGAAGCACAAATGGAGTGGAGTAGGGGGTTTAAATACAGGAGCTGAAGGTAGCATGAGGCATGACCGGGCCCTGTCAATTACTAGCTGTGTGCTTTTGTTCCAAGTTATTTAACCTTGGTATGCCTCAGTTTCCATGACTGCAAAATAAAAATATTAATAGCACCTAGCTAATTGAATTATGAGGATTACATAACAACCAAAAACAACGTAAAAATGTCCTGGTCCATAGCAAGAAGTATAATTGCTTAATTAAATGAGATAATAAAATAGAAGAAATCTGTTTTTTTCTGTCCTGCTTTGTCCTCTGTCTCTCATCTCTCCTTGCCTCGGGGAGAATTCATTTTCTATTTCTATTTATATTTTATATCATTAGCCCTTGATATTCAGTTAATATCTCTATATTATACTTTCCTTTGATTACCAAGAAAGGCAGAACATAGGGGGGCAAAAAACCTTGCTATTGAAATATTCCTCCTAAAGGATACAATAAAAAGCATTTATTAAGTTCAGAATACCACTCTTTATAAATTATTTCTTCGTAATTGTCTCTTTTTTCCATAGACATATAAAGAACACTAATGCTATAGGAAAAGAATCAACATGCATTTCTTCTTCACCATTGAAAAATAACCCAATAATGTGTCATCAATCTAAAAACGACCATGTCTTTCATTTGCATTAGTTCTCAATGAGGGGCAATTTTGCCACCCCACTCCAAAGGAACATTCGGCAATAGCTAGAGACAATTTGAGCTGTTGGACTGGGGGAAGGTGCTAGAGGCTGGGGATTTTGCTCAACATTCTACAATGCATGGGACAGTCCCCTCACAATAAAGGGCTATGCTACCCCAAAGGTCAATAGTGCCTAGGTTAAGAAACTCTGACCTACATAGAGCATCTGCATAACTTATGTTTACTCCCTACGAATTCTGAAGAAATTTATTCAACTTTGATGACTATCTTTTAAAAATGAAAACATACGCTGACAACATATTGAACATGATTATGTCAGAATTTTGATCATCAAAATGCTAATGGCTCCAGCCTGATGTCAATATTGCCTTCTGTCTAGCCAAAGAGGTTTTCTTTTTCCTTTCCTTAAATGCAAGGTAATCCCTTAAATTGTAGATTCTTATCTCTATGTGCTGTGCAAGCAGAGATTTGAATCACATGAACACACAAGTTGGAATGGATAGAGAACCTCGCTTGACTTGGTAGTGTTGTATGTACAGTCTGAAATGTCAAGAAAAACTGAAATGTCGAGAATATAAATACTTTCAAAAGAAAAGCATTAAAAGCCTTCTTATCACCTCTTTTATAACGCCAATCATGTATTGCCACAGTTGAGCTGTTATGATGTTGTGATATGGCTGAATAGAAAAAACAGTGGCAATGTTCTAACTTGGTCAGAGGTCATATATAAAACCTTCATGGATGCTCTGGACTCATCCTTGAGACAGGACATCCTATGGTGTCCCTGGGCATTATCAGCTTCATAAAATTACCCTAAGACTCAATAATTATTTTGGACTCAGTCTTAAGATAGCATCTTCTGAGATATAGGATGCCCTATCACCTAGCCAATCCACATCACCTAGGTATTACACCCCGCATGCATTAGCTATTTATCCCCAACAGGCTCCAATGTGTGTTGTTCCCCTCCCTGTGTCAACGTGTTCTCATTGTTCAGTTCAATTCTTATTTTATCTTGATTTTTTTTTAATCTAAGAGAAGCCAGTCAAGGACTTTAAGCAAGAGCATGATATCCCTGGGCATTATTTGTTTCATAAAATTATCCTAAGACTCAATAATTCTTCTGGACTTAGGGTTTAAAGTATGCCCTTACGGCATACTTAGACATACCCCAAGTTATCCTAAGAATCAACAATTCTTTTGGTTTCTGTCTTCTCTATTATAAGCTGGGCATCTAAAAGATAGAGACAGTATACGGTGGTAGAGGGACAGGATATCCTGGTGCCAGGAAAAGCAGGCACAGGAATTTCATCTACGATGGCAGAATTTGGGGAGATTGAATAGTCCTCAATCGAATTAGATCATAGCATTTTGTAGGTGAAGAAAATGAGATGCATCTACCCCTTTATTTCAGTCAAAATTTAATAGTTCAATTCTAATAATTTTAATTTAATTTTATGTTGTAAGATACATGTGCAGGACATGCAGGTTTGTTTCATAGGTAAACCTGTGCCATGGTGGTTTGCTGAACCTATCAACCCATCACCTAGGTATTACGCTCCGCATGCATTAGCTATTTATCCTGATGCTCTTCCTCCACTGGTGCCTCCAACAGGCTCCACTGTCTGTTATTCCCCTCCCTGTGTCCATGTGTCCTCAGTGTTCCGTTCAATTCTTACCTTTTTTTTTAATCTAAGAGAAGCTAGTCAACGACTTTAAACAAGAAGCGGGCAGCAGTGGAAAATGGGTAACTCGACTTGATTTTTATTTTCCAAGAATATGGTAATAACCCTCTGAAGAAAAGTTGGAGGAAAACAGGACTGGAGGTGGGGAGATCTGTTATATATTCATTAGAGTAATCCAAATAAGTGATGGATACTCAAACTTAAGTAGTTGCAGTAGAAGTGGAGAAGAAATAGATTAGGAAATTATTATAGAATTGGAATGTATAGGTCTTGGCAATCAATCAAATGTACAAAGTGGAGAAACAATGGATATGGAATGTGAGGAGGAGATGAGGCTGAGACTGGCTAAAGAGGCAAGATGTAATGCCACTTATTAAACAATAGAAATTGGAATCAGCCTAAGGACTGAAGGGAAAATGACCAGTTGAATGGAGATGTTGATGCAGAGGTGACTATGGAACCCCTCAGCAAAGATAATGGAAAATGCAATTCAATAAGCAGCTTTGCTACTTAGAAGAAATGACTTTCAAAGTTCCTCTCCCAGACATCAATATAGTCATAAATAAAGCCAAACAGTGTTAATGGACTCGTCAAGGTCTCAAACCATTATAGACTAAGACTCCAGTTTCTTGACTTGGCTACAACTCTACACAAAATAATTAGTGTTACATTTACAGAAATATTAAGAAAATATAGGTCTATGCATTAAACTCAATTTCCCCTAAATATTCTGGATATATTTGAGATTGCCATCTATCTACATAGTTTTAAATATTTAAACCTAAGTAACTATTTAATATTCAATAAATGTGTCACATTTTATCTCGTCTTATATCAGATGTTTTGCTATTAATTTGTTTGAATTTTATCATTAATGTAATTCATTTTCATAGAGTAATGCCTACATTCATAAAAAGAAAAATCACTGCTTGAAAGACTTGATGTTGTCATGTTTGTTCAAGAATGTTCCTGAGACAATCTTGAAAACGTGAGTGAGCAGTGGGATTTGGCAGAATCTGCAAAGTTGGTCTTCAATCTGATTGTAATCCACTTAGAAAGAGGAACATAAATCAGTGAAAAACTTAATGCATCTGCATGAATGGAAATCAATCAAATAGATATTTAAGAAACTTGTTCCTTTGCTGCCATTTCAAAAGTCAATACCATGTAATGTTCTAGAATAGGTCATGACAAAGTTCAACTTAAAAAAAATAACGTTTTACTAAATGCATAAAGGCTTTTGCAAATGTATAGTTTTCACAGTGATGACTTGCATATTATAGATTTGTGAAATTTTAAGTTTTAATTTAATCACAAATCTATAATATGCAAGTCATCATTGTGCTTTTCAGCACTAAGAAATCTATTCTTCCACTGATGTGTGAAAGATTTAAATGACCAGAAACTCCTAACAGTAATAGCTTTGCTCTTTTTCCCTCACGCATCTGTACCAGATACTATTGCCCAGAGGACTCTGAGCAGTGTTTCTGTGCACGTGTAAGAATTAAACGCTAAAATTCTACTAAATAATAATGCCAACATGATAAAATATCTGCAGTAATCATGTCCATCAGATAATGACAATAAAACATTCTTTATTATTCCATTGAAACTAAGGAGAGAAATCAACTAAAATTTGTATACAGGAGTATTTGTTCTCACACATTTTTAAGAAGTATTTGTTTACAAGTGCTGGTAATTTTTAAAAAGTTAACTAAACTGCTTAATTGTATTAGTAACAATTTCAGGTTTACTAAATTGTTTATAAGCACCGCAGCTTTATCGTTTTTAACCTGGGGTTGTAAATATATAATATAAACATGTAAGTGTGTATGTATGCCTGCTCAGGTGATTAAAAACTAAAAAAGCAAACAAAAAAAATCACTTGACCATTTCTATATAAAGCAGTAACGTCAACTGAACATCAGGATAAAATCAAGCAACAAGAAGACAGACCTGTCACATAGGATATGTGTTATTTCTATCTAGAGAGAGTATATTCCCTTCAAATCTCTTTGGGATGACAACTTCAGTCACCCCTAGAGAACACAGATTTCACAGCACCAAAACTTCTGCTGCCAGAGTGTGTGACGTGAAGGCAGCTCCATGTACTACAGGAGAACGTGCCTACTGCAGGGTGCACTCCCGCCCATCCCTCCATGCCAACATACGGGGTCACTGTCTCTCACGTCAGCCAGAACTGCTTAACAATAAACCCTCTGAGGACACATGATTCTCCTCTGCATAGAGCAAACTAGGTTCTGCTGTCCAGAATTATGTCCACAGAATATCCCTGGTTCCTCCAACATTGAAGGACCTAGTTGAACTCTAGAAAAGAAAAAAAAGCAATCTTTTAATCCAATCCGTTACCTTCCACCAAAAGACAACTGAGAATGATAGCAGGGAAGAAGAGGGAAAAATACCCGTAATATACTCAAAACTCTTGACGGGAAGCCAGTATCGTGCAAGGCATGCAACATATTTTAAATCTATAACCACATTTAACCTTCATAAAAAACACAGTGAGATGGGCATCATCTCCATTTTCCACACGATGAAAACTACAGCTATGAAAGTTAAGTAGCATATCCTGTTTATACAGCTAACTCGGGGCCAGGGTAAACTCAAACTTTAGATCATCTGGCACCAGAGCCCATGTCCTTTAAGTTTCATTCTTTCGCAAACACGTCAAGTGATTTTTTTTAATTTTAAAATAATATTATGTATTTTGACTTGAGTATGTTACTCAAAACACATATAGCCTTGTATGTGGGATAGTTTAAAATTCCTGCTTGTTTTAATATTTTTACGCACATTAACATTTGGGAAAAACAGCCCTTGCCACTTTGTCTCCATATTTGTTGCCTAAAGATGACTTGAATAAATTTAACTCTCTGTTTTCTCCAAGTGTGAAGCCATCAGCACTGCTAATAAGTGATGAGCATGGCAGATAGTCCCTTCTGTCAACAGCAAGCTGCTTAAATTAAAACCACTCATTTCCATCTGAGGCCACCCTCATCCACGTGGAATATTCAGCTTTCTTTCTCAGCAAGGGATTCAGACTCCAACCTGCAAGTCACTTGCATTGATTTTGCCTTGTTTGCCAGTTTACATGTAACTTTGGACCTGGACTTCCAGTAATGACAACAACATTATGCTTTTGTGCTATCCATTTTCTTGGTTAATGTGGGAATACTTTTCCAATTGTCTGTAAGACTCATTATAAGGAGTGTGTAGCCCAGTCAATTGGCAAGGGTACCAGGATATCGATGGGATAACAGAGTTTTCTTTCTCCGGTTATTCCCTGCAAGCGATGAAAAAAGTACATATGCATTTTCTCCTACTGCTGCTCTTTCCTAAGATTCCAGGTGAAATATGAAATACTTTCATTTGTTTTTGCCAACTTACTTAGATTTATGGACTCTGCTCGAGCTCCACACAAAATTTTGATTTGATCTAACCTTTATTTTCTAAGTTTTTGTTAACCACTATATGTCTGAGATAATTTTATAGCTAATCCGTTATAGTTAGATGACTGTTTTTTTTTTTATTGTGTTCTTCCCCTATCTCATTTAGACACCAAGATCTGCCTAGAAATATTTTACTAAAAGCAATAACTTGTGATTAATATCACTAACAGTCCTGGTAAATAAAAAGATATGCAGGAATTATATGACGAGGATACTATAATAGCAATGATTCTATTTCAGAGATCTATAATATGCACTATAATATTTTCCTGATAAGTAAATATTGATACTATAGGAAAAACATAATAATGGAGGTTATCAAAATGTTTGATACGGTCTGGCTCTGTTGCCACACCCAAATCTCATCTTGAATTGTAGCTCCCATAATTCCCACATGTTGTGGGAAGGACCCAGTGGGAGACAATTGAATCATGGGGGCAGTTTCCCCCATACTGTTCTCTTGGTGGTGAGTAAGTCTCATGAGATCTGATGGTTTATATAAGGAGAAACCCTCTTTGCTTGGCTCTTATTCTCTCCTGTCTGCTGCCATGTGAGACCTGCCCTTTTGCCTTCCACCATAATCGTGAGGCCTCTCCAACCATGTGGAACTGTGAGTCCATTAAACCTTTTCCTTTATAAATTACCCAGTCCCTGGCATGTCTTTATCAGCAGTGTGAAAACTGACAAATACAATGTTGTAGGCCAGTTGTCTAAGCCTGGTATGAGGAGGTTAATGTCCCTAACCTTTGAGAACTTATAAATACATAGGTAGAAAGGTATATATATATATAAATGTGTGTGTGTATACATATATACACATATATATCTTATGATGAACCAAATATATATTTTAGAGTCAAAGTGAGAGAAGAAAACTTGACCATAGAATCATGTCAAGCTATGAATTTACAGGCTTGAAAATGGAAGAAGCCTTTAGAAGGCAGCCTTTAGAAGCAGAAAAAAATCAAGGAATATTATGGACACACACATGCATATGTATATATATATTTATATACATATAAAATGAACAGACATATTTCACCCGATCTATAGATTAAAAATTTTTTAATGAAAATATATTGATGGAAGTATGAAATCTGTGGGCATTTGTTTTTACAGTGAAAAAATTATCTGTCTTAATTGCTGTGGTGGTAAACCACATGCATACATTTATCAAAACTCATCAGATTATATATTTTGTAAAAATCTACGCATTTTATGAATGAAAATTTTACCTTAGAAAAAATACTGATAAAGCATATTCAATAATGTATAGACTTAAGTCTAATTTACATGGTCACAAAGGGGCAACTGATGCTCTATCAGTCATCTTACATTTTTTTCCTTATGCTGACTAACGATTTGAATGATAATCTCCATCTTTAATTCCATTTCCTCTCCACACTTCCCCCCTTGCAATCTCTCTACTATCTATGTGGCATTATAACTGCCTGTGATGTGGTTGGCAGCATAATGACTCCCACATATACTTGATATGTTTATGTCTCTTTGTGAAATTTTCTTTTGAATCCCCAGAATCTGTGATTACGTTACCTTACATGGCAAAAGGGACTTTGAAAATACAATTAAGAAACAAAATGGGGACATTATCTTGGACTATCCAAGTGGACCCAATGTAATTACAGGGGTCCCTAGAAGGGAACGAGGGCAGTAGAAGAGTTAAAGTGAAAGGTCTGACCATGGAATCAGAAGTCAGAGTGTTGCATCTGCTAGTTTGAAATGGAGGAAACGGCCCAGCAATGCAGGCAGCCTCTAGAAACAAGAAAAGCAAAGGAATCTCCCCTAGAGAGCTCTTCCCAGCCTTCCAAAGGAACACAACCCTGCCAACACATGGATGTCAGCCCAGCAAAACCCAGACCTCTGCTATCTAGAATCCTAAGACAATTAATCTGTGTTAAGTGACTATGTGAATTAGGGTTCTTAAGAGGGACAGAACTAATAGGATACATGTATATATGAAAGGGAGTATATTAGAAAGAATTGGCTCACATGATCACAAGGTGAAGTCCTATGATAGGCCATCTGCAAGCTAGAGAAGGAAGTCAGCAGTGGTTCAAAGCCCAAAAGCCTCAAAAGCAGGGAAACTGGCAGGGCAGCCTTCAGTGGCTGAAGGCGCAAGAGCCTCTGGAAAACCACTGGTGTAAGTCCAAGCGTCCAAAGGCTGAAGAACCTGGAGTCTGATATCCAAGGGCAGGAGGAACCAAAGGAAACATCCAGCATTGGAGAAAGATGAAAGCCAGGAGACTCAGCAAGCCAGCTTATTCCACCTTGTTCTGCCTGCTTTGTTCTAGCTGTGCTGGCAGCTGACTGGATGGTGCCCACTCACGTTCAGGGTGGGTCTTCCTCTCCCAGTCCACTGACTCAAATGTCAATCTCTTCTGGTAATATCTTCACAGACACACCCAGAAACAATATTTTACCAACTATCTAGGCATTCCTTCAATCAAGTGACATGCAATATTAACCACCAAAGTTTGTGCAAATTTGTTTCAGCAGCAATACAAAATATATTGCCGCAAACTTTAGAAAATCCGTTCTGCCCTGATAATTATGACACTGAACTTTCCTAGGTTTTACCTTTACCTTTTGTTACCCTCTGTCTTTGTGAAATTTTCTTTTGGAAGAGGGATTTTAAAAACCCTAGAAATCTAATATTGGATAATTTGCCATCACTTCAAACACAGCATTCCACATCTTATCTTTTTATATATTTTTAAAATTACAGTCCCTTCAATCTTCCTCATTGCTATGGTTTGGCTGTGTCCCCACCCAAATCTCATCTCGAATTGGAATCCCCATGTGTCAAGGGAGGGACCTGTAATAGGGATTCTTACATGCAGACCTGTAATCTCCATGTGTGGAGGAAGGGAGGTGATTGGATTGTGGGGGAGGTTTCCCCCATGCTCTTCACATGACAGTGAGTCTTCACAGGATCTGATGGTTTTATAAGGAGCTCTTCCACATTTGCTCACTCTTCTCTCGCCTACCATATAAAATACGTCTGATTCCCCTTCAGCCATAATTGTAAGTTTCCAGAAGCCTCCCCAGCCATGTAGAATGGTGAGTTAAACCTTTTTCCTTCATAAATTACCCAGTTTATTTTTGTTTTTATAGCAGTGTGAAAACGGACTAATACACTCATTCTGTAGATGGCACTATCACTTCTTATCTTGGTTAGGACAAGCAGAAAAGCATGCGACCCGCTCTCTCTTGACATGGGCTTCCTGTGAGAATGGCCATGTGGTGTCACTGGTGATGGGGAGAAGAGTACTATGTACAAAAGGGTATTTGTCACTATGAAATACGATAAAAAGAGAGGCATAACAATCATGCGAAAACTCTTAGCTTTATTTATTTTGTTTTTTCTGCACATATCTTGGTCCTTCTGCAAAATAGATTTCTAGAGGTAGCCTGTTCTAAATATGCAAATAATATGGATATCTGGAAATTGCCTAGTGATGTGCTTTACTCAGATCCCAGGCATTATTTTATAAAATGTTTCTATGATTATGCCATAATTTCACTGCCAGATTATGTGAGCAAAATAAATTTTATCTTCCCAAAGGATTTCAGAGATAGATGCTGTGTACTAAAGAATTTTTCTTTCCTTTCTTCGGTAATGTTTTAAAATAAATCATTCAAATGAGTTCTGCTGCATAATGTGTTTATTTAGCTTTTTACTTTTTTTCCCCCATAAGCCATGCTTGGATAGATACTTCTAGAAGATTTTAGCAGTTGAAAAATATTCAGAGCAAAACTGGAAAGAAGCATTTGCCAGCCTGCTCCATTAATTTGCCAGCTTAATGCTGGGGTGTCTGAGGAATACTGTTAAAGAAAATAAAGGCCTCTGAAGCTGATAATTAGACAACTATTTCTTGTTTCTTCACTGATTTATTTTTTTTTTACTCAAGGTCATATTCAAAGTCTTACCCCACTAACTGCTAATTTTTGCCTTGAGTACACACTACCAAGACTGTGATTAATAAATATCTACAGTATTCATGACAATAGAGTGGTCCATCAGGAAGCCAATTTTATCATTTTAACCGAGTAGTAACAGAGCTTATGAGAGACCCTCATTCAATTTAATGTTCTGAGTGCATTGCCTTTTTTGCCTTTCATTTTCAGGTAATTGATAATTTTTAATATTTTCTAAATAAAGCAATACTAGCACAGTCCTTTAGTGAAACATAATTTGCTTAAAAGTTATCCTACTTTCAGGAGTACTCTCAGTATAATTTGTAGCTGGTTGTTTGACTTTTTTTAAAAACAATCTCAAACTTACACAAACGCTGTAAGAATATTTTGTGGATTTTAAAGTTTTTCCTACAAGTATGTGTAAGTTGCTGACATGTCTCCTCATCCTCCAACACTTTGCTATGCATTTCTTACAGTAAGTACATTATTCTACATAACCATAGCATGATCAAGTAATTTTTACAACAGATAATTAAGCTGATGTTAATACCATTGAATTGTCATACTCAATTCAAGTTCTGCTAACAGATTGGAAGGTATCCTTTATAGCAGAGGGTATCAGTTTAGAATTTAGTTCTCCTATCTCTTTACTCTCCTGTAACATGAAATGTTCTTCAGTCTTACTATGTCCGGAGTTTGTTCTTGCTGGTAGGTTCACGGTCTCGCTGACTTCAGGAATGAAAGAAGCCGCGGACCTTTGAGGTGAGTGTTACAGCTATTACAGGTGGTGCAGACCCAAAGAGCAAGCAGCAGCAAGATTTATTGTGGAGAGTGAAAGAACAAAGCTTCAACAGCGTGGAAGGGGACCCAAGCCGGTTGCCGCTGCTGGCTGGGGTGGCTAGCTTTTATTCCCTTATTTGTCCCCGCCCATGTCCTGCTGATATTTGGTCCATTTTACAGGGTGCTGATTGGCCCATTTTACAAACCTCTAGCTAGCCACAGAGCCCCGATTGGTATGTTCTTAGAAAGCACTGACTGTAGCTAGCTAGAGGTTTGTAAAATGCACCAGAGTGCTGATTGGTGCATTTTACAAACCTCTTGTAAGCCAGAAAAGTTCTCCAAGCCCCCACTTGACCCAGGAAGTCCAACTGGCTTTACCTCTCATTACCTTCACATATCATGACCCTACTACTTTTGAAAATCCAGGACAGGTACATTAGAGAATGTCCCTCAATTTGGATTTATCTGATAATTTCCTATGATTAGAATTAGACTCGGTAGACATCTGTGGCAAGAATGTCAAAATCGGTGCTGCAATCTTCTCATTGCATCTTACCACATGATATTCACTATTTGTGCCACTGCTGGTTGACTTTCACTGGATCTCATGGAAAGATAGTGTCTAGCTTGAAGTACACTTAGTTTTCTCCTTACAATTCGTAACTCGACTATGGGCACTTTGAATCTGTGCACATATAGAAAGTTCTATAAGAACTGGACTAAGAAATGGATTTATTCACTCAAATGAAAGTGTAGATTTGTTGTTTCATTTTTTATTCAATGGATAAATTTGTTACTTTCATTACCTATGTTGATTCTCAAGTTTTCCCTTCAAATAAGCCTTCTGTATCCTTCTATGAAATTGTTTTTATGTCAATAGATTTAGGGGTACAAGTGGTTTTTGGTTACATGGATGAATTATATGGCATTGAAGCCTGGGATTGTAGTGCAACCAATGCCCTAGTAGTATACATTGTACACAACAGGTACTTTCCATCCCTCTGCCCTCCGCCCACCCCCCACCCCTTGATTCTTCTGATCCATGAACATAGGATATATTTCTATTTGTTTGTGTCATCTATGATTTCTTTCTGTTGTATTTTATAGTTCTTCCTGAAGAGATTTTTTACCTCCTTGGTTAAGTATATTCCTAGGTATCTTTTTATGTGTAGCTATTGTAAAAGGAATTGAGTTCTTGATTTGATTCTCAGCTTGGTCACTGTTGTCTTATAGCAGTGCTACCGATTTGTATACATTAATTTTGTAACCTGAGACTTTACTGAATTCATTTATCAGATTTGAGAGGCTTCTGAAGGAGTCTTTAGGGTTTTCTAGGTACAAGATCAGATCACCATCAAATATAGTTTGATTTCCTGTTTTCCAGTTTGGATGCACTTTATTTCTCTTGCCTGATTGCTCTTAGGACTTCTAGTACTATGTTGAATAGAAGGGGTAAAAGGGCATCCTTTTCTTGTTCCAGCTCTTAGGGGGGATAATTTCCACTTTTCTCTGTTCAGTATAATTTTGGCAGCGGGATTGTCATACATGGCTTTTTATTATTTTGAGGTATGCGCCTTCCGTGCTTAGTTTGTTGAGGTTTTATCATTAAGGGATGCTGGATTTTATCAAATGTTTTTCTGTTTCTATCTTTTGAGATCATATGGTTTATATTTTTAGTTCTGTTTATGTGATTAATGACATTTATTGACTTGCCTATTTTGAACCATCCCTGCATGCCTGGGATGAAACTCACTTGATCATCACGAATTATCTTTTGATGTGCTATGGGATTCAGTTTGCTACTATGTTGTTTAGGATTTTTGCTTCTAAGTTCATCAAGGATATTGGCCTGTAGTTTGGGGGGTTATTATATTCTTCCCTAGTTTTGGTATCAGAGTGATACTGGCTTCATAAAATGAGTTAGGGTGGACTTCTTAATCTTTTGGAATAGTTTCAGTAGGATTGGTACCAATTATTTGAATGTCTGGTAGAATTTGTGAATCCATGTGGCCATGAGCTTTTTATTGTTGTTGTTGGCAATTTATTTATTACTGATTCAGTCTCATGGCTTGTTATTTGTCTATTCAGAATTTCTATTTCTTCTTGATTCAAGCTAGGAGGGTTGTATGATTCCAGGAATTTATCAATTTTCTCAAGATGTTCTCATTTGTGTACAAAGAGATGTTCATTATAGTCTCAAATGATCTTTTGTTTTTCTGTGGTATTAGTTGTAATATCTCAATTTTCATTTCCAGTTAAACTTATTTGAATCTTCTCTCTTCTTAATTTAGCTAGAGACCAATTTTATCTTTCCAAATAACCAATATTCTGTTTCATTGATCTTTTGTATTTTTTTTTTGCTTCAATTCCATTTAGTTCTGCTCTTTGTTACTTCTTTTCTTCTGCTAGCTTTGGGTTTGGTTGGTTCTTTCTCCACTTCCTTGAGGTGTGATGTTAGCTTGTCAATTTGTGATCTTCAGACTTTTTGATATAGGCACTTAGTGCTATAAACAATTCCTCTTAGCATTGCTTTTGCTGTATTCCAGGTTTTGATAACTTTTTGTCACTGTTTTCACCTAAAAAGAACTTTAAAATTTTTATCTTGATTTAATTGTTAACCCCAAAATCACTCGGAGCAGACAGTTTAATTTCCACGTATTTGCACAGTTGATTTCTAGTTTTATTCCACTGTTGTCCGAGAAGCTACTTTATATAATTGATTTTAAAAAATTTATTAAGACTTATTTTGTAGCCAAAAATATGGTCTATCTTGGAGAATGTGCCATGTGCTGATGAGAAGAATGTATATTCTACAGTTCTTGGATTAATGTTCTGTAAATATTTGTTAGGTCTATTTGTTTTAGAGTACAGTTTAAGTTCAGTGTTTCTTTCTTGACTTTCTGCCTCAATGATCTGTCTACTGCTGTCAATAGAGTGTTGAAGTCCCCCACTATTATTATGTTGCTGTTTCTTAGTTGTAGTAGTAATTAATGAATATGGGAGCTCCAGAATTAGGTGCATATGTATTTAGAATTGTAATATTCTCTTTTGAATTGATCCTCTTATCATTACACAATGACTTTGTTTCACGATTGTTGCTTTAAATTCTGTTTCATCTGACTTAAGAACGGCTGTTCCTGCTCACTTTTGGTTTCTATTTTCATGCAATATTTTGTTTCACTTCTTTCCCTCAAGTCTGTAAGAATCCGTGTATGTTAGGTGAATCTCTTGAAGGTGGCAGATCTTTGGTTTGTGATTTTTTAAACCATTCTGCCAATCTGTATCTTTTAAGCAGACCATTGACATTCAGCAATAATATTGAGATTTGAGGTACTGTTTTGTCACCATGTTGATTATTACCTACTGCTTTCTTCATTGTGTTATTTTACAGGCTCTGTTTTACGATTTCACGAGGCTTTACTATGGTACATACTGACCTTTTGTTGCAAAATTTGGAATTCCTTTTAGGGATGGTCTGATAGTGACAAATTCCCTTGGCATTTGCTTGTCTGAAAAATATTCTATTTCTCCATTTATGAAACTTAGTTTTGCTTATACCAATCTTTTGACTGACACTTATTCTGTTTAAGGAGGCTAAAAATAGGACCCCAATCCCTTCTGGATTGCAAGGTTTCTGTTGAGAAGTCTGCTATTAGTCTGATAGATTTTCCTTTATAGGTTGACTGATGCTTTTGTCTCACTGCTCTTAGAATTCTTTCCTTTACATTGACTTTAGATAGGCTGATTAATATATGCCTTGATGACATCATTTTAAAATGAATCTCCCAGGAGTTATTTGAGCTTCTTGTATTTGGATGTCTAAATCTCTAGCAAGGCCAGGGAAGCTTTTCTCAATTCCCTCAAAGGAGTTTCCCAATTTTTTTGCTTTTTCTTCTCCCTTGGGCATACCTGCAATTCTTAGGTTAGGTCATTTTATATAACTGTCTACTTTATGGAGACTTCGTGCAATTCTTTTAATTCTTTTTTTCTTTTGTTTGATTGGGTTAATTCACACTACTTGCCTTTCTGCTCTAAAATGCTTTCTTCTAGTTGGCCTACTGTTAAAACTTTGCATTGCATTTTGCAGTTCCCTAAATGTGTTTAATTTCCAGAAGTTCTGATTTGTCTTTAAGATAGCTATCTCTTTAGAAAATTTTCATTCATACCCTGAATTGTTTTTTACATTTCTTTATGTTGGTTTTCACCTGTCTCTTGTATCTCCTTGAGTAACTCAATAATCAATCTTTTGAATTCTTTATGTGGTATTTCAAATATTTCATCTTGGTTTGGATCCACTGCTGGAATATTAGTGTGATCTTTTGGAGCTATATAGAACCTGGCTTTTCCATTTTGCCAGACATAATTTTTCTTCTTTCTTCTCATTTGGGTAGGCTATTTCTAATTATTTTTAACTTATTGTTGATTGATCGGAATTTTTAAAAACTTTTTTCCTTTTGAGGATATGACTTTAATGTTTACAGCTTATTGTCATCTAGATTCAGCTCTGTGCTTTCAGTGGTAAATACAGAACCTGTGTGGTGGCTTTCTCAGATACTATTTGCAGTAGCAACATGCTGGTTGTGTGCACAGCTTCACTGCGTCCTGTGGGAAGTTTTCTGCTTCGTTCGTGGTGTAAACTGGTGCCTGCTACCCTTTCAGAGGGTTTGAGGCTTCTTTCAGTTTTTAAGTTCTTGTGTTGCTTCTTGGAAAAAAAATGTATAGTGGGAACTTCTACACACTATTTTGTCTTTCCAAGTGGGAGAAGAATGCTAACAATACTTCCAAACTAGCCTCTTGGAAAAAACTGTAGCTGGTTATTTCACTTTATGAATTAGAGGGCACTAGGCCCCTCTAAATAAGTGCTAGTTTCTAATGGAAGTAATCAGAAGAGCTGTGAGAAACATTAGAATACATATAATTTATGATATCAACCTGGTCTTAAGTATATTTTTGGAGTTTTAATTAGGTTTATTACTTTTGCACTACTAAAATTCTGTATACCACGTAACACACCAACTATTTGAAGAAGTAAAAGTTAATAACATGAAAAGAACACTGGAAGGGAATTTTAGATCTGTTGTGATTTTAGGAAACCTCTGATTTGGGTTTATTGTACAGATAGAGAAGCTGAGATTCAGAGGGTGAAATGCATGGCCCCAGCTGGTTTTTCCTACAGGCTAAATGTTAGTGACCTATTATCTTAGATTAGTGACTAGATCCAAGGATGTATCCTAGAGGTCTAGAGGTGGAGAAAGGAGCCTGATATTTATCTATCTTCCATTATGGGTGAGCTCCTTCAAGTTCACACTTATGTATCATCTTACATGATTGTTCAAAAAAATTTCAAAGGAACAGCCTCTGTTTTCAAGTATCCACTTTAAATGGGGGAAACAAACTGAAAGTCTCTTACTGTGAACTGAATGTTTGGGTCCCACTAAAATTCATATATTGAAGCTCTATCCCCCAATATCATTATATTTGGAGATAGGGCTATTGGGAGGTTATTAGGGTTAGATTAGGTCATGAGGGTAGGGTCCTCATGATGGGGTTAGTGGCCTTATAAGAGGAGGAAGAGAAACCCCAGTATGTGTGTTCTCTCTCAATCTCTCTACCATGTAAGGACATTGCCAGAAGGAAGTCATGTAAAATCCAGGAAGAGAGCCCTTCCCAGAACCCAACCATGCTGGGACCCTGATCTTGGACTTCTAGCCTCCAGAACTGTCAGAAAATAAATTTATGCTGTTTAAGTTATCTGGTCTATGATATTTTGGTATGACAACCAGAGCTGACTAATACATCTGTCAAATAAGTCTTCCAAAGTGTCAAAAATAAGTGCTGAGTAAGCTTCCATAGCAGATGGATCTCTGTGCATCACGTCAGTCTGTTTCTGGGGGCTTAGCAGTCATGCTCTGAGAGGCTGTTTAACACTTTCTCTGGATATTCATTAAACTATTATGTCATTGTAAAAATAATAACACAGATAAATTAAGACTCACATTTGTAAAGTCTCTACTATTGCCAAATATCATGCTTAATAGTTTATAAAAGTTTTCTCATTTAAGCTAACTTCTTGATTTTCCTACTTGTAGTTTGTTTTCCTCATTCTGAAAGACAGCAGCTTACTTCCACCTTCTTCAATAATTTATCTTGTCTGTTTTGGGGTGGGGGTGGAATTATAATAGGGTTTCTAGGAAAGCAAACAGTTTATTCACAGCTACAGATAAATATAATTACGATTTTCTTATAAAAACACCCTGTGTGCTGTTATGAATTTGTGTGGGTAGTATTTGTTCAGTTAAAAAAAAAACTCTACTCTTTAGTACCTTTTAGTGTTTACTATGAGCCATAAACTGGGAGAAACTGGACAAATTATAAGATTTACTCAACATGTATAATTGTGAATAAGTAATTTCATTTCTTGATCTTCCCCAATTGTACTATCCATCTATGGCTGCTTCTTACAAGAGATCACATAAAAGAGTAAAATACTGCATATAAATGTTTAGCCAGCATCTTTAAAATAGTGTTTCAGAGGGGTACACCAGTGAAGGAAGAATTTCCACGCAAAAGAGCAGAGTCCTATGCTTGGCCACTCCGCGTATCTTTCCTCTGCCTGCGTTCAGGATTAGCAGATACACCCTCAGGGCAGCCCTATGCATCCCAGAAAATTTAAGTAACCTGCCTGGCAAAGGAGACTTTTAACTGCAGAGATAAAAGGCTGATTAAAATGAATAGATACAAGAGATCTAAACAGTGTCCATAAGCAAAAGAACGATGATTTATGGTGAAGAGTAGAGGTTCGCCCATAATTTCAGCACACATGCATTGGTGTTATATCTGGAGCTGTGCCAGCAGCTGGTAAGGATTGAGCAGTGAAAAAGGCATGACCCCAATGAGTTGTGGTCCGTTGCAGCATTTCTCAAACAGAGTTTCGCAAAAACCTGTTTAGGAAGAGCTGCTTTCTCATTTTTACCTGTTGAGAATGAGTTTCATAAAATGATTCCTGTGGACTTAACATCACTACAGTTTATACCGTGAGACAGAGAAGGTTAAACAGCATCATTTAGGAGGATGAGTTTTAAAATCACATAGATATAATGTACATCTCGGTATTACACGTGAGATCTTGAGATAGTTAAATATCCTTAAACTTCAGTTTTTTGTCCATGCAATGGGATAATCCAGTTCAGCCTTTTTAAACAAGACGGGTGTAAAACGCCTGTGACGCTGGAGATGTATTTTATACGTTCTTGAAAAGGAGACAGTGCTACTATTGGGGTTATTATTGTTGCCTGATGCAATCTTCCAGAAGAGACAAGATAGGAAGAATATCGCTGCCTAACTTCGGGTTGCCCCAAAGCAGACACCGAGACTCTGATTTAAGTGCAAGTGGTTCATTTGGAAATTGATTCTAAGAAACATCGAAAAAGATTAGGGAAGTAAGATGCAGAAGGGAAGGAATTCAACAGGAAGGGTATTATCACATCTGTCCTGTGGGCCACTGGAATTTGGTCCCTGCCAGATAACTCTGAGCACTAATGAGAAACACACGGCTCAGCATGCGTATGAGAGAGCCAGGGTACGTAACTACCAAATATGACTCTCTACCATCAATTCCCTGGCACATAGTTATGCCTTATAGCCTGCTAGGGCAGAGTGGGCTCTGGTGGCCACAGAAACCTTAGGAGAAAAATACGTGACACTGCCAGCTGGAGGATGGTCTGAGTATTGGTTTTCTATGAAAAATAACTACAAATTTAGTGGCCTTAAAACCCCAACAACTTATCTCACAGTTCTGTAAGTTAGAAGTCTAGGGACAGTGTGGCTCAACTGTGTCCTCTACTTAGAGTCTCACAAAGCTGAAATTGAGCAGTCAGCTAGGATGCTTTTTTTTCCAGAAGCTCTAGTAATACTTTACATGTTCATTCAGGCTGTTGGACAAATTCACTCCTCTGCATTGTAGAAGTTCCCTTTGCGCCTGGCCAAATCTCTTCTTAATCTTTCCATGTAGCTTCCCACTGGTAATGGTGGGTGAGGGCCTCTCACATGCTTTGAATCACTCTTTCTCTTCTGCCCCATCTCTCAGACCACAGCTGGATCAATTTCACTGCTTTTAAAGGCTGATACAATTACATTGTGTCGACCAAGACACCAGGATAATCTCCCTGTTTTAAGGGATATTTAGGGTCTATAACCTTAATTATATGTGCTGGGTCCCTTTTTTCATGTAACATAATATATACAATGGTTGCAGGGATCACCAAGTGAACACCGTTTTACCAGTGTCATGCACCGAAATGGTCAGGCCTCGGTAACTGCAATGTTTGCAAGTTCTAGTAGATGCTGTTTGTGGAATGTACTTATTTATGGTGATACAACAGCAGCTACTAGATAAGTGCATTCCACAAACAGCCATCTACTAGAACTTTTAAGCATTGTTCCAGCATCAATATGTGCTGAAGGTTTGAGGTACAAGGGAAAACTATCAAATGATATTTCAATAGAGAAAAGGGTAACAAAATGTGGTGGTCTTTCACGTCTGTCTGATTAAGAAACAAAATAATTTGCAAAAAGGAATATAGCAAATAACTCTTACATGGGAAACCTGGGATAACAAGGGTCTAGAATTCATAGAAACGTAAACTTCATTCCTAGTTTTGTTACTGGGAAGCAGTCATTGAAATGTCAAAACAGAAGTGGAGAGAATCCATTCTAAGATGTTTTCATTATAGAACCTGGGGTAGGATACATTGAGGACCACGTCTGTGAATTCTGATAGGTATTTCTAAAATAGATTTATACTACATGTTCTAACAAGCTGAAAATAAGGGTTGACCCGCTTGTACCCACTCTAATTTATGTTGTCTCCGTTAATGTTTGCTCTCTAGTTGTGATCACTTGAAGATGTCTTATTCCAAACCTACTGGTGACTAAGATAATGTATAACAAAACTCTCCCCCACCTTTCTGTAGGGGAGGAGGACCAAGTAGAAACTGTTTGATCTTTGAACATTTTAAAATGTTTTACATGCAAAGGTAAAGAGTGGGTTAAAGCTTTCTTATTTCTTCTCACTTGTAACTATGCTGGACTCAAAAACACCACTGAGACTACATGAAAATGTCCCAGGGACTTCAGAGTTCCAGCAAAGAGAGGTATCGTGTAATAAACAGCATGTCACTATAGATTGATTATCCAAATGGGTGGGGGACAAGAAAAGTTTTGAAGAGTACGAGAGAACATTTCTTGCTGTTTGCTACTGCTGGAAACTCAACTTTATTCCCTATTTCATCTTACTGCACCAAAATGTAGCCTCTGCAAGTTTTTATAATGCTTTTAAAAGCATAGTTTTGACACAAATGCTGGTTAGCATTTTCATACCCATGTGTAAACTGGTAGAAAATATAAAGCTACCAATATGTTTCACTATGTATCTGAACAATTTTGTACATATCATCAATTCTGTTGACCTTATATTTGCTTCTAGAAATATACTAAGAAAGATGTCAATGGTTTTTATCTAAGGCCTCCTATGGCTTAACACTTTGCTGGAAACATTCTCTCATAATACAGAGTTTATTCTGTATGCTCACTTATCCTTACTTAAGTCTCTGATGTATACTTATTTACCAGCTTGTTTGGTTTGCTTCTTTCTTATTCCCCCTCAGGGGAGAAATCTAGACTACAACCACCACCGCAGCAATAAGTACAAAGAATAAACAAGGATAAAACTTCAAACCATGAAAACATTGCCAAGTTCCCAGCTAAGTTTATCCCAAAAGGGAAAACAAAAAGAAAAACTACTCTTAAAGTAGCATTCAATACAACACCAGAATACCGAATGGCAGTTGGCTTAATAATTTGCCTATTTGTCCATAAGCTTTGCTTTCACATATGTGGACGGATGTTACCAACATGCAAGTGCTGCTACTGAAAAACATTCACTCTAGCATAATAGAGTTCAGATTTCCTTTTGCTGTCAGCTTTATTTCCACAGCGTAGTCTCTGATTCAAGATGCATATTAAAACAATCCCATGCTTGTTTTTACTCCTTTTATTTTTTTCAACACTGTAATGAAATGTGCCTCTGAGCCAGGGTAAGTATGTTATCTACAATCAGATTGTTTATACTATAAGAAAGCTTTAAAGATAATACTCATTGTAATTAACTAGATTCTCTTTAGAAATTGAACTTCATTAAAAGAATGCAAATGGATTCATAGGTGGCAATACTACCTGGATCAAGACAAAAACATCATAGATGTATTCCATTAGAATATGCTTTCTTTTTATCAACTTTGCTGAGCAGCCTGATTTATTAGAAGTTAACAGGTAGCCTAAAAGAACCTGTAATACACATATGTTGTAACATAATTTGTGACCCATTCAAAGAAATGTCCCTGGATGGCAAGCTGTTGAGAGTGAAATAAGTGGGTATATTTTATGTCACGGCATGCGAAGTAATTATTAAACACTTCTCCTTTCAATGTTTTATAATTGATATTTTTTGTATTTGCCAAGTTTTTAATCATTCATGGTCCCTTAAGGGGGAAAAAGGAAGGACATTCAACATGGGTTCCTTGCTGAGAACTGAAAGTACAATCGCAAAACCCTCTGGCTACACTTGTTCTTTTTTAATTTTTTTTTTAGTTACTCAGAACAAAACTTTCTCATTGACATACTATTTTATATTCAGCACGGCACATTTCTGGGTGAAAAATAGGAATGCGAACGGTAAAGGAAGAACGTATTCTAATAATATGGTGAGTCCTCCATCAACCCTAATTTGAAGAACTCAGGTCTCCCTCACTTTCGAATTCCCTGTATCTCCTGGCTTTCTCCCCCTTCTCTAATGGCATGTAGGTATGTGGTCATTGCAGGACTTCCATTGGTGATTATCCTGAAATTTAGCACCAGAAAATATCTTTTAAAAAAAAAAAAAAAAAAAGCAGACATTCTCTCCTTAATCAGATAATTAAAGAATCCACCTGAAAATTATCAGAATCATATTACACTAAGATAATCTCATCTAAACTTACAGCATTTCCATCTACTTCTACTTTTTGTGATTTTACAGTGAGTAGTAATCTGATATATACATAGAGAGACAGAGACAGAGAGACAGAGACAGAGAGAGACAGGGAGAGGTCTTTTGTTGTAAACCATTTTAAGATCAACTTGAGGTTCTGTGAATTGTATGACATCAGTTAGCATTCTCCACAAATTGGGGCTTCCAGAGCAAATAATTAAAGGCCAAACACAAGAACCACATGAGGGAATCCACTTTGGATTAAGAGCCGTCTCGCCCAGAAACCCGCTGCTTTAGAAATTAAATTTTCAAGAAGAACAACTGTTATGTTTGACTGGGGCCTAAACTTGAGCCAATTTAGCACTAACTCAGGTGCCCTTTCTCTCTCAAAGCAGGTTGATAGAAAAGCTTGAGATGAATGTTATCCATGTTCTTTGAAGAAGGTAACAAGCCAAACTAAGCACAGAGATAAAAGGAGAACTCTTAACCCATGCCTTCCATAAAATAATCTGTGGTGTTGATCCGAAGTCAGATCTTGCAAAATCTGAAGCTTTTATTTCCTATTTGCTTTTATCTTTGATTAAGAGTTAGATGCGACCTATATTTATGGGTGTGTACAATACCACATCAGTGAAGGTGGGTTGTGCTGCTGATGGATTCTATCTCTTTGAAGGTGATCATGTCATTGGGGTCAGGGAGCTATTGTGATAGCAGGTGTGCTTCTAGAAAAATCATTTCATGTGTATGTTTGCCAGTGACCACTGTTTAGGTCAGAAAAGGAAATAAAATGTTAGAATGATCACATTTGCCTTAGTCTTCCCCCTTTGAGCTCCAGGCCTAGGTTCCAAAATCAGCCATGCTTAATGAAAGTTAGGGCTCCCAGGCCAGCCATCACCAAGCCTTCTCCTTATGATTTCAACACTCTTATCTTGCTGCACAGAGTTTTGCTACTCACCTAGTAGCCCTTTGCAGAAAGTTGGGCAGCTTCCTCAGCTAAACCTCATTCAGCTCCTGAACCCAAAGGGCAAAACCCAATGAAAAATTATGTGTAACAGTACGTTCCTAGTGGACCAGTGTATAAATTAGGATACAGATGTCATAACGACGTGATGTGGTTTTGAACGGCATCAGGTTTAATCTGAGTATTCTCACTGTTTATCCTATTTTTATTCCCTCAACATTCAAAGCTCAGTGATACTATCTCTATTTTCAGCCCTTTCTTTCCTGTCTCAATCAAGTAATAATCAAAACTATATCCTTTGATCTTTCCTTTTATTTAGAATCCCACTAGGCTGGTTCAGGGGCATTATCACTGGATGGCTGGAGGAATGTACTGGCCTCACAATGGTTCAAGACCTTCAGAGATTTTCATTAACTTTGGAATATTTGAAAAATTATTCAGTGTTATATTTTTTGAGCAGTGATCGTCACACACCATTTCACATACTGGGGATAAAGTAAATAGATAAGAACCCCAACTTCAAGGAATATTAGCAAGTTAATACCTTTGAATATACTTAGGGGAATATTTTAATATAAGATTTATGATGTAGAAGTTGCACACAAATTTGGAAGTTGAGCCTGGATTATTTTCAGGGAAGAATGAGGACAGAACGGGGACTGAGATATCTAGGCAGGTAAGGAGCATTGTGGAAGTGCCAGAACATTGGGTGGAGGAGCCCAGGACAATGGGTGCCGAAGATGGGTCCTACAATGATGATGTGGGGTACTGCAAGGGATTTAAAAAGTTAATACTATTACTTTAAAATGTTACTATCTCCTCTGCCTATGCCCCCATTCCTGCCTGAAATTTCTGGTTAACATTAGCTGGAAAATCTAACAAAGCTAAACTGAGTTGAGCTGCTTATTCCTCAGAACAATGTCATGGAGAATCTCAGGTCATTCCCTCTGTCCTCTGTGTGGCAATGTCAGCTGTGACATGGGTAATTACTGCTGACAAGGATTTGGGAACAGTGATCAGCATAATGAAGCCCTCAGAAGCCATTAGGGAGATTCACCCTTATGTTCTTTTACTATGGAAATGTATTTAAGTTAACTGTTAGTTTATAAGGTAGATGGAAGTTGTTTATCTAAAGCCAGCCCATCAGAATTACAAGGAGCTGTCAAAATCAAGTAGACTCATATTTTTTCGTGGTTTCTCCTCCATTGGCATAGAATAAAATTAGATAGAGTCAGATAAAAACATAGCTTTACCAGAGGAACTTCTACCTCCAGTGCTTTTCAAGACTCTGACAAGTTTGCTGGGGGCTGAAGAGAGTGTGTCTGTGCATATGGCTTCTCTTTATCACTCTCAGAACTGCCAATGGGACTTCCATTTTAAATTATCTGGGGTGCAGAGACCGTTATTTCTGCACTATCACATCTTAAAGATGTGAAATAGCTTTCATCACAGCTCCAAAAATAGAACACCAAAAACAGAACTAATGAGACCGTACGCATTTTGAAATTAGTGGGGAAGAAAGATGAAATGGCTTATTTTGTCCTTAAAATCAGAAGGACTATTTAAAATGTTTGCTAGGGATTTGAGGTGGCGGCGGGGGGGGGGGGGGGGGGTCTTCAGGTTAAAAAAAAAAAAGCATTATCCCTTTGCTTATTTTTCTGTATAGTTTATAAATAAATATAAAGTTTTTGTTCTTATTTTCTCAGATACTCATATTTATTCTGGTTTTGGCTGAGAAAAATCAGATTTTTTTCAGCAATAAATGTGTCATATACTTTTCACAAAAGCAATCACCTCAGATTTTATGATTCATATTGTGGTGGGCAAAAGAGACAATAAATATATATCAGCTTTAAAATAAATTGTGTTGGCCTCTGTATTCTAAGCATAACTCTGAAAGGGGAGGAATTGTTAAAAGATATGAACTTGTGTGTGTGTTTAGCCATTTTCAGAAGAAAGCATCTATATTGCAGCCAGGTCTATGGAGGTGATATTTGGGGTTTACTGATTAGCTCTCACCTTCTCCTCCGGCTCTGCCATCACACCCTACAAACCCAAAGGGAAAAGGAGAAAAGTAATAAATAGGGAGAAATAGCAGGGATATATGAAAGTAGAAACATGTGTCTGTGCTTGTGCATTTTGATGTTGGGATGGTGAGGATTAAATAAAAAAAACCATTGAATAAAATAAAAGGAACTCTTTTCACTCATCTCATTTCAGACCTTGAATAAAGAAGTGCATTGTATGTGAAGGGCTATTTACTTTGTGAACCTGGTAGACTATAAATTATCTGGGAACAGAAAAATGTTGCTGGATACTTTGGCTTACACCTGTGTTCCCAGCAATTTGGGAGGCAAAGGTGGGAGGATTGCCTAAGCCTACGAGTTCCAGACCAGCTTGGGCAACATGGGGAGACCCTGTCTCTTAAAAAAAAATAATAATAATGTTCAGACCTCACAGAAGCTTCTGTCTGGTCTTCATACAAATACCAAGACAACTCAATTTACACAATAAAACAAAGTTTGGGGGGCAAAACGTTTGGACTTTAACGTTTTCTTTTAAGTTGTACAGCGGAAGGAAATGGTTAGGAAAAAGGCTTTGCATTTTAAGAGGACATAGTTTTGCCAGGAAGTAAGTCAAAGGCAAGAATCAGGTACTTTTTTTTTTTGAGACAGTCTCGCTCTGTCACCCAGGCTGGAGTGCAGTGGCACCATCTTGGCTCATTGCAAGCCCCGCCTCCCGGGCTCACACCCTTCTCCTGCCTCAGCCTCCCGAGTAGCTGGGACTACAGGTGCCTGCCACCATGGCTGGCTAATTTTTATTTTTGTACTCTTAGTAGAGACAGGGTTTCACTGTGTTAGCCAGGATGGTCTCTAACTCCTGACCTCGTGATCCACCCGTCTCAGCCTCCCAAAGTGCTGGGATTACAGGCATGACCCACCGCGCCCGGCCCAGGTACTTCCTTTTTGATGTGACCACCTCATCCCTCTCTAACTTCACTTGCCTATTTCCCCCAAGACAATGACCAGAAAACGATTGAGGGGTGTGGAGAAAAACACCTTTTTTAAGACTTGTCTTTCATGACAGCCAGGCTCATAGTACGTACCACTGGTTGTCTTACTAATATTAAAGTGCAGTGTAACTTTTTGGCAAGTATCTTTTTCTCCCTCTTTTTCCATTTGGTCATTAAGGTGTGTGTGTGCACGTGTGTGTGTGCCCATTTAAGAGTGCACACTTTTTCTCAGAGAAAGAGCATTAGCTGCCTGAAGGCCAAGTACATGACCAGAAATACAAGGGACTAGACACATTTCCCAGAGAAAGGTTGGTGGGATGAATGCATTCTTGAAACTTCCATCTCGCATTTATTTTTCTACCAGTGATAATATACTGTTAATATCATTATGTAAACTGTTGTCTGCTCAGTTGCATTGATTATAGTTCTATTTGGAAAAATTAAATGGAAACAAAGAATATCCACAAATAACACACTGAGAGCCAACCACCATTTAAAGGATTTGCAACAAAACTTAGGTAATATATTCAAAAGCTGTCTTTAACCATTATCCTTCAACTGTATAATCCTAAGGAGGGCATAATAGAATTTGATAATAGTATCAGTATTGCTTTGTAAAGAGTTTACATTAAACATACATCCTACAATGAACCTACCCCTTTGGTCACAAATTAAACCTAAAATCAGAAAAGAATTATGATGCTCAATTCTCATTTCACAGCTCATCAGGAACTGATCAGTTACATAGATCACAACTGATCTATACACATATATACCAATATCCCACATCCCAATTTGTATCTATTTATCTTCTCTTCAAGGAATACTTTCTTGAAAACATTAGAATTCAGTGAATAATATTCAGATGCAAATTAGACTTTAATTTTGTCATGCTCTGAAAGCAGCTGAAATATTTTTTGACCTAATTGCTTTTGTGCCTATGATCACAATAACTAAAGAACTTTGAATAACTGCTTCCAGTGCTGAGTTGCACTGCTTTTCCTTGAAAAACTACACATTTAATGTGTTTCTTAGCACTTAATGAGTTATCTTTATTGGAAAAGTTTTTCCAAGATAATATTATAGACCAAATGCTGTAATAACTCCTCTAATCATTTTAAAACTGGGTCTGTGATGCTACCTGCCAGGATTCTCTAGAAATGAAATCTTAAGACGTATTTTTGAGTTCCCTTTCCTCATCCAGAACCTCAGATTTTCTTGGAGCTTCCCTGAGTGAAAATGTACGATAGACCTGTTGTTATAGTTTACAGTGTGACTGCCACACTATTGATTTTTGTGCCAAAAGATGAAAACTCCTCTCCAATTTCCATCTGCCCTTTTTATTTATCATAGAAATCCCACAAAAATCAGATTAATCCAAAGTGGAAGTACCAGATAAAATTACCCCAGCTAATACCTTGCTGAAAAATATATTTCAATGAAAAATGCATGGGATTCCCAGAGCCTGGTTTTACCTTCACTGTAATGCGTTTATCACAATCCCCAGAAAGATAGTGGACAGACCAGAAAGTTGAATGGGGAGTTGTTCAATCTCTTCATTAGCTCATTTACATTACACCTCAAATGTATGTTTCCACAGGTGAAGTTTGGAACAGCCATCAGTGCTAATATACCTATATCAAGATTTCTAGAAAAAACGAGCATTCACTAGCAACTTTGACAGCAACATCTATTGTCTTACTTCTGGAAATGAGTTTGGGAACTAGCATGCCACTCTAATGTACTTGTGACATGCTCTCTGCTTGTTTTCTATTATATAAGTATCAGACAATATCCCAAGTGTTTATGTATGACCCTTTCTCAGACAAGGTGTGGACTTACTGTAGGCAAGTTGGATGAAATACATACATATATGTGGGTCTACACAGAATAGACCAGGCTGAGAAAAGAATCTTAGAGTTTGAATACAAGTTCTTTGAATCAATTCATTCAGACAGATTAAAAAAAAAAAAAAAGAATAAACTTCCAGGAAACAGAATTATATAAATAGGCCAAACCTATAACTCATTGACGTCCATGAAGGAGGGAGAGATCACACAACTTGGAAAATATATTTGAGGATATTGTCCATGAAAATTTTCCCAATCTTCCCAGAGACGTCAATATTCAAATTACCCAACTTGGAGAACCCCTGCAAGACACTATGTCAGAGGACCATCCCCAAGACACATAGTCATGAGATTCTCCAAGGAAAATGCAAATGCAAAAAAATATTAAAGGCAGCTAGGGAGAAGGGGTAGGTCACCTACAAAAGGAAACCTCATCAGGTTACCAGTGTACCTTTCAGCAGAAATCCTACAAGCCAGAAGAGATTGAGTTCCTGTACTTAGCATCATTAAAATAAATTCCAATCAAGAATTTCCTATCTAGCTAAAACAAGCATCGTACGCAAAGGGGAAATAAAATCCTTTTCAGATAAGCAAATGCTAAGGAAATTTGTTACCACCACATCTGCCTTACAAGAGGAACTTAAGAGTGCTAAACATGGAAACAAAAGACCAAACAAAACACCATTACTAGCCAACACAACAACACACTGAAGTACATCAACTGTTAAATTTATGAAGCAAATGCAAAATTAAGTCTACATTACAATCAAGTAACAAGAAAATTATAGGATCAAATCCTATCAATCTTGAATGTAAATACACACCCCAATTAAAAGGCATAGAGCGGCAAGTTGCATAAAGAAGCAAGACCCAACTGTACGCTGTTTTAAGAGAACCATCTCAAATGCAATGACACCCAGAGGCTAGAAGTAAAGGGATGGAGAATACAAAGCAACAGAAAACAAGAGACAGCGTTGCTATTCTAATTTCAGATGAAACAGACTTTAAACTGACAATGATCAAAAAAGACAAAGAGCATTACATAATGATTAAGTGATTCAAATCAACAAGACTTAATCTTGAATATATATGCACACAACATCAGAGCACCCGGTTTCATCAAGTTCTTAGAGACCTATAAAAACACTTAGATAACCACACAATCAAAATGGTACTCCACTGACAATATTAGATAATTGAGGCAAAAACTAAAAGATATTAGGGACCTAAACTTGACTTTTGACCAAATAGTCCAACAGATAGATGTCTATAGATCACTCCGCTCAAGAACAACAAAATATGCATTCTTCTCATCTGCACATGGCACTTTCTCCAAACTGATCATGAAACAATTCTAAGCAAATTTAAAAAAAAAAGTGAAATCACACCAACCATACTTTAGGATCGCAGGGCAATACAAGAATAAATCAATATAAATAAGATCTCTTAAAACTGTACAATTGCATGGAAATAAAATGACGTCTTTCAGAATGACTTCTGGATATACAATGAAATTAAGGCAGAAATCAATAAATTCTTTGGAACTAATGAAAAAAATATGAAAGACTAGAATCTCTGGGACACTAAAGTGGTGTTAGGAGGAAAGTTGACAGCACTGAACATCCATGTCAAAACAGGTGCAGCACACCAACATGGTACATGTATACATATGTAACAAACCTGCACGTTGTGCACATGTATCCTAAAACTTAAAGTATAATAAAATTAAAAAAAATAGATCAAATTAACAACCTAACATCACACCTAAAAGAACAGAAGAACAAGAGCAATGGAACTCCAACTCCAAAGCTACCATGTGAAAAGAAATAACCAAAATCAGAGCTAAACTTAATGAAACTGAGGTGCAAAGAAACCATACAAAAACTTTTGGAATGGAATTATACAATGAAATCAAAAGTTGGGGTTTTTTTAAAGAATATGATTGATAGACGACTAGCTACACTAAAGAAAAAAGAAAAGATACAATATTATCAGAATAGACAAAGGGGACATTACCACTGATCCCACGTTAAACACAGAAAAAAAAAAACCCTCAGTATGAGAAACACCCCTATGCACACAAACTCGAAAACCTAAAAGAAATGGATACATTCCTGAAAACATACAGCCTCCCATGATTGAACCAGGATGAAACCGAAACCCAGAACAGAACAATAACGAGTTCTGTATTTGAATTAGTAATAAAACGCCTAACAACCAGAAAAAGCCCTGGACCAGATTCACAGCTGAATTCTACCACATGTCTAAGGAACAGCTGGTATCAATCCTACTGAAACTATTCCAAAAAACTGAGGAAGAGGGACTCCTTCCATGAGGTCAGCAACATTCTGATACCAACGCCTGGCAGAGACAAAACAAAAAAAAAATCTTCAGAACAATACGCCTGATGAACGTAGATGAAAAAATCCTCAATAAAATTACCAGTACACTGAATCCAGCATCACATCAAAAAGCTAATCCACCATAATTAAGTAGGCTTTAATCCTGGGAAGCAAAGTTAATTCAATATATACAAGTCAATAAATGTGATTCATCACATGAAGAAAAAAACATTATTTCAATAGACTCAGCAAAGGCTTTTAATAAAATTCAACATCCCTTCATGTTAAAAGCCTCAATAAACTAGACATTGAAGGATCATACTTCAAAATAATAAGAGCCATCTAGAACGAACCCACAGCCAACATCATACTAAATAGGCAAGAGTTGGAAGCATTCTACTGGAGAACTGGAACAAGACAAGTGCACCTACTCTCACTACTCTTATTCAATACAGTACTAGAAGTCCTAGCCAGAGCAATCAGGCAAGAGAAAAAGAAAAAGCACCCAAATAGGAAGATAGGAAGTCAACTCTGTCTTCACAGATATGGTTACATATTGAGAAAACTCCATAGTCTATTCCCAAAGGATCCTAGATTTGATAACTTCAGTAAAGTGTCAGGATATAAAGTCAATGTACAAAAATCAGTAGCATTTCTATAACCCAACATCTAAGCTGAGAACCAAATAAGGAACACAATCTCAATCACAATAGCCACAAAAAGAATAAGGTATCTAGGAATTCAGCTAACCTGAGAGGTGAAAGATCTCTACAATAATTTGAAAACTTAAAATCATAGGTGACACAAATGGAAAAACATTCAGTGCTCATAAATAGGAAGAATCACTGTTGTGAAAATGGTCATACTGTCCAAAGCAACTTATAAATTTTAAAAAGAACCTGAATAGTCAAAGCAATCTTAGCAAAAATAAAGCCAGAAGCATTGCACTATCCATTTTCAAACAAGTCTACAGTAACCAAGACAGCGTAGTACTGTACAAAAACAAGACACGTAGATGAATGAAATGGGTTAGAGAACCCAGGAAATATAGCTACATACCTCCAACCATATGATCGTTGGCAAAGTCAACAGAAACAAGTAATGAAGAAAGGACTCCCTAATTCAATAAATGGTGATGGCATGACTGGCTAACCATATACAGAAAATTGAAACTGGACCCCTTCCTTAGACTGTTTACAAAAATTAACTCAAAATGGATTAAATACTTATATGTAAAACCTAAAACTATAAAATCCCTGGAAGACAACTTAGCAAATACTATTCCAGACATAGACCCTGGCAACGATTTCATGACTAGACTCCAAAAGCAACTGCAAGAAAAGTAAAATTGACAAATAGACCTAATTAAAGAGTTCTGCACAAAAGAAACTATCAATAAACAGACAACTTGCAGAATGAGAGAACACATTATCAGACTATATATCTGACAAAAATCTCATATGCAGAATCTATAAGAAACTTCAATTAACAAGCAAAAACCAAACAACTGTGTTAAAAAATGGGCCAAGGATATGAACAGACACATCTCAAAAGATATACATCCAGTTAACAACTATATTAAAAAAATGATCACTAATAATTAGAGAAATGCAAATCAAAACCACAATGAGATATCATCCTTCATGTGTCAGGATGGCTATTTGTAAAAAGTCAAAAAATAACAGATGCTGGTGAGGTTATGGAGAAAAGAGAATGCTTGTATACTGCTGGTGGCACGTAAATTAGTTGTCACTGTGGAAAACAGTTTGGAACTTTGTCAAAGAACTTAAAACAGAAGTCCCATTTAACCATATATTGCCAAAGGAATATAAATCATTCTACCATAAAGCCACATATACGCATATGTTCGTCACAGCACTATTCACAGTACCAAAGACATGGAACTAACCTAGATGCCCAAGAAGGGTGGATTAGATAAAGAAAATGTGGGACATATATACCGTGGAATACGAGGCAGCCATAAAAAAGGATAAAAAAAGATTATATATAAATAAATCATTTTACTGGGAAAAAAAAAACTGAATCACGTCCTTTGCAGGGACATAGGATAATGGTTTCCAGCTCCATCTAAGTGAACTAAAGCAGTTACAGAAAATCAAATACCACATGTTCTCTCATATAAGTGGCAGCTAAATATTGAGTACACATGGACGCAAAGAAGGGAACAGCAGGCACAGGGATTTACACTTGAGGGTGAAGAATGGGAGTGTGAGGATTCAAAAAGTACCTACTGGAAACTATGTTTATTATTATCTGGATGATGAAATAGTCTATACCAAGCTCCTGTGACACATTATTTACCCATGTAAAAAATCTGTACATGTACCCCATGAACTTAAAATGTTTGAATGAAAAAAAGGCAACGTAAAGCATTTAGCAACAGTACCCAAAAACATCATAAGTCCTTGTTGAGAAGGAGCAGTAGACTTTAAGAGACTATTTGGGTTGTTAGAAAAGTCACAATGGCATTCGGTTGAATTAAGAACTATTTGCACAATTTAACACTTTGTCAAATCTGAGATTTCAATCTATTTTAGTAAAAAATTCTATGAGTTTATTATCAATGTAAATATTTGCCTTTTAGAATATGGTAAGCCTTTATAAAGTGTTACATGTATATCCTAAAGTACATATTTATTGTTTGTTAGGACGGTGATAAAGCATGATGGGGAGAGAAATACACAGGAAATAAGAAGAGGTGAAACTCATTTTGTTTTTTCAGTATCGATGTGAAAGGGGAATACTACTGATCTTTAATTATCCTCTGCCAAAAAAATAATTACCTTTTATTCACATATCATGCCCCCAAACTTTGTTTAAGTATAATATTCCCAAATAAAAAGTAAACAACCTTTTAACTTCTCTTACATTGTTTATCTGCAGTAAGTTAACATCTCTATTATACAATTTGTATGTGTTACGGCTATTGGAAGACCCTGAAAGATAGTTTATTATCATTCTAAACAAAATATGTCTCCTAAATCTCCTAGCAGGATTTAGCACCCAGTGGATTTCTGCTTGAGGCATGTGTTTTAGATTCGAGATATTTTAGATTTAAAATTCAAGTAGAAATTAATTAGGACCCTATCAATTATTCTAAGATTTAAACTGACCTCAATTCAAATTCAAGCTAATGATTAACTTAAAACACACTGATGGGCCGGGCGCGGTGGCTCACGCTTGTAATCCCAGCACTTTGGGAGGCCGAGGCGGGCGGATCACGAGGTCAGGAGATCGAGACCATGAGTGAAACCCCGTCTCTACTAAAAATACAAAAAAATTAGCCGGGCGTGGTGGCGGGCGCCTGTAGTCCCAGCTACTCGGAGAGGCTGAGGCAGGAGAATAGCGTGAACCCGGGAGGCGGAGCTTGCAGTGAGCCGAGATTGTGCCACTGCACTCCAGCCTGGGCGACAGAGCGAGACTCTGTCTCAAAAAAAAAAAAAAAACACACACTGATGAGTACATTAAAAAAATAGTAATAGCTAGTTACCAGGTGGACATTAAGGTATAATTGCACTTTCAATGACAAATGGTCAAGAAGTCTTTAGTCTACCCATATATCTATAATTATGAAGTTTTAAAATTTTTGAACCATAATTTTGAAATCTTACTTTGTTCTACAATTGATGACTTCCAAAGATAATCATTTCATCCCAATATTTTTTCTACTTTGAGCAAGTATTCTGCAGTTCTCTATTCCCTGGAAGCTAATGAAATCTCTCAGGAGTGTAGTTTTCTATGATGACTGGTGTTAATGTCTGGTTGTATTAGTGGCTTCATGTATTTCATCTTATACTTTCCACAATGGTTAATTCCACCCCTATCTGATGTGTGACCAATGATGGACCATTTGATTACTGGAAAACCTACCCAGGCTATTCATGTGATTATGACAGTGAAGCAGGTTCATTTTCACTTAATTTAATGAGCAAACCTCATTGGATCAGAAAGATTTAGTTGACTTTCTACGCTGCGCAATGGTTGTCCTTGCTTACAACGTAGCCATTTATAATTTATCTGTTAATTACCACTTTTTAAAATTCTTTAACTCAGTAGAAACACAATGTTAACAAGACATTCCATTCATTTGGTATGTAAATTGATGGTGTCCATTAGAATTCACTGACTTGAAATTTATAAAGCACAAATAATTGGGATCAGACAGAAATAACAAGGTTGCTGGGAATGTAGGTCATACAGTGCTGGTAGGGATATGTAACAGCATAGCTACTTTGGAGAACAGTCTGGCAGTTTCTTAAGAAAAACATACATTTGTTATACACCTCAGGAATTCTACTCTCAAGAACCTACCCTAGAAAAGAGAAAGGTATTTCCACACAAAGGCTTGTATGCAAATGTTTACAGCAGCATTATTGTTGATAGCCAAAAAGTAAAAGCAGTCTAAATGCCCATCAACGGAATGAACAAACAGACAGAACACTATTCAGCCATAAACAGGAAAAAAAATACTGATGTATACTGCGATATGAATGAACCTCAAAAACATTATGCCACCTTAAAAGAATCAGATGCAAAAGGCTATATATTTAGATAAGTGAATAATTCCGGAAATATTTTAGAGCTAGACCAACACACTGGATGTAGGAAATCACAGAAAACAATGTAGATGACTTCTAAAACACGGCCAAAAAAGGCCGACATTGAACCCATTTAATAAGACGAAGACGACTGTGAAAGGTAGAGTTACACCTGAAAGCAAGAAGTTTGAGATGCCCTACAGAGATCCAGGTGAGAAGTCACAATGCAGCCGGACTAAAAGCCTCCAGCTGTGATAAGTCATCAGGGCTGAAAATACAGCGATGATATTTAGAGCTATGGCAATTTTTTTTTTTTTTTTTTGGTGATGGACTCTTGCCTTGTCTCCCAGGCTGGAGTGTAGGGGCACAATCTCGGCTCACTGCATCTCCCGCCTCCTGGGTTCAAGTGATTCTTCTGCCTCAGCCTCCCGAGTAGCTGGGATTACAGAGGCACCCATCACCACACCCAGCTAATTTTGTATTTTTAGTAGAGACGGGGTTTCACCTTGTTGGCCAGGCTGGTCTCAAACTCCTGACCGAGTGATCCTCCCCGCCTCGGTATCTCAAAGTGCTGGGATTACAGGCATGAGCCACCATACCCAGCCCAACAGGATTGATTTTTATAGGAAATGTATAGATGGAAACAAAGACTGAACCCAGAATCTTAGGACAGACCAGCAGGTAGAAGCATATGAAGAGAAGTCAGCAAATGAGTGAGGAATGAACAGAGGTAAAACCTGGGTCTCATGGTGAATAAAATAAAGAGAAGACATTTTAATGGAATAGAAAAGAATAAATACAACTATAGAAGAGTAGAATTCTGCTACATTTGTTTTAATTGACTAATGTGTATTTAATTATTTCTTACTGGTAAATATATTCTGCTAATTAAGCTTTGCATTTTGACTTCTTTTAACAGAATTTTCTCTGCATTCATAATGATGCCATAAGCCTGTTTTAGAAATAAATCATATGCAATGATTATTACTACAAGTATTTGAAAATTCCAAGCAGCTGTAGTCAAAAATTCTCACCAGTCTAAAGCTCCAACAAATTATCAGTTCCCTTATTTACATAATATATTCAAGAAAAGGTGCCAGTATGACAATAAAGCAATTCCTGTAGAGAGGGCAAGAGCAGGTGAGAGTCTTAAATGAATTGTGAAGTCTTCTATTGAAGAAAAATTCATCTTGAATGTTCATTAAATTTTTTAGATTAAAATGCATATAAAAATGAAGATCAGGGCCAGGCATGGTGGCTCACGCCTGTAATCGCAGCACTTTGGGAGGCCGAGGCGGGCGGATCATGAGGTCAGGAGATCGAGACCATCCTGGCTAACACAGTGAAACCCCATCTCTACTAAAAATACAAAAAGCTAGCCGTGCATGGTGGCACATGCCTGTAAGTCCCAGCTACTTGGGAGGATGAGGCAGGAGAATGGCATGAACCTGGGAGGTGGAGCTTACAGTGAGCTGAGATCACGGCACTGTACTCTAGCCTGGGCGACACAGCAAGACTCCGTCTCAAAATAATTATAATAATGATCAGTGGATTTATCTTTCCACATACAGTTTTTCAGTCAGCTACTGTCTAAACATGCAATCAAGTTGTTATGGATTAAAAAGCCAGTAAACAAATGCACTCAGAGGGAAGAGGTGTGGTCTTTCGCCCTTCCTTCTAGTTCTTTACTCTATGCCTGGTACAGAAAGCCTAGGTCCTTCTTGCCCACCCTCAGAATCAAGAGATGATCATCACGGATCAGGGAGGACCCAACCTGAAGTCCAGTCCGTTCCCTTATCCCTTGGTTCAGTTCAAGAACTAGTCACTTGGTTTTCCATGGAATGATCCACAGGAAAGTGTTACATTCTTATTTTTAACCATTTGAGCTTAGCAATAACTGAACGAAGAGTAACCATTAACTAGTTCTGGTGAAACAAAATTATGATACAAATTCACAAATTCTACTTGCTTGTTATTGAGCAAAAGCAGCTCTTAACATAATGCATATGTCCGACAGTCATCACTGAAAAGAAAAACAAGAGAACAGAGAAAGCAAATTGTGTGTCTGAATGAGTTGTTTTCCCGCCTTATAATTATTTCCCCAGAAACCCACTCCAGGATAAACTTCCGCTATGAAATACAAATTGTTTGGCATATTATATTTTATAGAATACATATAAAATTGGCCTTTATGGCTCCTTGGAGAAATGTCTGATTGTATGTCTGAGGCAGGAAATATAAGGTGAGCCTGGAGCATCTAGCAATGCCAGAAAGTTAGAAATTGCTAAAGAAGAAAAATATGAGCCACGTCAAAAGGACATAGGAGTCAACCTGAAGGAGCTCCCAGTGGCCAAAGCTGAACAATGTTGAGCAGTAAAATTATGATAGCACTTTATAACTCAAACAATATAAAAAAATCTCGAAGTCAATATTGGTATAAATGATTGGATAAGTAAATGTCAGAAGGGATAAATTTTCCTTAAAGAAAAATTCTAGATAATATATGTAGATTTATTCCCTCCAAGGGGTATGACTTAATTCCCCTCCTGATGAGTGAGGGCTAGATTTATTCACTAGTTTCCAAAGAATAGAAAAAGGAAAGGGAAAAATAGAAACATTACAACGAAAAACCTTGGCAATGACCAATATTAACATCACCATTTAAAAGTCATGTTGATGTCATTTGCCCCGAGATGATGTAATGAGCGGGCCACCTCTCTCCTGTAATATTCTCTTTCCAAACTCATAACCCCAGTCTAATCATGAGAAAACATCAGGAAGTCCAATTTGAGGGCTATTCTACAACGTATCTCACCAGCACTCTTGCAAACAGTCAAGGTTATGAAAACAGACAATCTAAAAGTCAAGAGGAGCCTGAGAGTAATGTGGCATCCTGGGTGGAACCCTAGGATAGAAAGAGGACATTAATTAAAAAAAATGAAACCCAAATAATGCTTGTAGTCTAAGAGGATTGTATCAATGTTAATGTTTTAGATTTAACAATATACTGTGTCATGTAATGTTATTGGAGAAAGTTGAGTAAAGGCTGTATGGAAATTTGCAACTTTTATGTAACACTAAAATTATTCTCCTAGTTTATTAAAAGAACATGGCTTTATATAGTACATAAATAGATGTGTGTCAAAAAAGTCACAAGAGTCCTTATTTCACGTTCTCTGGAGATAAAGCCTGGCAGGGAGTGAGGAAAGCAGGATAGAAGCAAAAATGCAGTCTCAGGTGAAGTCTAGGCCAACCTACTCCCAGTGGATGGCATTGGGGCATGAGTTGCCCTCACACAGCTGTCTCCACCTTGTATCAAGGGGCTTGGACTTTCATACACCCCCTATCAGGTAGGCAGTCATTGGCCATTACGCACCTGGGAAGTTGTGACATTTCTGGCAAGACGGCACCCATCACTTAAGGGTAACTCTAGAGAAGGGGAGTTAGTCTAACAACTTAGAAGCCAACATTTACAGCAGCCAGCAAAAGCCTTCCTAAGGTGATCAAGAGTCTGGGCTGGGCTCCCCTTGCTCTACAGAGATCCTTTTGTCTTTCACATGAAGTTCAATTCATCAAGGCATAGCTTCTCTGAAATCCTATTTGGCTGTAATACTTATAGAAATTTATAAGAGTAGAGTGGGGCAAACAATGGTCCTATTGCTGCAGGTGATTCCAAAGCTGTAACTGATTCTCATCATCTTCCTCAATATCTACTGGTTGGAGTAATTCATTTTGAATCAAAACCAGATGTGAGAAATGCATTCAGATTTTATTAATCTGTTGAGCAAAAGAGGCAAATAATGTCATAAATAATGATCCAAAGTTATATTCTATAGAATAGCCAAGACACCTTAAGACCATAGTGTGATGGAGAGAAGAACCAACCTCCTGGAGGAGGCAGCTCCCAGCTGAGAGTGATACCCAGGGGGTGAACATGTCTGATGCTTGAGTGGCCAAAAACAAGAATGATTGGGAGATGGGTGCACTGGGGACCTGGAAGGGCAGCAATTATACCTACAATTATACCATGAACAAAAAACTAAGGAAAAAAAAAAAACATGAAACAAGAAGAAATGAATCACCCATGAATTAAAATGAGAAGATATTTTAGAGAAATGAGTGACAACGTTATAATACCAAAAAGACACAAGAACCATTTACTTGCGGTTCAGTGAGCCAAGATGAATTTCAGAAGGTTCATTTATATTTACACTTATAGAACATGGATTGCATATGACTTTTTTTTTTTTGAGACAGTCTCGCTCTGTCACCCAGGCTGGAGTACAGTGGCGCTATCTTGGCTCACTGCAAGCTCTGCCTCCTGGGTTCACGCCATTCTCCTGCCTCAGCCTCCTGAGTAGCTGGGACCAGAGGCGCCCGTCACCACGCCCAGCTAATTTTTTTTTTTAGTAGAGACAGGAGTTTCACGCTGTGTTAGCCAGGATGGTCTCGATCTCCTGACCTCATGATCCGCCTGCCTTGGCCTCCCAAAGTGCTGGGATTACAGGCGTGAGCTGCCACGCCTGGCCGCGTATGACATTGTTTTAATGCTCATAACTGGAATGAAAATATAAGACAGGATAAACACTGAAGTTTTAATAGTTCAGTATTCCAGTGGCAAATATTTAGTATTTTAAAAATCCTGCTGCAAAGATTGAAATATGTCTTGACAATTTGAGTTTAAATGTCTAATACCCAAAGATCTTTTTTAAAGTTTGTATTAAATACAACCCTAAGATAATTCTTTGTAACTTATAAAGTTGTTTCAATGGGCACATCACTGGAAGGAGCACGGATTGGGCAGAAAGAATCAGCTCTTTGGACATTTTAAGCATTGAGGAAAAAAAGTAAGGTGACTCTTGAAACGTGCGTGGCTTGGCCATAGGATGACAATTTGAGTGCTAAGTATTAATAACTTTGTAATTAATAGTGACCATTTTTAAGGGGTTTGCTGGCCATTTTAGTGAGCCTATTAGATAGCACACTACTGGAACTGCTGGGATTTTGTGGGTGATTGCAAAGCACTTTGTAAAGATTTGTGTGACATCCAGGCCACAGTAAGCTCTGTGGCCTATGAAATGTTGGCAAAAGGGAGATTGCATAAAGTCAAGCCTAGGCCTTAAAACACCTGTGTCTTTCCTCCTCCTGTCCTTTTGTGTCTACCCTCACCATGAGAGGAAGATGATATGGTCATCACCATTCAAGAAGGATGAAAGACATGTGGAGCGAAACTACCCCAGTGACTGCAGCATGGGACAGAGTTCCTCAACTGAGCCCAGCCTTGGTCAGCCAGACCCCAGCTAACCTGCACATCCATGAAAATAGATGTGTATTTCCATATGCCTCTGCAATTTGCAGTTCATGTTTCATGTGGTAAACACTAACAGAGTCAGCCGATTTTGCCCATGTCTACTTTCCACACAGATATCTTCTATGGATCTAAGTTTCTGTCTCTTTCAGCCGTGCCCCTGTGGCTCCAGGTGCAGAAGCACCACTGGGAATGCAGCCATCTCAGGCCTTCTGATCAACCATCTTTTCTGAGGACCCGATATTGAGGCCTGAACCTGGTATAAATTACCTAAGTCTTCATAGGAATTAGTTGCAGAGAGAATTGCAGTGATTATCCAGTAAATATGACGCTAAATGATACTTTTGTTGCCTGTTACCTGTGTGGGATAGGGTAATAAATAACATTTAATGAGTACCTACTACTGATGTGTAGGTTATTTTGTGGTGGGTTCTAACGCCTCGTATCTCCTGCAATGTTTTTACTAAGTGTTCTCACGGGTATTATCACCCTCAGAAGGGGATCAAAACTCAGAAGTTGTATTACCTGGTAAAGGCTCAACCATATGGGAACTGGTGGACTGAGCTGTAGACCCGGGGCCATTTGGTGCCAAAGTGCATTCTTTCTCCACCATCCCAGTATGGAACTTCACAATGACGTCCTGATTATGGTTTACCGAAGTCTCTAATACACTGACTTGCAAAAATCTCTTATGAGATAGAACAGGAAAAATAAATCTCCATTTTGTTCTCTAAAATGACATACGAAAATAATTTATTCTAATACCTGGTTCCTAATTTGCTAGCTATCACAAAGGGTTAGCACTCAATATTGTTTGCTAATATTGTTAACACAAATTCAAATAAAAATATGGGATGAAAAGTCTTTTCCCATGTTGTCTCCCTTTGACAACATGACAAATACAACTAACGATCTAACACCAGGATTCCTCTTTGGAAGAAACGTTTGTTTATAAAATATTTACCACTCTTTCCTGGATAGAAGAAAATCCAGGAACCTGAATGTTAACAGAACGCTAAGAGTGCAGAAAGGAAAGGCTATATTATTCTACATGGAAAGAATGTAAAAGTGGTAACTGACATTAGCATGGCACTGGCCATGTGCCAGGAAATGAACTGTGTGTTTTATGCTTTAACTCGTTTGATCTTCAAATAGCCAATGTTTTAGGTGGACTTTTACTTACTCGCTTTTCCAAATTGGAAAACTATCTACAGAGAAGTTGAGTAACTTTCCCAGGGGTATACAGCTACAAGTGGAAGGATTAGAACTGAGAACCAGGCACCCAACCCCTGCTTCAGAGATTGTTACTCAGATAATTTGACTTGTCTCCTTGGGAATGAACTTTTTGCAAAAGGAGGAGGCAGCGGCAGGGGAAGAAGAAAGAGGGAAAGAGATAAGAGAGGAAAAAGGCAGGAGTAGAGATGGAAATTGTATCTCTACAGGAGAGAATACTAAAGAGCTGAGTCAGATAAAAATAGTTAAGAAACACTTGATAGCTGAAAAGCACAGTAAAAATCACCGGCTAATATAAAATTCGGTTATTTTTTTTCTTTGATACAAAGAGAAACCTTAGTAAATTCTATATGTGCAGCTGCTTCTCTTAAAACGTGTTAGTTATTTGTGAACAAAGTAAATAAGATGCTGAATTTCCTCTTAGCTTACATAGCCTATGTAAACTGATTCCCTTCATGCCGTAAAACATGCATGAAATAATGTGAAACTAATACAATGTGTGGCAATACTTCAAAACAATAAGCTGAGGCATTTTGAATGAAAGGAGTATGAAACCAACGAAAACATTTTCCTCTTATCTCACTAGGAATAGATTCGTTGAAATAATTTTTTCAGATGAAACAAGAACATTTTAGGAAATGGTTATAATCTATTCTTACTGAGACAGAAGAGAACAAACCTTAAAGGGAATAAGAAAAATCTGGAGGAGAAAGGAAGAAAAAAAAGATCACATGAAACTCCTAAGAGACCATATAGAAAAATCATTGGCAGCAGGATAAAACAAGACATGACAGTGGCTCATTCCTCAAGAACGTGGTATTCTCTACCATACATCTTCCACTTCTCAAGGAAGAATTTCTGTTAACAAGGAATTTCAGAATAGTTCCTGCTTACACAAAGATCTTCAGTAGCAAAGGCCATCAAATATTCTTTCCTAAAAATTTCGGAAGGGCAGAAGTAATTCTACATTGTGTGTGAAGCAGGGTTTTCCCACAGGCATATCTGTGACCAGACAGATGAGAGAGTTCATCCTTCCCGCCACAGCAATGCTCAGAGTGCTTTGTAAAGAAAGGGCCTTCAATAAGTGGCCATGGGTGAAGAGGACTCCAGGCAGTCAGTTAATTCTTTTCTAAGTACAAGATCACCAAAGTAGGCAGAATCCGCATCATGAATCATTGTAATTCCTTATTCTGATTTCTAAGGGTGATATAGGCAAATTATGCCCAAAGTGAAATTTCTCATTTCTCAATTTTTAAAGCTTAAATTTCCCAATTCTGCTGACACTAATTAGAGACAAGTTTCACGAAGGTACTAAATTAAGTTAAATCGGCACAAACCATCCATATGTTGACTTTTCCAATCTGACCTTCTGTATTTTGCTAATTAGTAATCTATAATCCATCATCGGGGATTCCATACATACTACACTGAACCACTTTCAAACATATGATCCAATTTATTTCATCTGGACTCAAAAGGCTTATGTTTGAGTTCAAGTTGTTTTTTTTTTAATCAGCTAGGTTATAAAAATCTACTTAAACTGACAATGCTAAACACTACAAAGATACGAACCAACTGAAAGCCTCACATACTGTTGGCTGGAATAATGCAAAACGAGACAGCAGCCTTCCAAAGAGTTTGGCATAGACTACACATACGATCCAGCAATGACACACTTTTTCTTAGATGAACACCTAAAAGACATACGTCCATAAGAACATTACGTAAGTGTTTATTGCAGTTTTATTCATAATTTTGAAAAAGCTGAAAACCACCCAAATGCCATTCAATGGGCGAGTGGTCCATACATGTAAGTCAAACACTAGTCAGCAATATATAGGAATAAACTTTTGATACACACAGCTGTCTGAGATACATTTCAAAGGCCTTATGCTGAGTAGAAGTCATACTTATGCTACCTATTTTACGCTTTCATTTACGACATCCTAGAAGAGGGAGTATCAAAGGAACAGATCAGATTGGGGTCAGAGACTGAGGAGTGGGAAAAGGGGACTAGCTATGAAGATTTTAGAAGTGATATCAAATTTATTTCTTGATGTGGCTGATATTGTATGACTATACACGTTTGTCAAAATTCATAGACAACAAAAAAAAATGTAATGGCTCTGTACTTACCCACTCTAAATATTTCTCTTTTCATATACGGTAAATAAAAGACATTTTAAACTTCAGTTTCTTTCCCTGGGGGTTACCCAATGGTAACTTCACAAGGTTGTCATGAGGATCAAGCAATATGATGCCAAAATATTTCCTAAACGTACGTTACATGCAGCATCTGTTACCTGGGTAAGAGAGCAGGTCACACATTGTTGCCTCTTTCCCAGAGGAATTCTGTTACTTGCCCGTCTGCACTTACTGGTACAGTCTGTCGTTTGGACTAACCTCTAGATTGCATTTCTATGTGTTAAATATTTTCTTTCCATATTTTTGTTTGCATCCATCCTATGCAGTAAAAAAATAACCCAGTAATTTTAAATCTTAATTCCTTTGAAAAAGGACACTTTCTTCATAAAGTTGAACATACACATATAAACTTTTATATACAACTATAGATGTTCCACAACAATCCTGGGGGAGCCTATTTGCTTGGTTATGTGTTGTTCCTTGTAAAGTAGTCCTCTCTTAACAGTGGTTTTCCTTCCCAGGGTTTCAGGTACCCATGGTCAACCACAGTCTGAAAAGAAATGGAAAGTTCCACAAATCAATAGTGCTTAAGTTTTAAATTGCATACTTCTGAGTGGGTTGATGAAATCTTGTGCCATCTTGCTCTGTCCCTTCATCAAAAGAAGCTTGAGGTATCTTGAGAGGGAGGCCACATTCATGTAACTTTTATTAGAGTACACTGTTATAATTGTTCGATTTTATTATTCTTCATTTATTGTGCCCAATTTATAAATTAAACTTTATTGTAAGTATGCATGCATAGGAAAAAAACATGGTATATACAGGGTTCAGTACTATCTGTGGTTTCAGGCATACACTTGGGGTCTTGGAATGTATCCCATGTGGATAAGGGAGACTACCGTACTCATGAATCCTCCCCTCTGATGGAAACACCCTCTCATATCCATTTTAGGGAAAGACTTCCCCTCTTTCACCATAATTTTTTTGTGTTAAGAAGACTTAACATGAGAAATATCCTCTTCTCATCAAATTTGCAAGTGCCCAACACAGTTTTGTTAAGTATAGGCAGTGTCTTAAAGCAGATCTCTAGAATTCATTAATCTTGCATGACTGAAACTTCATACCTGTGGAACAGCTACTCCTATTTGCCCTCCCCTCAATCCCTGGCAACCACCTTTCTACTTTGTTGTTATGAGTGTCACTATTTATATGTCTCATCGAAGTAGAGTCATACAGTATTTGTCCTTTTGTAACTGGCTTATTTCACTTGGCATAATGTCTTTCAGATTCATCCATGTTGTAGCATATGGCAGGATTATCTTTATGGCTGAAATATTCCAGCATCTATACCACATTTCTTTATTCATTCATCTGTTGATGGACATTTAATTGTTGTCGTATCTTATGTGTTGTGATTGATGTGGCAATGAACATGGGAGTACAGCTATCTCTGGGAATCTGATTTTAATTCCTTTGGATGTATATGCAGAAGCACAATAGCTGGATAACTGCTAGTAACTCTGGCTTTAAGAAGTGCCATTCTGGTTTCCATAGTGGCTCTACCATTATATATTCCCAGCAATGCTATGCAAGAGCTTGGCAATCATTTCTCAGATATGACACCAAAAGTAAAATTAGACCAGTAGGACTGTATCAACAGTATAAGCATTCTACAAATAACAGAGAGAAAAGGCAATTTACAGAGTGGGAAAAAATATTTACAAGTCATAATCTAGTAAGTGATTAATATAAAAGGACTCCAAAGACTCAACAGCAATATAATAACCTGATTAAAAGTGGGCTAAGAACATGATAACCATTTATACTTTTTCTGGAGAAATGCCTAACTGGTACATGAAAAGATACTCATCATTAATCATTAGAGAAATAAAAATCAAAACCATGAGATTTCACCTCTCACCAGTCAAGATGGGCATTATCAAAAATACAAAAGATCAAAAGTGTTGAGGAGGATGTGGAGAAACGAACTCTTCACTTCACCTTGAATGATGTGGTTTTCCTAGGGATTGGCCAGGAGAGAGAGCAGGAAAGGAAGCCCCAGGTTTTTGTAACCAGAAGTGAGGAGACAAGGGAGCCTCTATTTTAAAGCCTCTGCAGGGGTCGGGGGTGCTGGTGTTCACAATCTACCCAGGACAGTCTCCTCTCGGGTAGAAAAAGCCAGGAGAGAGAAGACAGGCAAGCCCGCAGACCATGAAGAAGAAAGCCAGAGTCCTGAGAACCTGAGTTCTACCCTCATTGTCCTGCACTTCACACAAATGACACACCCAATGAAGATTAGGTCCGTGCCCTCTCTTTAGAACGACTTTATCGTGAAGTAGGTTTGAAAAGAGTTTGTTTTTTGTAACTGAATGAACCTTGATGAATAGCCTATAGATCCATAATAATCCCTGACATAAGTCAGAGAGTCATGAACTCCTATACTGAAAGCTAAGATGTTCCATGCAATCACCTATCATTAATTTTAACAAAAAACCCTGTAAGCCTAGAGTTAATTATCCCATTATCACATGATATAAATAGCATAAGCAGGATTTTAATCAATTGATTTTCCCATTCTTCCAGCAGTACATATAAGCGAGGAGGAGCATATGTGTGTCACCTCAGCCTCTGAGGACTCGGCAGGTGATAACAGTCTGTGCAGAACCTCTTGTCCCTTGTTACCAGTAAGGTTTTTTAATTAGGAGAATTGGAAATTGGGTTCTACATAATCTGGCTCCCTGTTTCCTCTGATTTCGATTCTGCTACCCCTTCAATTGCTCACTTCAGTCTAGCCACCCCATTGTCTGTTTTACAAACCTGCTAGGCATGACCCACCTAAAGTCCTTTTCATTCCTTGTTTCTTCTTTTCCAAGTTCTCCGCCATTAGTTTTCCTCTTGGCTCACTCCTTCATCTTCAGCGTCGTTTTGCCAAATAAAGTCTCCTCTGGACATTTTAAATAATGCAGATTTCCCTGTAGTTTTTCCTGTTCTCTTCCTTAATTTTCCTGTAGAAAGTATCATTAACATCCCTCACTTCTTATTCTTATTACTTGTCTCCCACATTGGAGTGCAAGCTTCATGAGGATAAATGTATTTGTCCATTTTGTTTATTGCTATAACCACAGCCCCTAGGAAAGTGCCTACAACATGAGGCATTCATCAGAAAGTGGTGAATAAATGAGTAAATAATGAATCTGGCATTTACATTACAATTAGTTTTTGTTCACCGAATACAGAACTCACTGATCAAGTATTTGAGGGTTTCATACTATTTCTAGTAATAGGAAGACTGCAATTTTACCCAAATTCTACACAGTGAAGACTATCTTTATGAGCAGGAGTATCTGTGGAATCCAAGGAGAGAATACAAAGTAGGTCCTGGTCGTATGTGGTCTGTTCGAGGAAACGGAATACATCAGGACTGAAGCAGCTCTGCTCCCTGCCCAGCCCATTCCAGAGCCTCTGGGTCTCTCACTCCATTTCTCTGTGTATACGTCCCACTCTCTGCTTCTTGGTAGGTGAGTTTTCTACAGTTACTCCTAGCAGGTTCATAGAACAACAAAAAAAGTCAAGTTATTGACGTCCATTGATCAGGTATCCAGTCCTGTATGATCATCGATGACCAGCACTGGGGAGGAGGAGGGAGAATCACAGGAAAAAATAGGAATGCCTCTAAGGAAGGTGGGCAAGTCACATTCCCACAGAGGACTATGGGCAGATCTGAAGACTTGACAATGAAAATATCCGGAAGCATGTTGTCATTTATTAAAGTCACTGATGTAATACAAAAAAAAAAGTCAGTGATTCTCAGCTGTTTGATGAGGTGGAAAAGACCTCAACAGATGACATGCATTTTCTCTTCTTCCTGTGCAAGAAGAGAAATTTCTAACCCAGAGCAGTACTGAATGTCAATGTTCTCACATTACTGAGCTTGGCCATTTTAAGAAATTCACCTATATATCTTAAAAGGTCTCACTTTATCAGTGAAATATGAATTATGAATTTTTTAAAACTAGCTTGAAATAAATTCACGAAAAATCTTTCCTACCCTTCTCCCACTATTTGTCTTTGAAAGACACTATTTTCCCATGCTTTCCACCCCTCTCCATAATTGAAATCGAAGTCTTAATTTTTTAACTGGTGAAAAAGCTCAGGAAAAGCAGTACCAGAATACAAGGGAAGATTTTGATTAAGTGAAGGCAAGTGTAGGAGTTTCACACAAATGAAACAAGAGTTTGTCAACACTTCCAAATACATATCCACAAATATATTCACACCCTTAACATGATTCTTTTGTGAAGAAAATAAATCAAATGTAGTCCCTAACAAGCTTTGTTTTGATTTGCAGGAGCAGGAAATAAATGTTTTTGTGTTTTTCCCTTGAGATGTATCTATTTACTTTCCATTTATATACTTCATTCTGTATATTTTTTTCTTGCACACATTTACTTCTATATTTCTCTTAACAAAATCACCAAGGAAACTTAAAAAGGAAAGCTGCTAAAATAGCATGCACTGCATAGTCCTTAACGCAAATCAATTTTAAAGAATAATGTAATAAAAAAAACCCTGATTTGAATACCAGGAGAAAATCTGGAATCCGATTTGTCTTAGGGGAAAAAAAAAAAAATCACAGAAGCCAAAATGAACTCCACAGCTATGGTTACAGCTTAATTGACCTTTATACAAACACCAGGATATTTCTTTGCCAACAGTGATACTTTTGACCACTGTCACGTATTATGAACTCTGAAATTGTGAATATTTTTCAGACTGTATGCAGCTTAAAAATTAGATGTTGACCTCTTAAAAATATTAATCCATGTATTTAAGAAAAATAAAATCAATTGCTTAATTTCACGTGTTTCCCAGTTACCTGAGAGGTTACACATATGAACACTTACTTTCCCTGAGCGACTTTGGGTATGTTACCTAACCTTCTTGAACCCAAATTTACTCAATTCCAAAACAGATACCAACTGTTGAGAGTAATTCGTATTTTACATTCAGAAAATTTAGCAGAGAGCCTGGTATACAGTGGTCAATATTTGCTGTTGTCATTTCTATAATTACTATAGCATTAAGATATTTCTGTGGAGTCAAATGGTCTCTAGTAATCAAATTTCTGAAGGAATATTGTTTCAGATTATAGTTGGAAAACTAAAAAAAAATAATTTCCCTTTTTCATGCGGCAATGAACAGTTTTGAGTTACAAATTAATATATGTCTTGAGATTACAGGGAGGATGTCGGCTTCAGTGGATAATGAACACATATACTATGATCACTAGTGCATTTACACACAAAATACATGGCTGAGTTTCTGCAGAGCGACTAATGTGGCCATGGCAAATGATCTGTTCACGTTTCAAGTCACAACTATAACAAACTTGCCTTGATGAAATAGAAGTTCACGTTACTTAAATTTTAACCACGTCAAATCATTCCATATTTCACTTCATCCCCATAGCGGACAAAGCACTCTAATTGCACACCTCTGAGATTTGACCTTTTCCTCTCCTTTGCATTTTTCTGAATTCTGTAAGGAACTTAATACATATGGGTAGCTCAAAAATAGTGAAAACAAGTTGCTACATAATCCTGCCCTTTTTTGTTTTGTCATGGCCATCTTTGACTTGGATAAGAAATCACTTTGAACATTTATCAGTATAGAGTGGTCAATCGCGGGCTAGTGGGGCGGATCTGTGTTCATAACACAAGTCACTACCATCTCCATGGTTCTCTCTAAAACAGGATTTGGTTCAGTTTCTCACTCTTCCATTCAGCTTGCTCCCATGCTAAAGCACTATTTGTACACTACATGTATAGCTTATGTCTTTACTGAAATTTCAAAGATAAATAAGGATGACTCTTACGTGACATATTTCTAGACTATAGAAGTTTTTGGGGAAAATATAATCTAAAATCAAAACAAAAAGAAACCGAAAAAGTAACCACTTAAAAATTTACCCTGCTGATTTCAGAAAATGTCTTCATTTACCTTCACTGATAAAACCAACGAGAATCCAGTCTGGATGTGTTTATTAAAAATGTACAAGGATTAATAAAATGTTGTATTTAAGGACTATCTTACTTTTTGGTAGAATGCACTATTTCCAATACTCCTACATCCTACTTTTCTGGTATAGGAGAAATATTTTCCAGAAGCAAAATTGAATGCATACCATATCATTCACTAAGTTAATATTTGATGTCAATGTCCCTGAACAGGTAGACATTGCGAGCAATTAAATTCCTGTAAATATGCCGTAAGTTATTTGTTATAGCCTATGTAATTTAGTTGCCACAATAAAAAGACTCTTACGGCTAGAAAATTTTGCAAAGAGCTGTAGGCTAAAGCATCCATAAATATGAAAGAAATGTAAAACATTTAACATGTATATTTATATTTGCATATGCATATTTAAAATATACAGTCAGCTGGGTCAAATCAGAAAGAGGTTGGTACACTGGGTGAGAAAAGCAAGATGTCATCTCAGGAGTATACAGACCCAAGAACAACAAAAAAAACCATGTGTCTAAATATGAAGATTCAGAATAGGGCTCCCCAGCTTCTCCACTTCGCCATCATGTTTTTACCAGGCCACAGAAAGTTTCCAAAAGCTGGCAACCACTGAAAATGTCTTCCATGTGCCAATACAATGTTTACCAAGAAATGAAAAGGAGCTTCTGCCAATAATCAAGTAAACTCTGGGCAGCTGCAGTGGGCTCATGCCTGTAATCATGGCACTTCCGGAGGCTGAGGTGGGAGGACCCCTTGAGCCCAGAAGTTTGAGATTGGCCTGGGCAACATAGCAAGAACTTGTAACTACAACTTTTTTTTTTAATTAGGTAGGCATGGTGATACATACCTATAGTTCCAATTACTCTGGAGGGTGAGGGGAGAGGATTGCTTGAGCCTGGGAGATCAGGTCTGCAGTGAGTCATGATTGCGCCACTGCACTCCAGCCTGGGCAACTGAACAAGATTCTGTCTCAAAATAAGTAATAAACTTTGCTTGGCACAGATTCTTGTGTCAAATTTTCCAAAGAACTCCTATCAAATCCAATGGGTATTTTTGGTTCGTATTTTAAAGGGCTGTCAATACTATTAGCTCTTTTCTACAAAATGGTTCTTTCATGCATTACCTAATATCAACAAACAAATGGGAGAAAAGGTTATTCTGTAGAACGCCAATTCTAATACTATTAGGACTACAGAAAAACCATTATTTGAGACTAGCTTAGAAATAGATAAACCAATGCAGAAAAAAATTCATTACTGGATGTCAAAACCATTAGGTGAAAGTTGATTTCACAACAGGGTATTTTTGCGGTTTCAAGATTTTTCACCACAGAGAACTTAACAAAAGGCACGATGTATCTTTAGTGGAGAAATTTGGTGGACACTATCTTAAAGTGACAAAAGATAGCATTGCCATTGGTGGGATAAAATGACAATAGGTGTTTTCCTGATACGATCTACTAAGACACATATCACTTATGTAGTACTCTGCTAAAAAATGCATAACTCGAATTGAAACAAGGGGAAAGACTCAGCTAAACTCTGAACAGACCACAACACAACTAGACTATACTCCTCACAAATGTCACTATCATGAAAGACACAATGTCTGAAGAAGTGCCCCAAATTAAAGCATATAAAACATGGCAACTCAATGTAGTATGTGACCCAAGTTGGATTATGGGCTGGAAACAAAGTTGCCATATAAGTATAGGGTAATTGGCAAAATTTGAATATGGAAGTATATTGATAACATCATTGAATATTTACTTTTCTAAATTTGATAATTTCACTGTGGTTATGGGGAAAATTGCCCTTGTTCTTTGATAAAACATGTTGAATTTAGTGAAGAGTCATTATCTCTACAACTTTAACATGTTCAGCAAAAATACTGAAAAGAGGAAGCAGATATGACACAATGTTATCAATGAAGGAAGATGTGGAAATCCAGAAAAGGTGCTTACGAAATTTTCTGCAGGTCTATTTTTTCCAAGATAGAAGTATTAATTAAAACAAGGCCAGGTGCAGCGGCTCACACCAGTAATGCCAGCACTTTGGGAGGCTGAGGCGGGTGGATTACCTGCAGTCAGGAGTTCGAGATCAGCCTGGCCAGAATGGTGAAACCTCATCTCTACTAAAAATACAAAAATTAGCCAGGCGTGGCGAAACACGTCTGTAACCCCAACTACTCAGGAGGCTGAGGCAAGAGAATTGCTTGAGCCCAGGAGACGGAGGTTGCAGTGAGCCAAGATCACGCCATTGAACTCCAGCCTGGCCGACAGAGGGAAACTCTCTCAAATTAGTTAATTTCAATGAGAAAGAAAGGAGAGGAGATTAGTCAACCACTTAAGTTAATGTTGCATTCTATAACCTGACATGTTGGAAACCCAGAAGAATAGAAATTGACACTTCAAAAAATAAACAGGTTATTTAACCTCTATTGTATCCTCCTTCGACCTGATAAAGCTACAAGGAAAAAAAAATTAAAAATCCCTTATAGATTGTCCGAAGAAAGTACGGGCTTCTGATGGGCAGGACCATGGAGAGATGGAGCTTCCTTGCAGAAGCTTTTTTTTCATTGCCAACTAGACATCTTCCTGGAGGTCAAGAGGCAGCTGCGGCAGCAGAGCCTTCTGGATCTGACTTCCCTGGAATGCGGTTTCCTTGTTCAATTCTCCACCAGCAGTGGCAGCAGCTTGCTTCCAGCGGGTCTAGGTGCAGCCTCAGTGGTTATTATCCTAGAGCAGTAATTCTTATAGTATGGTCCCCTAGGTCAGCTGTATGAACATCACTTGGGACCTTTTTGGAAAAGCCAGTGATCAGTCTCACCCCCTAGACACGATGGGTAAGAAACTGGTAGCATGACCCAGCCATGTGTGTTTTAACAAGCCTTCCAGGTGATTCAGATGCAAAGTCGATTCAGATGGAAAGTCAGGTTTGAGTACTGCATTACCTCATAGACTCAAGTATCCAAAAGATTGTGAAGGACTGGTTTTAGTACCCCCTTTCCCAATCCATGGATACAAAATCAGAAGATGTGTAAGTGCCTTATATAAAATGGCATAGTATTTTGCATACAATTTATGCATTTTTCAGTATACTTTAAATCATCTCTAGATTACTTATGGTACCTAATACAATGTAAATGCTATGTGAGTAGCTGTTACAGTGTAATGTTTAGGGAATAATGACAAGGAAATAAGAAGCCTATATGCAATCGGTAGACATAACCCAGTGTCCCATGGAAACAGAGGGACACGTGTATGCTGTTCTTCTAGGACTTATAAGGAAGGCCCATACCTTCAGATCCTCCAGTGGATTTGTAAACTCCAAAATCCTTGCATTAAATTCCATTCTGTTTAAAATCAGTCCATCAAATATATTACTATTTTTGAACAATTGTGTAAAGTAGATGCTATCTTATATTCATAGATTAAAAAAATAATAAATTTGTTAGTGATGTTTGGCTGCGTTTCCACCCAAATCTCATTTTAAATTGTAAGAATCCCCATGTGTCAAGGGCAAGGCCAAGGGGGACATAATTTAATCACGGGAGCAGTTTTCCCCATACTGTTCTCATGGTAGTGAAGTCTCACGAGATCTGACGGTTTCATAAATGGAAGTTCCCCTGCGCACGTTCTCTTCCCTGCCACCACGTAAGATGTGACTTTGCTCCTTTGCATTCCACCATGATTGTGAGGCCTCCTCAGCCATGTGGAACTGTGAGTCAAACCTCTTTTCATAAATTACCCAGTCTTGGGTATGCCTTTACTAGCAGCATGAGAACAGACTAAGACAGTTAGCATACAATTACTACGTATCTATATAAGGCTGAATTTGGATCTATATTCTTATATCCTATATATTATGTCCCTTATATTTTCTACAGACGATTAATAAAGGCTAGAAAGTATTTTTAAACCTACCATGCTTCCCACTTGAATACAGCCCTTCTTAGAACAGTGATAACAGATGTAGATGGACGAATAAGAACAGATTAGGTGCATTACTGATAAAACATGAGCCCTGGGTTTCTGTAGGCCTTTATTTGGCTGGTGATAACTATATTGTCCATTAAAAAAACTAGAATCAGTTTTGGGTGTGGTAGCTCATGCCTGTAATCTCAGCACTTTGCTCCCAGGAGCAAAGTGGGAGAATCATGAGCCCAGGATTTTGAGACCAGCTTGGGCAACATAGTGAAGTCTCCTCTCCATGAAAGAAAAATTTTTAATTAAGCTGGGCATGGTGAAGGAGGCCGCCGTGAACTGCGATTACATCACTGCCCTTTGGCCTGGGCAAAAGAGATAGTCTCAAAAAAAGAAAACTAGCATTAGAAAATTGGAAAGCAATCAACTACCCATATCCCTAAATAACTGGATATTTTTGTCATTACTTTGTATTCATAGGAAGGATCTACTGCTCATATACAAATTATCAATATTTTAGTAAAAGATCTGGCTATTCTCATTTGATGCTCATTTTAATTTTAGAAAATAATTTTCAAACAGTAGTTATTTTAAAGTGGGACTTTGAAGTGGGACTTTCACGGCAACCTCCACCTCCCAGGTTCAAGTGATACTCCCTGCCCTCAGCCTCCCAACTAGATGGGATTACAGGCATGTGCCACCATGCCCAGCTAGTTTTGTATTTTTAGTGGAGACGGGGTTTCACCATGTTGGTCAGGCTGGTCTCGAACTCCTGACCTCAGATGATCCACCTGCCTCGGCCTCCCAAAGTCCTGGGATTACAGGAGTCAGCCACCACACCTGGTGCCTGGTTATTCCTTAAAGATTAATTTTTAATCACTTTTGGTAAATTTTTTTAATAGCCCTTAAAAGTTGTTGCCAAAATAAACTGACACTTAATACGTGTATGAAATAAAAATATAATTGTAAGAGCCCTTAAAAGTGCTTCACTGAAACAAGAAACCAAGAAACCCGGAAACCATCACTTTACCTGGGACAAGAGAGACAAATTCAGCTAAAAGCAGCATTCATTTCACACTGAAGACTATATTCTGGAGATGGGACTGTATGTATATTTTAAGCCCTTATATACCCCCAGACTTCCTATGTGTTCAAAAAATGCTCAACTCCTCTTTTAGGCTGGATTTCTATTGGCCATCACACACTGGGAATGGGGGTGCATTAAATATTTTGAGAGTTAACGCATTAGGAGAGGTAAAGAGAGGAGATTAATTTAAGAACGCATTATGAACGCATCTTTAAGACGTTTTCTGATCATTAATGCACTGTGAGAGCTGATTTTGATTTACATCTGTTTAGTCTATATGATCTCCAGTGAGTGTCCCAGAAGTCTCTATTTAGCATGGAAGCAAAAGAGACTCTTTCTGTACATTCATGTGAGGAAGTTTTCTAGTTTTGCTCCTGTTCCATGAAAACAGTAGGAAAGAATATAAAATCTGAGCACATATGTTCTGACCTTGAATCCAATGACTGCAGTCTAATGGCAGGCTAAAAGCTTAGTTCCTAATATCTGCATCTGTGCCTCCCCACATGTTAGCTTGTTTTTAATTCTTACATTGATTAGGTATGATCACAGTATGATTCCTCTTCCTGCAGACTACTCATTTGTATTGCAAGTTGTTAATAACATCCTAAAGTCCAACAATGTTATCACAGAGGCCCCCATAGCCTTCATATTCACTTCCGCTTTATTGAACTAACAAGCAGGGATGCAGGGACAGCTGCAGCTCCTGGTGACGCTTATGCAATCAGTGCTGACTTTCCCAGTGGGGACCTTGAACTATTAAAAAATTGTAACAAATTAGGTGAATCTGACGAGTAGAGGTGAAAGTGTTTGCTTCATTTGTTCTTTTTGCTGGGACACACGATATCAGGAATGCTGAAGTTTCCTCGAGAAGATGAAAACATTCCGTTTACATTTATATTTATGTACATACTCAGTAGTTTCCCTCCCAACCTATCTCCAGGTAAATTTATTGAACAGTAAATACAACAGATGTGCCTTTGGGCTTTGGAATCAAATACACGAGTTGAATTTTGGCTGCTCTAGTTACTACAATGTGCCTTTAAACAAGTTTCTTTTCACTCTTTGCTTGTTTTCTCATCTCAAAAATATAAATAGCAGTAATGCTTCTGTATTTCATGAGTTGTATTTAATGAGAATGCAGATTAAAGTGCTTGTGAACAATAAATAACAGCTACCACTAGAGCTAATTAGGAAAGTGCTTTCTGTGGCAAGAATATGCTGTTTCTTGGATTTCAAGTGAAATATATTATGCATTCAAATGCATTAAATATATACTAATACTTTCTAAATTATATCTTTCATGTTGGGATCTTGAGGGGCCAAATTAATGTAGCTCCATGAGTCATTTCAACTATCAAATCAGCAAATAATCTCATTTGAAATGTGGTCATACATTGACTTAAATATTTTAGATTGATGGTAATTTTGTCCTATCAATCATGTTCTTTCATTTTTAGGGCTTATTTTTGGACTCAAGAGTGTAGTAATTGGAGATTTTTGCTTCTGGTGATGACGGATTAGTTTGCAGCTGACCAAAATGTATGCCAAGAACACTAGAAAAGGAAGTATAATAAGAAACACATTTGTGAAGGTATCAGCGCTGACAAGGCAGTTAAAACTTCTGGAGCCAAGAACCTGGAGAGAAGGAAAGCACATTGGAGATGAGCCCAACATTCCATATTTTTAGTCAAGACATTTGCAGATTGTTAAACAGCATAGGGCAGGATGCAGTAAAGCTGAGCAGAAAGTAGCAGCTAAGCAGTGTTTCAGTCTTAAAGGAGGCAGATTCGAAGATCAGGCTCAGATTTTTTAAAGTAAGCAGGACTTGAGGGGCCAAGTCCTGCAGGGAACAGGTACAAAGTGAACCTGGCTCCTCCAATTTTCATCTCTAAGCTGTCTGTCAATGTAATAGGGCCACAGGGTGACAGGCTAAGCGAAGATTGGTCTAGATTTCTAAGAAGAATCAGAACTTTGCAGTTTCACAGTATAGGAATGTACAAAACTAGAATTTAGTTTCTCTAAGTAGTAAGGCATCCTGATAAACAACTTGTACGTAGAGTAACCACTCTCAACTGTGGAATCTCGGTTCACATACTGGTGTTGTAAATTAACTACATGCAACCATCATTTTTTTTTTTTTTTTTAGACTGGGTCTCACTCTCACTGTCTTCACCCAGGCTGGACTGCCGAAGTGCAGTGATCATGGCTCACTGCAACCTTGATGCCCTGGGCTGAAACCATCCTCTCTTTTCAGACTCTCGAGTAGCTGGGACTACAGGCATGCAGCACCATGCCCGACTTTTTTTTTTTTTTTTGTAGAGATGGGGTTTTGCCATGTTATGTACACTGTTCTTGAATTCATGAGCTCAACCAAACCTTACTTTGGCCTCCCAAAGTGCTATGCTAGAATTACAACAGGAACAAGCCACTGTGCTGGCCATTATCTTAAGTGCAACAACTGACGAACAAAAAGTCATATACCTCATTTATAAGTGGGAGCTAAATAATGTGTACATGTGGACATAGAATGTGGAATAACAGACATTGGTGACTAGGCAGGGCAGGCAGAAGTGGGGAGGGTAAGTTACTTAATGCGTACAATGTACATTATTCAGATGATGGATACACTAAGAGCCAAGACTTTACTGCCAGGCAATATATGCATGTAACAAAATTGCACTTGTACTTTAAATTTACAGAAAAGAACCCTGCCAGTTTCCGGGAAGGAATATGGCATCTGGAATCTGGAAATTATTTAAAAGAAATAGCTTCAAGAAAACAGTATCAACAATAGTAAACATAGCCTGTGATCAACATTTTGGAGTTCACAGAAAGTTTCAAACTGATTTATCACGAAAATATTGGGAAGTGAGAGGAATTCTGCAGAGAACTGGAATCCAAAAAAATGTTTTTCATGATTTTGGAGTAAGAAAAATTTTCTGAAACTAGATGCAAAAAGCAGTAGTCGTACAGGAAAAGTTTGATAGATGAGTTTTCACAAACATTAAGAACATTTGTTTATTAAAAGACAACAAAGACATTACAGAGGCAAAGCAGAGTGGGAGAAGTTATTTGCAATACATAACAAGGGACTCATCCAGAATACACCAACTTTTAACAAGTCACACTTCACAAATGAGAGCATCCAAAAAGCTGATTAGTAAATAAGATACTTTCCATCAATCATACAAAAGTGCAAATTACATGACTACCAGAGTGGATACAACTGAAAGAATGGCCATATGTTGAAGTGAACGTGGGAGAAGGTAACTGGTATTCTCCTGGTGGAAGGGAAAATGCTTACTGGTACTTTGGACATTTCTTTGGCCGTGTATACTAAGTATGTATATATATTCACATTTAGTATGTATATATATATTCACATTCAGTATGTATATGTACATATTCACATTTAGTGTGTATATATATATTCACATTTAGTATGTATATGTACATATTCACATTTAGTGTGTGTATATATATATATATATATATATATTCACATTTAGTGTGTATATATTTCATGACCCAGCAATTCAACCACCAGGTATATAATCAACAGTAATATAGAATATACGTATTAAAAGATATACAATAAGATTCATGGCAACATTTGTAATAGCCAAAGGTCTCAGACATCCACCACCTGTAGAATGGACATAATTCATATTGTATTTATGCAATTGAATATACAAAACTAATTTAGCTTATACTTCAAGGAACAACTAATCTCACAAATTTAATGTTTAACACAAGTATATGTCATGATGTTTGTAAAAATTTCAGAAACAATCAATTGGTTTAGAAGTCTAGATAATGGCTTTGGCTTGTAGTTTTGGGCAGGAAGAGTCAAGGAAGGATTTCTGTGGTCATGGTACTAGTCATATGGGTATGCTTAAATTCATCAGCTTGTACCTGTGATATGTGCACTTAATATCTAACAGAACTCAGTCCCTGAGTCCCTCAAACTTGCTTTTTACATTCATTAATTTATAATGCATCAAATCACCAGTTTTCGTAGCTTATCTTTACATATGAAGAACATTTTTTCTTCCTATCCAGGGTTTATCTCTTTCTTAGCTCCCACTAAGTGAAGCCTGCTTTATAATCTGAACTTTCTAAACAGAGAACATTGGGAATTCACCATCTCTTACAT